>NC_045593.1:39463138-39770019 GCF_009819795.1 Aythya fuligula | reverse complement strand
GTTCTCATCTAATCATGTAAAACCTTGCTTCTTTTAAAGCAGTGGATTGTTGTGATTGTTGTGGAAGCACTGGAAGATATCAAGCAGTTCCCAGATAAAAGCGTCAATCTTCTATCATAACCCTGTAGTACGATTTCATAAAAACAGATTCAGAGGAAACTTCTTAACAACATGCAGCTGTTTGCTTCTGGATACATACCCGGAATTTTGAATAAGGATATCTCCTCCCCTGACCCAGGCCCCATGATCATTGTTTTTGAAAGAGATTAATCTGTCAATCAGGGCAGCAACTCGGGGTTTTTCAGGGTCTGCATCTTGATGAGGTCGAAACCTGTGACAGATAAAAACCCAAACACTCAATATAAAAATACTGTTTGTTTTATACAGGTCAAATATGTTGAACTGAGAAACCTTGAAAGACAAACCCCCGCTTTTATCTGACAGGTAAAATCAACTCAGCTTCATGCTAGGACTGACAGAAGCCAAAACCATGTGCATCTGTAGCTATTCATTTCCAGAAAAGCCTCTTTGGTGTGCCATGAAGAGGGAACATAAAACTTTTTTCCCCCCAATAACTTTCACAGGCTTTTGCTCAATATTGCCAAGTTTTTCACACTGCATCTCCTGTATTCCACTGCCTTTTCTCTCTGCTCTCCCTAAAGTATCCTCTCCCACTTCTGTTGCAGCATTAATGTGAGAATTTAATGAAGGGAATTAAAGTTCCTTGAGGGATACACATGGTGGCTGTGCACTAGACAGAAAAGGCTGGAGGTCTGTCTAAATGTTCATTATGATAGAATATTTCAGTTGGAAGGGACCTTCAAAGATCATCTAGACCATCTGCCTGATCTCTTCAGGGCTAACTATAAGTTAGAGCATATTAACAATAGCATTGTCCTAACGCTTCTTGAACACTGACAGGCGTGGGACATTAACTACTTCTCTGGGAAGCCTGTACCACCCTCACAGTAAATAAATTTTTCCTAAGATCCAGTCTGAATGTCCCCTGGTGCAGCTTTCTACCATTCCCAGGCATCCTGTCATCAGTGGCCAGGAGCAAAGACCTTTCTCTCCACTTCCCCTTCTCAGAAGCTGCAGAGAGCAATGAGGTCACCTCTTGATCTCTTCTCTAGACTGGACAACTCAAGTGTCCTCACAAGACATACCTTCCGGACCTCTTACCAGTTGTGTTGCCCTCCTCTGATTCTTTCAAGGACCTTAACATCGTTTTTATACTGCCCAGAAGAGCACGCAATACTCAAGGTAAGGCTACCCCGATACTGAATATAGTGGGAGAATCATCCTTCTTGCATGATGGCTATGCTGTGTTTAACACACACCCCATTGCAGTTTGCGCTCCTGGCTGCCAGGGCACACTGCTGGCTCATGTTGAGTCCACTGTCAAGCAGCACTCCAGATTTTTTGCTGAGCTGCTCTCCTACCACTCATCTCCTTGTCTAATTTGAGCATACATGAGATAATTTTTCTATTTTAATGCGGATACTCTGTATTGCAGTCAAGATGGCCTCATATGGTAATTTATAGCCAGTATCAATTTTAGCCAATAGAAAGAAACAGCCTGATTAAAGACTCATGGAAAATAAGCACAGAATCCCACATGAGATGTAACATGTTAAAATATATATGTATCTTTATAAGAATGCAGTCTGAGCAAATACATGCCCTTTACCATAGTCACCTTCTACCCTAGTTTCTGGAGTTGGCTTCTGGAAGTTTTGGTGTACTTTTTTTTGGTATTTTTCTTTTTGGAGGGCAAAGGAGAAAGGGAGAAGGGGTGAATTTTGTTTTGTTTTGTTTTTCTGACAGCATCAGCCTGCTAAATTAACACTGTAACTCCTCCAGTTTGTCACATGATTAGTGGTCTAATACAGTTACAGGGAGCCTCATAAATTCTTTGGCTATTGTGAAAGATGAACCACATCTTAAACTCAATTTTTTGCATCCCCTCTTGATGACCTGTCAACACGCTACAGGCTCTGACATGGCATGTCACTTCCCTTAAATTCTTCTTGACTACCTGTTCAGACCAACAGTAATCCAAGGGTATTACATGGGACTTCACTTACAACTTAACAACTAAACCTAACCACCTCTTAGTTTGCAAGGCAGCAAGCATCAAGTACCACCAAACTCTGGAACTTTCCTCTTTGAATCTGCAATTATCACTTAATTATCCTCATCCTAAACAAAGCTCTGTCAGAAATAAAGATAATCTTATGAACTATGTTTTCAGTCTTAATGTTTGTTTATCATAATAAAATGCTGATGGATAATGTTATCCAATATTTTCCTGTTCATTTGATATATGACCACTTACCCAGGCTATTTTATTTGAAGCACAGGACAAGACCAACCATAGGATAACCTAAATTTTTCTCTCCACTATTTTCTCTTACTTTGTAAGCTAAAGACTATATGGTTGATCATACTATCTCAACAAATAACCTTCAGTAAAACTATACCACTGAATGACAATCTCTAAGTCTAGAAGGCACAGCACAAAGCATTCAGCAGTAGGAAAGGCAAATAGATGTATTACTTACCACTAGTATGCCTTTTTCTAAAAATTATTTAGAACTAACCCATAAATCTGAAGCAGATTTTAAAAGAAGGCTTTACTTTTAATAGCAATTCCAGAATATATGTTAAGCATGACAGCAGAGTGTGGTTAAACCTACAAGTTCTAAGGGGCTAAAAACTACCTTTGCCAAGGTCTTAGAAAGAAAAGCCAACTCTTTAAGGTACAACATGCTTTGTTGCTCCCAAACAGACACACAGATGAGGAAAAAAAACAACAAAAAAAACCACATATGAACTTATTGCTCATTTATTATAGCATTTTTCCTCATGTGAATGTACAAACAGTCTCAGAACTTTACCATTTTTCACTTGCTTGGAAGACAATATCCTTTACCTTGCATTGTTGTCCAAACAAAGATATTCTCTGGGATCATCAGCGCTAGCATTGGTTGTTTTAACACCCTTATCAATGAACAAACCAGCCTTAAAAAAAAAAAAAAAGGGGGGGAAATTTCATACTGGACAACACTAAAGAGACAGTAAACATTAGAGTTCTAAAATTTAAAAGTTACATTTTATTCAATACACTTTACTACAGACTCTTAGATCTTTCAGCTTGGACTTAACTGGCATATTGTCTAAGGGAAAAAGCACTGTCTACCTATGCAAATTTTGAAAAGTAATTGAAAATCCCAAGAAAAGAACTTCCTGGGGTTAAAAAAAAAAAAAAAAAAAAGTGACAGAAAATTATTAAAGTTCATTTCATTTTTTTTTTCACATCTGACTATTTGAAGTTTTGCACTTACTTCCAGATGCTGTTCTGGAAAATTTGGAAGCCAATCTTGTAGTGAATACAAAATATTCTCACGAATGCCACTAATGAAAAAAAAAAAAATGCTGCTGTGCAAAAATGCTTTGTATTTTAGTTTAAAACTCAACTATCTTCACCACTAAAGCTGTTTTTTGTCCAGGCATCAACTTGAAACTCAATAATCCAGTATGAAATAATTTACTTGAGAAAGTAAAAAAGAAAAAGGAAACATTTGTGTTGCTTAGCCTGAATTACATATACAAGTAGCAGCAGCCACCTTGATCTGTGATCCAAATTACCACTAGAATTACATGAGTAGATCCTCAGATCTGCTCCTGGAGTCAACTCTGTTAACATGGAATTTCAGCACACAAACTGCTATCTATGTTTAAAGATAGTGAACCACATAGCTGAAACACTTCTCTTTACATTTTTGTATTCAGTATTTTTCAATTCCAGTCTGAATAAGAGCCCTAAAGTTCCAGACACACTCTTAACATAACTGCTACGAAGCAATGCATCACTTCTTACTATTCTGATTGTACACTTATCAAGCAAAATCAGTTTCATTAGGTTAAATCAGTCAAACTAATAGACCTATATTGATACTTCCTCCCCAGCTATACAGATATGTAGAAAGCTAATAAAAATATACATGGCATTTTCTACAGACAGCAACTAAATTCCAAGATTCCAAAAGTATCAATTTAAGGATTTCAGCTAACTTCGCTTAGCAGAATGTAGAATCAAGTCCCATTAGTAAATAAATACTGAATGACTGTATCTGGACTGAGAACTCTATAACAAAGGGGTGCTGCTGGGCTCCTGATGGCAACAGAAAGCTTAACCTCTGTTCAGAAACTGCAGACACCTGAGTTACTGCACATTAGAGTCTCAGGAAAGCAAGTCTCAGGCATTCCACAAATTGATGAGATGAATCACAGCTATAATAAGCCTCAGTATTTCAAGGATCAGCTTTCTCCACAGCAAGGCCATCAGTAACAGAGTAGCATATGAAATGCTACTTGGGAGAAAAAATATATATGTTTCTCTCACACTAATTGATTTTAGTTGTATGTACCTCAAGAGGACATTAAACACAGTATATGCTTCAGATAAGGCAAGAATTTATGGACATGATGATTGCACACTCTTCTGCAATACCTACATAGAATCATGTGGTTCTAACACAGCACGAATCCATCATTACTTAGCCACCTCAAAATTTAAGCAAACAACTCCCGGTATAAAATATGTACAAATTAAGAACTGTTTTTGATTTGGTTTTTGTGAGACAGTACATTACCTTAAAATTAGAATGAACCCTGTTGTTATAGAAGATTCCTAGTGGTGTGAGCTCTGACTTGGTTTCAATGGCTAAACTATGAGAGTCTCCTGTAGCAATCCTGTGGAACAAATACCATATTCCAGCATCCTGCAAATAAGGAGTGAATGACATAAACTATGAGACTGATACTACTAAATGTAAACAAATCAGAACTTACAAATCACAAACTAAGTGTATGTTAAGAAGAACTTGGATTTTTAATGAAGCAAATAAGAACATACTCCAAACTGCTCACAATATAACACACTTATCAAAATAAAGTCTCCAAACTACTGTCCAGTGAAAAAGTAGAAGTTTGCAGATAAGGCTATATTCTAGTGAAGAACATGCATTAAAAGTGCTTGCTTCACCGTGAAATCATTTAATACCACCACAGCTTTAAGGTTCTGTAATATTTCAAGCCACTAAGTGTCTCTTTCTCCTCCTCCCCATCATCTCTGTATTTCAATTTATTTCTACAGATACTTGATTTTCTTTTATTTGTAAATCATACTATATACTGTAAAATACTCAAAATACTCAAAGGTTTGTTCATCTCTGCACACATCAGAATTTAATGACAGCCAAAAAAAAACACAAGAGATTTCAGGAAAAGGGAATAAAGCACATCAAGAAGCCTGGCCAATTCAGAGCACTGTGCCAATAACATGCAGTAATAATTTCAGCATCTGTTCGTTTTCTCCACTTATTCAACTTCCCAGCTCTTAAAGAAGCTGGATTTATCTTCTAAAGGAAATTCTGTGGGCCTCCTTTCCTAACCACATCTGAGTCCACAAGGGGTGGCATAACAAAAGCACCTGCAGAGCAGATACAAACAAATATGAAAATTTTTGCTTCCTTCTCTGTGCCCTTATTAAAAAAAATATATAATAATTTCATAAGGAGCATTAAAGGGTTAAACAGCAGTAAAAGAAATACTGCAGACTATGTGCTCTGTATCATGAAAAATAGTCTTTACTGTCCTGTTCAGGAAACATGGATAAAGCCAATTCATTCTGGCTTAAAAGATTTCATACACTTCACTCTGAGAATATACTCATTTTCCAAACAGCCCTGGAAATTCTGCTTCTGAGTAACATATTCCCATCCGTAATGACGACACATTTTGACATTTCTGGTGATTAACAATTCCAAAGCAAATGTGGATGTTCCATTAATAAAATACCAAAATCTTACTTCACATATAATTAAGTACAGTTCTGCACTTGGCAGAATCAAAAAAGTTTTATCCAAAACACATCTTCATGCTCAAAAAAAAAAAAAGTTAAATAAATTTTAAATTAGGGCTACGAAGATGGTGAAAGGCCTGGAGGGGAAGACGTACGAGGAACGGCTGAGGTCACTGGGCCTGTTCAGCCTGGAGAAGAGGAGGCTGAGGGGAGACCTCATCACAGTCTACAACTTCCTCGTAAGGGGGTGTCGAGAGGCAGGAGACCTTTTCTCCATTAACACCAGTGACAGGACCCGCGGGAACGGGGTTAAGCTGAGGCAGGGGAAATTTAGGCTGGACGTCAGGAGGGGGTTCTTCACAGAGAGGGTGGTTGCACACTGGAACAGGCTCCCCAGGGAAGTGGTCACTGCACCGAGCCTGTCTGAATTTAAAAAGAGATTGGACTGTCCACTTAGGCACATGGTCTGAACTTTTGGGTAGACCTGTGCGGTGTCAAGAGTTGGACTTGATGATCCTTAAGGGTCCCTTCCAATTCAGGATATTCTATGATTCTATGATTCTATGAAATTTAAAAGCTCCTTAAGCACTTACAAGTATTCAGAAAATAATAAGAGCTGTTTTTTCCCCTCTCTCATAGCTCAAACAAAAGAACCATTACTGCTGATACACCCTTACAGTAGACTTCATTGTATATCAAAGGAGTTGGAGAAGGCAATGGAATTATTTATTTGCTCATGAATTGGTATAGTTTATACCAGAAAAAGCTCTACACTGCAGTGTTTATATCAACACAGTTGAAGTAATTTGTTTCTGAAACATAAGCTATAGCCCTCATAGCAATATGATTGTATACATACAAAAGAATATATATTCTTTTGTATGTATACAATCATAAAAAACTTCATAACCTATAAAAATGCTCTCTGAGGATGCACAGTATAACAGAAGAAAGTAAAATTCACTGGGATAGAGAGGCAGAAAAAGATCTTTGAAGGTTTAAGCATCAGGTCAAGCAACATGTTTCGTTTAACTTAACCTGCAATGCTAAAAACAGGCAAAGGAATGTTATCTAAAGTAGACAAAATGGAAAGACATTGTGCTATGAAAAGAAAAACTGGTTTGGTTCAGTAAAGTATGGCCAGGTCCTTCGTAGTGGTAGGCAGTCAACCACAACAAAAATGATGATTAAAAAAAAGCATAATAATTTTATATTTTTCTATATTACAGATACTATAAATTAAAGATTTTGATTTTTGTCTTATTAACAATTTGTTACATATTCTACACCTAAGAATACACTAACATACTCATATTCTACTTCCAGCATCAGACTTTCCTTTTTGTAATGCCACTGATCTATTCAGAAAAATCAACTCAGAAACACTGTCTCAGCATCTGATCTGATTTAAAAGTAGAACAGATTCGAGCCCCTACTCCACAACCTGCATCCAGTAGTTCAGCTTCACTTTTCAAGTGGCTGAACTGAAAAAGGTCTGCAAACATGTGAGGATCACAATAAGTAAAAACATATCAGCAATTACTGCTCAGAAAGAAGTAATTAAACACAGAGTCAATGAAAGTTTTTTTGTTCATTCGTTTGTTTTTTTGCACTTCCTTATACAATCAACTATTTTTTATTCCAATGACTAAAAGGAATAAAAACACAATTTTTCAGAGCAGTCAAACAGTAAACTCATGTTAGAAATTACAGAAAATACAAAAGCCTTAGTATTAGTATCTAATTCTTTGAAAAGAAAGCAGTTTATTTTTACATTTACATACTGGCCCCACTGACAGATCTATTAAATTACAAAGAGGAGTAGATCTAATCCACCCTTTGACAAAAACTACACTTGTAATGGCAATATGCTGCCAAATATATAACATATTCACACATTAAAAAAATATGCATTTAAACATTGGAAATATTACTTGTTTTGTGAGTAAGTGGCACAAATAGTTTGTGTTGAACTACATCCATATGCCTCACCTGTGAACCTGCTGCTGCATTACTTATCAGATGATTGTTGGGATGAGAAATCCAGAATGTTGAAACTGCCCTGAAATATTATTCAGAAACAAGTTAGAACAGAAAAAAAACTCTAGTGCCTACAGAAATATCTCTGATATAATTGCTACAAGGGTGAAAAAGGGCTAAACTGATTTCTGAAGTCACATACACAAAACTTACACACAAAAAACACACACCCTCAAAAATTCTTTTTTGTTTTACTTAAATGCAAAATGTTAGTTCATGAAATGATAGTTCAGACACTCAGTGCAATTATAAACTGTTTTAATAAGCTTCTTCAAAAGATAATTGCTACACAGAAAAAACTTGGTGACAACTTAAGGATGTTGGTGCCTTACCACAGAAATAAGAATACATCCTTAAAATCTACTGAACAAGTATTTCAAGGAACAACAAATCTCTTTACAAAACAACTTGTGTTTTCTCTTTAATAAAAGACTTTCTTTTTTAACAGCATGGTCACGTGGATTACTTTTAAGGTGTCTGTATTCACTAGATGATACAAAACAATTGTTTCATCTGTATAATGTCAGGAGATCATCAGTTTAACTACTGCAGCTGGTTTGGTTTTACTTTTTCATCATGAAATACTCACATGCAGTCTGTGGCTGGTACTGGGACATAGCTTCCATACACTTTGTCCCTGATGCCAATACACATGCTGCTGTTTCTGTCCGTAGGAAGAATGGTGCCTGGTTTCGTGACTAGTCCAAGGTTGTGGAAGAGAGTATTCCTCTGCTCAATGCCATCCTCTATGAAGAAACAGTGACCCAGTGTGTCATAGCCAATGGTGTCCTTTATCTGCAGAAACACAAGTTCATTATGTCAGTAGCAATAGCATTTACTGAGATTTCTTTGACAAGTGCCATTTAGTTTTTACTATCTTGGCACAGCTGCAGAGTGAAGCTTCAGTATCAGTGGTTCAGATGATTCAAACATGGAGTTTTGTTTATCCCTTACAAACACACTACTATGTTTGGAGAGCTTAGCTGCCTGCAAGAATCTGAAAAAACAGAAGGGCAAGCTCTGTTAAAGTAAGTTACTTAAAAATAAGCACTTGTTTATTTATTCATTGAAATAAACACATTGCTGAGAATTAAACTTGATGGGATGGGACTATTTTTGCTCTAAATGTCCTTTTAAACATTTATTTCAACACTTTATTTAATTCTCCTGGCACCTACCAGCAAGCCATTAGTTGCATGGATAGTGACACATCTGGAGAAACAGTGATGAATGGAAAGACCTTCGATGTATGTCTTAAAACTATAACCTCCTTTTTCATCCACATCCCCACAAAGGTGAAAGTGAACAGGGTAACTTCCTATCTGCTGCTGTCCCATTTGCTTCAATTCCACATAGGAGAGATGAACAGATGTAAAATTCTTCAAAATCTAGAAAGATGAGAAGCCCAGAATGAGTAACCAACTACTTGGTTTCTAACCATTAAAGTTAATAAATCATCTATATCAGATGTACAGAAGTCAGATGTACAATCATCATAAGCGAACACTATGAAGGCTAGGACAGCCGTTACTATCCTGTTCTATATCCTGCCTTACAAAACAATATCATTTTTAAACAAGAATAAAAGCTGTATCTCCATGTGGCTAAAATGGAGCAGATTTCACCAGACACTATATCATCACACTTCACTTTTTGTTCTTTAGCAGTAGGCAAGTTAAATATTCTTTCTGTACAACCACATACCATCGAAGTAAAGAGAAGTCACTCTGTCCTGTCTATGCTGAAGCTGTACCTGTATCATCCATCTGGGATGGAGTTTAGTAAAATTACGTAATAATAAATGGTCAAAGGAGCCTCCTGAGAAAACTGCTCTGATTGCCAGCTCAACACAGGACCAGCTTAAACATGGCTGCTCAGCACATTGACCAAACAATATCTCCAACTACAGAGATGCTCATATGATAGCAACTGTTTCCCCCTTTTTATTTACCTGTTATCTACTTAGCACTTGCCCTGCTGCAGCTTGGTCCCCATGTCTCTTGCCCTACTAGTGCATGCCTCCAAGAAGTCTTCTGGCACATTCTCTGAACCCTCCCTGGGTCCCTGAAAACCACATCCACATCCTTCCTCTACACCTTCCCCTTACACAGTAAGCCCTATTCTCTCAGCTCTTCCTCAGGCACACCACCTTCAATAGACACACTCCAGTGAAGAATCAGCATCTTTGCAATGAGGAACCAAAAACAGGTTAAAGCTACGCAACTTTACCATAACAGTATGTAATATACAGTACAGAAATATTAAACACCAGAGACATTATAATGGGGCTGTACAAGTCACAGGGAAAAGCAAAAGTATTTTCTTCCACCTACCCTGACCTGAAAATAGAAACCAAGGGCAGCAGATGAACTATGAGGTGCTAAAATGTAAGGAGCTGAATGGGAGTAAGGGAGCTTTTTTTGTTATTCCATTAACTTACTGTTACTGGCTATTTAACCAAAATAATATAGTTTTTATGTGCACAGTTTTGTCCTCAAGTGAAATAAGTAAAACACTGATAGACCATTTAGTGTGTCCTGGTCTTCTGTTTTCTTCAATTACACCACTAAGGTTTGTGTGCTTAAAATACTAAGGGATGACCGAAAACAGGCATTCCTGAGTTCTCACTCTCAGCACTTAAAAATACTAATGCAGAGGAAATACAAGTGAGTGCCTCTCCTTGCTATCACTGAGCCTCTTTCGTGCCACTATCCAGGCGACCAGCTGAATTCCCAGGCTGATCAAACCCCCTGAGGCAATTAACATTTGCTAACACCCAGGCTCCCTCCTCTTTAGCATGTATGATTAACATAAGGCAAAATTACTTTTAGTGCTGAAGTCTAGGTTTGGCAACAGACACTGAACAGTCTCCTGGGAACAGTTTAACAACTTTGATGACTCAAAATGTTTGTTTTCTGCTCTATCTGCGAGAGGCATCTGAGGGGCCTTGCTGTACTCACTCAGTTGTGGTAATCAAGGTCACGCTTTGCAAGATTCACAGCTTGTCATTTATCTTCTTTCCTTACATTATCTCAAACACAAAAGAACACTGAGCCCATCAATTTCTCTTCCACCAAACAAAAGCTGACACACAGTAGGGAATAGGCGCGTTTTCTTTCCCACCATTATGTCCACCACTATAAAACTGAAGTCTGCATCCAAACATTTTGGAAAAGGAGGTTTACACTGTGACCAACACATAATAAGTTTGTATTTAAAATGCAAGGCCTCAAACTTCTCCAGCATCACTGAAGAGCTGACATATTGCTGCTCAATCTTTTCGCTAAAAACTAAAATGAATATGAGTTTCAATATTAGTTTCTGCAATACTGCTTTCACTCCACTTTCTTTAGGTTTATGGTGATATAAGAAATTAGCATCAGTTTGCTTTATATAACCTTAGTACATTCAGTTAAAATGAATAAATAAAAATCCACCATAGCCCAACTCAGTTGCTTTCCTCTCTGTGACTCTCTACTGTCTGATTTTGGACACTTCCAGGACATGAGGCAGATCTAATGTGCTCATCACTTGGGCAGGAAGAAAGGCAGGGAAAAAAGGGAAGATAAAAAAGGAAGATCAAGCTTTATAATGTTACAGGCTGAACATGCAGATACACCACTTTTAAGGTTTAATCACTGCCACACAACGCTGCAATATATGGTGGATTCTTCCACAATTCATTGATATAATTTGCTCCAATGCTGCAGACAAAGTCTTGGTGAGCTAATTTGGTGAAAGTGGAGACCAAAGTCTTTTCTACACCAAGCTGGTGTATGAATTTATGTTTAATTTTCAAAGCCCGCCAAGTTTAACATCCTTTTGTCTTCAATATACCTTTAGATGACAGAAAGCTACTTAAAAATGTTTTTCAAACCTTGATATGTCCACCAAATGTATCATAATTGAAAAACTGACACTCTTTTTCACGATAGCAGGTTTTTTCAGTCTCTCCCTTGATTAAGATGTTCCTCGTGAGAACTCCAACTTCTGCCCTCATGTCCACTCCATCAATAACTTCTCCCACATGGGGAAACTGAGGTTTTTCTGTCAAAAAAAAAAAAAAAAAAAAAAGGAATAAGTGTTGTCATTGATTAAACACAAAGCTAATAAGCTAATTCATAACTAAACTAATTGTACCCCTAAAAACATGCTACTTTAACATGATACCTTAAACTTAAAAGGGTTCTACTACCCTTCTTAGGTTAACATGCAAAAAAAGAAATTTAATTGACAGATGACAAGCATTAACCTAGCAAACGTCAAACTCCTCCTTCCAGACCATGCTCAATTCATTGCTAACTGCACATCTTGCAGAACAGGATATCAAATATGCTTTTGTATGTTTAGTGCCAAAACAAGTTGTCTTAAATATTTTTCACATTAGTAAAATAACTAAACCTAAAACAAACCCCACATTTTATTTGTAGGTGCATCTTAAGTTTAATCTAATAGTTTTTGAACAGAATGGATTAAAATGAAAAAGAATTTTTTTAAAAAACTTTGAGTACAATGCATTAGAAAGGCTTTAATGAAACAAACAAATGCAGATTTGCTTTAAAAGAAAAAAGCAGTAGCTGCCTAACCTGCTCCAAATATATATATATATACATACATGCACACACATATATATGCACACACACATATATACGCACACACAGTATTCATCATCTTCAAAAACAAATACTATTATGTTTCCCAGCTATGTTTGCTTTTCCCCAAAATAGCTATTCTGAGAACAAACTAAAATTAAGAAAACAAAATTCATATTTTTACAGCAAACTTCCAAAGAAACAATCAGTTTATTTTCTTATACAAACTGCAAAAATGATCTGTAAACTTAAATATATATATTGTTTTTCCCTAATTTTTCACTCCTCTTCCTCAAAACTTACAGAAGGATATAAACTAAACTGGTAATGACCAGTATGTGAAGCAGACCTACACCAGTATTGCTTTTGTTCCTGCTGTTTAAAGGCAATAGAAGTCTGTAAATGGGATTGCACTCCTATAACTTGAAAACCTGTCTGTTGTTTGTTGTATTCCCTTATGTTTAACTACCATGTATATATCAAGTGAGGAGGGAGCATCTGGGCATCCTATAAAACAATACTTTTCTTTCTACTACAAAAGGGGCAATACAAAAAAAATTTAGACAATTAATTCTTCAGCATGTCAAATTTGCTGTTCCACTGAAATTAATTCTCTGCAGAGTAAAACGTATAGGATGTTTGTTAAAAACAGAACAACTTTCCTGTGACAATGGAAATTTCATATCTGGGGGGGGGGGGAAGGGGAAGAAACAGAGATTGAACAGTTAATCTCCTTTAGCGTCTTTTAAAGATCTATGTACAGATCTGACAGCATTTATTTGCAAAAAAAGAAAAAAATATATTGTATTTTATGACATACTGCAAATCCTGTAAATCTGGATTTGTTTGCTTGTTTTTAGAAGAAAAATATATATATGTATTTCATATATATATATATAATAGATAATATATGTAATTTTATATATTAGTTTTATTTAATTGTAATATTTATAATATTACTTATGTTATATATATTATATATATATTATTTTATATATATAATATATATATTTAATAGATGCTTTTTCTCTTTAGAAAGGAAAGAGTTTGCACATACTCTATTCAGTGGCAACAAAAAACTTTAAACTTCATACTGCAGCCTTCAAGTAGCTTGAACCTTAAAACACTGAGTTAAATAATGCATATGGAGTATGCAAAGAAACTTAAGAACAAAAACCAGGAAATGTCACGTACAATGGCACTCACTCAGTTCTGCAGCTCCATTCACCCTGGTATTCTCTGATGTATAATAAGGAAAAAGCTTAGATATCTAAGTTCACCTTATCTGGGACTTCACAATGCAGGAAAACATATCATAGCCAAACCAGTGAATGCTGTGGGATCCAAACAATACTGCAAAGCCAAAATACAGATTTGGCTTTCCCAGCCAAATAGGGAAACAGGAAAGTTTGAGGGCGTACAAAGAAAACTTCTGAGAAACAAGAAAGAGGAGATAAGAGTTGTTTGAAGAAGAGGAAGTCGCACAGTACAGAGCTGAATGGGACAAAACCAGATCTTGAAGAGCTCCAATCAGCTGCTACAAAAGGCAAGAGCTGAGCTGCAAACCAATCCTACAGCCCACCAGAAAACAAGAAGAGAAAAACTCAAGATTGAGGGACTGTCAGAGAAGGAGGGCGTTGGCACAGAGGGGGCACAGAGTGGTAGAAGACACAGATGTCTGCAGAGTAAAGGAGTCAATCCCACGGGAGGCTCTCATGAAGTCAAACAGAGTGAGTCAGATAATAAAATAGGAAGCAGTCAACAACATGCATGACCATTCTGAGTGCATCACACCCAAAGGAAAAACAGATTGCAACTAGTTAGGGATATCCTGTGTAAGCAGATGCTTGGAAGTGCCATTTGTTTCATAACCATTTTACTGGTGGGGGTGGAGGGGGAACTGATAAAAAAAAAAATTGCCACTTTCTTCTTCTTCCTTTTTCAATCTTTGAATAACAGAAAGAAAAATTAATAATAAAACTCCAGAAGATGGGAAGGGCAGTAAAAGCAACAGTAATTGTAACAACTACAGCAGCCATTCTGCCTCATAGGGAGAGAACTAGTGAGAAAAAACAGAAAGGAGTCAAGAAAGAAGAACAAGCATAAGCCAATCCTGGAAGAAAAGTATAGCATTCAATAAGCCTGGGAAGAAAGGTGGAAAAAAAAAAAAAATAGTATGGGGTAAGCTTTAGAAGTCAGAGGCAGATATGGCATTTTACAGAGCAATTTTACAGTAAGGGCAAGTATACACTCCTGTATGTAGCAAACAAGCAACACTGAGAGATAACAGGGTGCTGTTTACTGCTCTCACTGAAAGGTCTCATCTAGGGTGTACTCCTATTAACAGCTATTTCAAACAAGATTCTTCATATGGTGACCATTTTCATACCTTTGACTTTGACCTGATGCTTGGTACACTCTGGGCAAGGAAGGAGGGTGAACTCCTCTGTCTGATACATTGAATAGTCTGTGCTTGCAACCACAATCTGGTCTCCGGGCTCCCAACTACTAACATCATCCAGAAGATTCAGTATCACTCCATCTATGGGTTCTACCTGGAAGCCGGAAATCGGTACCCCTAGTATTTAAAAAAAACAAATGTAAAAATAAAATAAAGATTATAAAGATTATATTCACCTTTATATGAAAATATCTCCAAAAAAACAGTAAGAAGTGCATGAGATTTCACAAACTTCTGTACCCTCTAAGCGTAGTTCTGTTCTGAAACACATTAGTGAGATGTGCTATTACAGCCTGCTTGTTTGACGGATCTCCAATAAAACAAAAGGTAGAGATGGAAATAACATTGACTGTAATTACCTATGAAATTAAAAGAAAAAAACACTAATACATCAAATATATCATATAGCAAAAATTTGTAGGTCCAGCTAGTTCTACTTGTCCCAAGTGATATTTTTCTGCTGTTTAAAACTTAATACATACAACCAAAGACTTGGAAAGGGAAATCTTTTCTTTCTAAGCACAGCTAATAAAACAGTTTGGCAGGCTAAATTACACAAGCATTTAATTGCCTTTAAATTCAGCCACTCTCACTGTATTTAATATCCTCCTATTTTATTTAATTTTCTATTTTATGAGTAGGAAGAATGGAATCAGTGTCTGGTTTAGTCATTGACTCCAAGCCTACAATACCAGCAAGTCAACGGTACATTTTTGTGGAGACTTTTTTTTTTTTTTTAATTTGAGTTAAGAGAGTTTCATAGGGCCTTAATGAACAGTGAAGGGGTAACATCAAATAGCTCAATTACTTTACAAATCAGTACCTGCTTACCTAAAAAATTCTTCTGAGGCAAATATAATATTGATAGTAACTCTACAAGCAGAAAAAGACTGCCCATAAAACCATAAAAGCAGAACTCATGATACAGAGCTCTCAAATACAAAAAAAAAGAAAAGTTGCCTTTGATGGGAGAATCAAAGTTCAGCATCAAATAACAACTTAAGACTATAACAGGAATAAAATATTTCTTTTGGCTCCTACTCAGTTTCTTTTTAGCCTCATAACCAATGTCTCAGGAAGCTTAGATTAAAAATATACATAACTGAAAGAAGAAAAGATAATTGAACAACAACAAAGAATCTGTTTCAACATATTGATAAGAACACTTATGTTGTTCACGTACTCTATATATTTAGACCAAAATCGTGATTGGGAAAATAAGTTGGACTGAAAAAGAACTGCATCCTTGTACTTCATCCAATAGTCTGGCCACATGGATAGCAAAAATGAAAACTAACAGCAGCATTCAGAGATTTAAACTGCAACAAACAGTTGAAACAGAAAAAGTATATACAGTATCTACTTTTTCCCTACCCACAGGGTTTCGCAAAATGCTTTCCTACCATCATTCCATTCACTGTAAGCTCTCACAACAAACTTCTGACCATCCACCGTGAAAAATTCTTTCTGAGCAAGAGCTTTCCCACCGGTGCTGTGATTTTCATAGTCTCTCACTGATTCATTACAGGAAGAATTCCCACCGCCTATCACACCAACAAAAGCCCAGGCTTGCCTGCAAAAAATAAAATTATGTGTTTAAATATAATTGCCATTACATTCTTCACAAACAGGCACAGGATAAGACAAGGAGCGTAGAGGTTACCCTTTTGCCTGACCTCTGAATTTCATTTTAGAATGTAATTTCAAAATACAGAAGAAAATAGGCATATATCACTGGAAAGGTGCATAGTTCAAAATGACTGGATGTTCTATAAATGAATCAGCAAATATGACTGCTCTTAATTGAGAAGACATTCTGATACATTTTTGGTACAACATCTAACAACGTATGCTTTTTTTTTTATTATTAATTTAAAAAATTTAAGAAATTTTAAGAAAACTGCTAGCAACGAGTGCCAGAAATGATGCAGTATTCTGCTCATAAGCATGCTTACGGGAGCACAGGAAGATGACGAGCCAGTGCTGACGCTTGTGGCACGGCATGCTCCCAGTATGGGGATGCGGTCAGCATGCAGTGTCTGTGCAGAGAAGGCGAAGAGCCCCAGGAGACGGAGCTTGCATCAGGATGGACACTGCCAGCAGTGGCTGCTGATGATCAGTGCTCCTGACAGGCAATACTTCTTGAGTCTTTCAAGACACTCAGACACAAAAAATAGAAGTACTGGATACCATTGCACAACCTTCACACGAGGAATCACTGGTGCTTCCGAAGGCCAAGTACAAGAGCTTTGGCCTCTTCCCTCTGACTAGTCCTTCCCTCAGCTGGACACTTATCTTGGCTGAGTGCCTGTGGGGAGCAGGAAACTGTCCTGGATGTATTTCCACTTTCTATAGCTCTGCTCAATGAATCCAAGTTTTTGGAAATGAAAAACAAACCACACACTACAGAAAGCTGCCACCAAGTTAAAAAAAAAAAAAAAAAAAAAAAAAAAAAAAAAAAAAGAATATTTGTTGTCCTTTACCGCTCTGTAATGCTGTAATTATGTGATGAGAAAGTAATCATCTAGTAAAAGGCTGAACAAAATTGCATCATTAAGGTTGAATCATTCACCCCAAATGAAAACAGTAACAGCTAACTGGACTGCAGTCCAGTGATAGTGATTGATTCAAAGACACATATCAAAACCACCTTCAATCCAGTTGCTTTTGTTTCAGTCTCTTCTTAATGATTGTGTTTAAAAGGCCAAACAAAACTGTTCAGCATTAATCTGCTCACAGCATAGTATATACCTGGTCAGCTTTTCAGGAGCACCAACAAACAAGCTGCATGTTTCACACAACAACATTTAAGCTAAATACCAGGTATTTTAAAGGTATTTTAAAGCATATTAATCTGCATGGGGAGACAGAAGCAGACAAGGATGCAATGGACTGTCCACCTCCATACTGAAATCCCTTCCACCAGTTTTAACAAACCAACCCTGCTTTTAACCTCAGTGAGCACTCAGAATTGAACTTCTCACTCGTCTTCTACAGCAGATGGGATAAGACAAGTTTATGTGCTTTCAGAGTCTCTTATCGACCAGTGAAAATAGACAAGAACCAGTTCAGCATGGAAGGAAGAAAAGGTGCTTCCTATACCCAGCTGCGGTTTAAAGAATATCCTCACTTTGGGCCTACTGGCATGGAGGCCACCAGTAGCAATGAACACAAGAAACCATCAGCTCCTTGTCAGATGGAGGCTGGCTGCCCAGGGCCCTCACCAACCACCACGTGGCCTTCACCTCGCAAGAAGACAGTAGTTACTACAGGACATACAGGTCTCAGCACCTCTGATGAAACTGCTTCAGGGACAGACTCACATGAACTCTCCAGAGGACCCCGTAACTAGACGCTTACGCAGGGGCTGCCACAAACATGACCCTGGAGGGAAGCAAGGTCAGAACATGCCATCCTGACTCACGCCCCAGCCCAGCTCTGCCAAAGCAAAGGGTGGGGAGCAACTGGAGCCCAGATGTCAGGGAATAGCAAGAGTAAGAACAGAACAGAAAAGAAAAAAAAAGCAACTGATTTCCAGGAAAACACACAAAAAAATAAAACCAGGTTATATGAAGCCATTTTAACAGTATGTGAAGACTGTCAGTTTTTTTTTGTTGTTGTTGCTGTTGTTTTTTTTTTTTTTTTTTTTTTTTTTTAAATGTGAAGACTGTCAGGTTTTTAACAGTCAGTAAAAAAGCATTTGGTGTCCCTTCAACACTTACTGCTAACCCTGCACAATGCAAAGATAGGGTCAGAACATGCAGGAGGTCATTTGCAACAACTAAATGAACAGTGCAGAAGTTTAACCTCTCTGCTGTACAGTAGCATTTACTATATCTCTTCTACTGACCCACTGTTTTATCTGCAAGCAACTGAAAAAAACATTAAAAAGATACAAACACAACTGACAAGTATGCTTCAGCCATAAAATATTTTTACAAATCAATTCCCCTGCAGCATCAGCAAAAGGATAATGTGCTTTCATTTCACCAATCTGTAGGGATGAGTAAAATGTTGTTTGAAATAGAAGATTAGCACCCCTTCTCTGTATCCAGTTTATCATTTGGCATTCCTTCCTCCCCCAAACAGAAAACAATTTCTATGTTGTTACAACTGTGTAATTGAATGGGTAAAAAAAAAAAAAAAAACAACAACTTTGCTGTACCCACTTTTAGTTTCTGTAGAGAACAGTGAAAGTGCAATTATGAATAAGTAATTAAATTAATCACAGATACCTGTAACTAGATGTCTCTACCCTATTAAAACATCACATACTGTAGTAGTAGTGCTATTCTTCTTCTACGAAGAATTGTCGGTATTGTACAAGCAGATATTGTGCAAGTTTAACAAAACTACCTAAAGAAGGCAAAATCTGTATCTCATATTTACTCAACACAAAAGAGAGAATGAATTATTTACCTGTAACTCAATCCTCTGACAAACTTACTTCCCAGAAGATTTTGAATAGTTATTCTAGTTTCCTCCAGTAGGTTTTTAGCAGCTGAATCTCCTACAGCAATAGCAATAATGCGACCAGGACTTCTATTTTTCAGTAAGTTCTGGAGCTTCAAGCTTTCTTCTGAAAAATCATGAGTATCAAATTTCAACACTTCCAAAACACTCGCTGTATCCTGATCGATCACTCTCACATTTAGTCCTCGGGAAAAATTCTTTTTAAATGAATAATGACCACAGGCCAGCCCTGAGAAATTCACAGACTTTGACAAAAGAGTCCATGATAACTTCTGGTGCCCATGCAATTCCAACGTTCCTTCAGGACCCACACCAATAAATTTTTTGCCAAATTCTGGCACATCAGCATCTTCGTTTGACTTCCCATACAAAATAATAGTTGCTTTGGATTTATAGCGGCATTTCTCTGCTCCAACATGAAGCATTCCACCATCCTTTATCAGGATAAAACGAGTTCTCAAAGTAATATTTTTAGAACCTTCCTTATCATCACCAAAAACAAGTAACCCTAAAGAAAAAAAAAAAAATGTGAGTCAAAGCAATATTAAGATAGACTCAAAGAATCAAGATCACAGGAAGAGCAACAAAAGGATAAGACAGATTTGTTTTCCACACCCAGAACATACTATGTTCACCATCAGAAGACAATCAGATCCCATGCCTAGAAAGCTAATGGACAAGGGTTTTTTTTGTTGTTGTTGTTTTTTTTTTTTTTTTTTTTTTTTTTACTGTTTTACAGAAAACCATGTCACTGCTCCAATGACAGACTTCATAGTGTTCATTTATCTTTTTAACATTTGGTATTTCTGGCCTGAAAAGTAAAAGCAAAGGAACAGGTCAATACCAAAATTCCAATGTAATTTTCCACTAATCACAAAAGTAAAAGCCATGCAGGCTAACAGATTTGGGATTGTTCAACCTGGGGAAGAAAAGACTCTGGGGAGACCTTCCAATACCTAAAGGGAGCCTACAAGAAAAATGGAGAGCATCCTTCTATGTCAGTGGGTGTAGTGAGAGGACAAGGGGGAATGGCTTTAAACTGAAAGGGGAGATTTAGGTTAGATAGAAGGAAGAAACTCTTTATTCTCAGGGTGGTGAGGCACTGGCACACGTCGCCCAGAGAAGCTGTGGTTGCCCCATCCATGGAGGTGTTCAAGGCCAGGTTGGATGGGGCTTTGGGCAACAAAGTATAGCAGAAGGTGTCCCTGCCTGTTAACGGAGGGTTGGAATTAGATGATCTTTAAAGTCCCTTCCAACTCAAACCATTCTATGATTCTATGAATTGAAGCATGTTTTTCATCTTTTGATTTCATACCTCCATCCTGTATGACTATAGAGTGTACTGTAGCGTCTGAGTTCAGACGAAACAAATCCCCCTTTTTGATAATAACTCTCTTTTCAGGATCTTTTCCAGGGTTCCAGTTTGTAAGACGAGGATTCTGATCAGGACAATTTTCTGCAATATGAAGTGAAATATATTATTCATTTATTTTTAAATAAGCATCACCAACAGGACTACAGCAATCAGGGCTGCATGAAGATGAATACTAAAGAAGGCAGAGTCAGTCACCTACAAAGGATTCCCACCTCCTTCTGTGCTCACAGTACTGCAGCTACTAGTTCTAATGTTTAAATTCACACAGTCAAAAAGATACCTGAATCAGGGCTAAGTTTCCAAGGATGAAAACTCATCGTGTACCAAAATTAAATCACTGAAGACCACAAATAGACTGAACTGTCAACATATACTGTACTTTCAAGCCCCCCTATAGGCATCTAGTTTTTGTTATTATTTGTCTGAGGGTTGGTTTGGCTTTTTTTTGAGATTTTCTACATCATCTACAGTAGATGAGGAGAGGTCAGTGGCAAGGACTCCACAGCAGTTGCCCTGAGCCCAGGATATCCTAGGCCAGCTACATAAAATACTAACATGGTGGTAAGGTATCTAAATATCTCACCTCCCTCAAGGTCATAGAAACCTGTGTGAGAAAGGCCAATCCATCCCCTCTTGCTTTTGAGCATCCCAATCACTTCTTCCAGTATAGGTTTGCAGATATGGGAAAAAGGTGGACAGGACGACCATAATATATTTAGGATTACGCTTCACTGGTTAGAGCAGTGTCCTGGAAGCAAAGCATTTGGATCCAAACTCATGGTTTGTGCTTCTAAGATATCTTAAACACTAGTCTCTGAACCACACTATGGAAGTGATACATGCGATCCTCCTCAAAACTCAGTTGAAGATTTGGTACTACCAAGGCAGTAACACCATATTATAAGGCCAGAGAAGGAGAAGCAGCAGACAGAAGTGAAAGGGTTGTGTGATTTCAGATGACCTTACAGCAATGTGGTACTTACAACACACCCATTTTTAGAATATTAAGCAGCTGATTAATGCAGGAGCATAGAGGAACTATGAAAACAGAAACTGAAAGTATGTCTTGAATTTTTGATTTTCTTATAAAAAACACAGACTACAAACATTTTTATTGAGGAAAAAAAAAAAAAAAACACAACCTAAAAGATGTCAGAATAAACACATTAGAAGCCCAACTGAGAGTAACAGCCTTTTCATATCTTATCTTCTGGAAAAAAAATGCCCTATGCTCTGACATTCTGTGGGCAAAAAGCTACCTGCAATTTTTCCATAAGACAAAGAAAGAGAAGTCTACCCACAGATTTAACACAAGCCATCCTTAGTTCTGCTGACAAAATTGTTTTCCTTCACTGTTATTCTCCACATTTCAAATCCTTTCCAACTCAGGAAACCCACAGAAACCAAGATTTGCCTGCCAGTGGGAAAAAATTAGCAGAACTGCACAAAGCCAAAAGGCATCTAAGTAGCAATATAAAAATAAAAACAAAAGAAAATTTTTGGGGGAAGAAAATAGCATTTTAAAAAATTAAATTAAACATGAGGGAAAGCCAAAAAGCAAACACTGCTATCTGCAAGACTGCTGAGCAGTCACTGACAAAATGCAGTTCTATTGCCTGACTCATGCACAGTCACCGAGCCCCTTTCCCCAGACACTACACACAGAGTCTCTGTGAAGAAACACACATTTCCTGGCTAGTAGCAAAGGGCAGTGTGAGGAAACCATGAGTCAGCAACCCAGTAATTTCTACATAGTGTGATTCATGGAGGAAAAAGATCTAATAACTGTACAAGTTTTTCTGTTGAGTTTTAAAGAATAGGTACAGCACAACAAGTACAAAACCACACCAAACCAAACACAACAACCCCACTGAATCTACTGTACATTATGTTTGAGCAAGGAAGCCATTGGACTCAGAAATACGCACTCCTGTAACATGATCATGCTTCTGAAGCACGGTGGATCAACTTTTGGCAGGCAAATCAGATGTGCTCAGCAGAAGTATTTTGAAATTCTTCCTTAGTAATTGCAGCAGGGTGCAGGGAAACATCAAATATTTAGTACTTCACCATATGTTACCTTCAAAATTACTGATTGGATTTTACAGACCACAGTCATTGCCTCAACAGTTAAGGTTAAATAGAAACAGAAGCATAAATCAGAAAATGTTAGGTAGTTATAGCCCTGCCAAATTTAACCACTCATGCTGAAAATTTTTCAAGTCAGGCCTCTGCTTCAGTGCATATTTGTAAAAATGGGTCAGCTGTCCATAAGGTTTAGTTGCTTCTAGTAAGGTGATGGTGGTGGGGAAGTGATATTTTTGCATGTGGTGTGGAAAAAAAAAAAAAAAAGAAAAAGAAAACACACACACACACACCACCCTGCCAAAAAAATAAAATTCTAGAACCTTCCATGTGTTGGAGAAAGGATATGAAATTTGGCAGGAGAAAAGGCAGGAAACAGTTCTCAAAATGTAGTTAAATAGTTGCTTTCTACCTGCTTAGCCACCAAGTCTGGAGTTTTTAAGGCCTCTGGTAAAAAATTATCAGTGTTATATTATGCTCAGTAGAAGTTTATCACAGTTTGGCAGCTAAATTTTCTGAGGATCCTGTTTACCCTGGGCAAGCTCCAGCAGAGAACTGCAAAGGCCCAAGAGAACTTTTCCCTGACAACCCCCCCTGCTTGTCTTCCTGACCCTGTAGCAAAAGCCCCTGGAAATGAGGAAGGAAATTGCATTTCCAGCACAGTACGTGATCTCCAGTGCTAAGGACTCTTTAGAAAAAAGGATGATGACAGGAAGATAAAAGCAAGGAGGAAAAAGGAAACCAGCTGATGGGCAGGAACAGAAATGCAGACAAGCATCATTTTCCCTGTGGGGAAGGTATGCCAGAGGTTTAGGATTTACACACAATTACTACTAAGTCTCACATTCCCTTCACTGCCTTTTAAACAGACATTAAAAGCACTGATGATATAGATTTCCAATTAGCCCCCTGCAAGAGCACACCTAGCTGGAATTGCAGTGGCTGGCTTAAGTACCGCATGTGCGAGGATGGAGCTGAGGGTATTAACATTTCAACCTGTCAAGAATCCTTGGGGAGCTGCTGCAGCAACGCTGCCACAAAATTAAAATTTCAGTCAGCCAGATTTTCTTTTGTGCCCTCATGGAGTTTCTCTTGTGTGAGGGCTTCCAATAGATTTTACATGTGCGTGACTTTTCTTGTAAAAGCTAATGGAGGGAAACTTCTGAAAGACACAGTTCAACAGTCAATATTGAAAGCTGGCTGGACTTCCATAGAGGAGCAATGGGACATTGAAGGAAAGCGATTACATCCTTTGATTGTTCCTTAACTTCCATGTAAGTCACTACAGCAGACAAAGATAAAAAGGTCTACTGCAGCATCCTCAGTGTCTTTGGTGATCCATAAACTAACTACATGTTGACCACATATGCAGTATAATAAAATCTACAAAACTTAGTGCCTCTAGAATGAACTACTACAGAGGAAAAAATAATATTACTTATTAAAATCTTAATACTCCAAGAACATTTCCATTTTAAAAGTGGCAAACCCATCTCCTTCACATTACTAACTTTTAAAGCATGAGAAGACTATTATTTTACATAGTCCATGCAGTACAGCCTTATCTCTACTAAAACAACCATTAAAAAGCTTTTAGTTAAATGTTTTAGAGTCTTGGTATCAAAGTGGAAAGGCTTTCCTTGTTTGTTTTGGGGTGTGTTTTTACTACTATCGTTGTTGTTGCTGCTGTTTTTCCCCTCAAGTACTTCTTAGAATCAACATGCTAGATCACCCTTCAGCTTTGTCTTCACCTTGAAGAACTAGAGTCCTTGCTACATGTCTCTATGCCCATATTACCAATGATTTAGTTTACAATATAGTAGTCATTTTCTATTTACTACTTCTTTAGTGTTTGTTCTCTGTTGTTTTCCTTCATAATTATTAGGAAAACTCAGCAACTTCACCCAAGAGATCTCTGCAACCCACCATGAACTGTGCCCCAGTTAAGATGAATGCATCCATTTTATACTGTCACCTAAAATCTTCAATGGATTATTCAATTTGTTCAGCACGTGCTGCATTGTCTCTAGAAACAGAAACTTCTGAATTACTGCTTCAAAAGCCACCATGGAGTCTAAGCTTGTAGTGTTACAATAGGTACCAGCTTCAATTCCAAAAATCATTCTGAAAGCTTGCAGAAACCCGATTTCTTCCTTAGGTAAAAAAAAACAGAGCCCATGCTCCAAAAGATACTACAAACCTTTACTAACTGGGTCTCATAGTAAGTGTTTGGCCAGAGGGCTCTCTAATGACTAGCAGTTAATCGCTCCACCTCTTTGTGCTTTATAAACAGTCACATTTCAGAGGTTTTCCAAATTCCATTAAAGTTGCCCAGTTTTCTAAGACAAATTGAAATAATCATGGCTAAGTGGTCAAAGGACTCCCTGCTCAATTTGTTTACAAATAAAACAAATAAATTGCTGGTATAAATTCCTAGACTTTCAAATGTTTTACCTGAATGCTCCTTTCTACCTTCCCTAGTCACTGCTTACACAGACAGTATTTCATTTTGCCTGTACGTTGTGAACAGGCAACTTCTATATACACATGATAATTACACATGTAATACAGATACAATATTCTCACTTCTTACCCCCTCACCAGTCATCTTTATTTACTGCTATACCTTTTTTCTTCATGTAAATAAATAGTTCACAGTAAAAACATAGAAAGTGACACTGATAACAGCAAAAGGAACCAAACCTCCGAACACAGCTTCCTTCCACATTAAAATTACAGTAAGCATCCTATTTTTGCACTGAACTTTTAACACTACTTCTGATGCAGAATTATTGCAGTATGTTCACAGGGACCTTAACGTCTAGTACGATTTTTTTCATGTAAGAACTTACCATCTGGAGCATATTTTGAAGCTATTCCCAAAAAAATTCCCAGTGCAAGAAAAAGTGACAAGCTAGAAATGGCAAAGCAAATGAGAGTATTTTTATGTTTGTTGGCTTCTGCCTGGGGGTGGTTCTGTCCAGATGGTAGGGATGCAAACGTCGCCCGGGCTTCTTGTCTTGCAGAGGTAAATTCGGCTGAAGCGTGGCTCTGTGAAGGTGGTGGGGGTCGAAGAGGGGCAATTCTCCCCGGGACATACCCAGCAGACCTGTGACTGCTCCCATTCTGAGGCCGAAGGAAAGCAGGGGAACTCCCCCTGGCATCAGTGTCTTGCATGTTACAAAGTCACTGCAAAAGGCACACACAGAGAAAACAAAATAAAAGGTAAGAGACAGGCTTTCAGAATACAGAGTACAGTACATTAAACAAACAAACAAAAAAAGCAATTCTAAGACACATGCCTGCCCCTTAATGTAACTATTTCTATAGTATCATTCACACCGTTGATACTAGTCATTTGCCATGTTGTAACAGTTTGCAACAATAGCAAATGCCTCCAACACAAACTGGAAAGAATCTGGTATGGGAACACTACAGCACAAACCACTTCTGTTAGGTATTTTCACAGAGGGTTTTCACAGTTGACTTGCATTGTGTGATTAAGAAACATGCTGAACAATGAGAAAGCTAGCAACCCCTTCTTCCCCACAGATATGCGAAAAATGCCTAAATGTATTTCTTCTGCATGCAGAAACCCGACAAGATCCTCATTGCTTTCCTTTGTGGAAAAGAAGCTGAAGAAGACATGCCTTTATTCTGCACTGGAAGCAGCAAGAAGCATTTAAATTGAATACATAAAAACAATTTTATTTATATTCATGCTGATGTGACTTAGTCAACACTTTTTTTTTTTTTATCCAAGGAATGTGAATCCTGCAAACTTAACCGCTTGCAGCAGGATACAATTGCTAGCGAAGGTACATCAGGAACGATCCTGTAAGGAAAGTCTTGTTCCACAAACCTCAGGGTTTGTCTCATTGCTGAGATGTTTGGGTTTGGACACAAATCCTGGAAACAACACGGCTGCTCCAGATTTCTGTACCTACCACCAAGAACTGAGCACTACTTTTATTTCAGTTACTCATGTTATTTCTATCTTTTTCCTGAAGCAGTCAGAGAGAAAAGCCACTAAAAATATTTCTCCCTGACCCACTCTAGCCAATGGTTCTAAACCACTGCACTTTTCTGTGCCTTAAGAGATCCCAAACTTCATTCAACTGGTTTCTTAAGCTTTTTGGTTAACCGTGCTGTATGGTAAGGAGTATTCACAAAGCTGGCACTTTTATTATTTTTTTATTATTAACGTTTCTAAGGGATAATGGATTTTTTGAGAAGGCTGCTCAAGTTTCAGTTAACTGAAACCTAACCTTCTAAACCAAATGCTGAAGGGGATTTAAGCATAAGCCACATGCATTAAATCACAAAATGAATTATGAAAATAAAAACGAAAATAATAATGAAAACAAAAACTACCAAATGCATAAAGATCCTCTTTCTCTTCCATTAACAAAAGGAAGTCTAAGCTATGCTCTGAAGTGCCAGGCACACTGGTGAAGAAGAAATACGACAACTGTAATCTTGTTCTGAGACATAGCAAAGGAGTCTTTTGTCTGACATGCTGAAAAATCCGATACTTCACTGTTTCAAGGCAAGAGAGTTGGTACTATTGAGCAGACTGGATTACCCTTTCATGGGAGACAATGCACCTCCAGATGTATGCAAAACAACAATAAAGGCACTGAAACATTAACTGGAGTAGCCATTCCAGAGAGCAAAAATTACGCCAAATCCTCCAGCAGTGTTTCTTGCACCTGTTTGCTGCAGTAAATTGATTTTCACCATTCTCTTCTTTGAGAAACTGTTTCCCATACCTAATCCTCTGCTCTCAAAATTCATTGCCCACTGCTTTATGACCATTGTGGAACAGCCTTCCCTCACCACATGCTTTTAAACTCAACTAGACATCTTTCAACAGTAAAATCTCAATCATTTCTGTGTTTTACAAGTAGTGTTAAAAGCTTAGTACAGAACAAGATTTTCAACTAGTTCAAAGGCAGTATTTACGTCTAACCAAAACAAATGCCGAACCATCTTTTTGTTAAAAATAAAGAAGATTCTGATCCAGAGATGAGATTTTTTCATGGTTTGGATCCTAAACTCCATAAGCTTGGCCAAAGTTTTCAGAAATGGTGTTTATGTACCTCACTGACAAACTGACTATACAGTGTTCATTATAATGTCAAACATATAGAGTTAACAGCTCTTTTAATTGCTCAGTTATGCTGACTAAATCCAGAACACTTATGCAAAGCTTTACTTTTACAACATAATTTTACCACAATTCTGTCTACTACAGCCTATTTAGACTGCTACCACTCTAAAGAAAAAAAACAGTCACTCATTGCAACACGCTGAAAACATTTGTGTTATATTTCAAACATATTTTGTCTTACATGTTACAAAGCATTCAGCCCTATTTGCAACCCCCATTTTCCAAACTGTAAAAATTTTCTAACTACTCCATTCAAGTGCTAACACTGGTCACCCCCAAAGGATGGGTGGAAAATAGACAGCAAAGGCACTTTTTTCCTCATTACAAAATAAAAATAATGAAAACAGCCATAATGAGATATTTAGCACAATCAAAACTTTTACCATATAATGTTCCATTACAAGAGGAGTAACCATTTCAACACTTCCTTCCCTCTTCTTGTGTCGTTTGAAGTTCTCTAGCTGAATTTTATCCTGCAGAGCAGCTACTGACTTTTCTTTTAAATTAAGACACACTGATAATCTGATTCAAATTGTTGGCTTATTTCCACTGTGGAAGTTTTCAGATAGCATCACACAAATGCAAGTGAAGTAGACAGCTATACAGTCAGTAGTGCCCTAAAGAGTGAGGCTATTTTGTTGTACAGATACAGTTTGATTAAAATGCAGGAGCTGTGGGAAAGAAAAAAAAAAAGTTTGAACTATTTAAAAACACATTTTCTTTCAAGTCCCCAATCACCTGAGTTTTTCTACATAGCACTTTTTCTTTCTTCACCTACAACTGAGGTTTTCCATTTCCCTTTGACCCATGTCTTTGTGATGCTCCTTTTAGAAAAGGCAAAAAAAAAAAAAAAAGGTTGGAATCAAAGGAGCCCCCATGCAATCAAAGGTACCAGAGCACACTGGCCTATCTCCAGGACCTCCCAGTCCCACAGAAGCACAAATCCTCACAAGGAGCTCCATGATTTAGGCATCTCCCCTTGATAGCACAGCCTTGTACAAGAAAGCTACCACTTTTACAATCCTATGGTGGTGAGTTGTGTCACTTCCATGACATGGAATTTTGTTTTGCAGCTTGCTACAGTGATTTCATTAAAAGTTAAGTTTTTTACACAATACACAGCTGGTTGTACAGAATGTGATCTGCACAAAGCTGCTGTTGGCCATGCCATTCAGGTGGGCTGCTGTTTTAGCATTTTCAAACTTCTTAGCCTTTAGAGTACCACTACACAGTATCATCAAATCCATTTTTCACCACAGCTTTTACTCGGGGACATAAGTATGTGCTTCCAGTTAACTAATCCCAGTGAAACTTCAAATATGCTGATTCAGCTGAAAGATGACAGCTGCTTCAGCCCACCATGTTCTCATTACCACCTCTGTGCTAGGAAGCTAGACACATTCGCATGCCATCCTTCTGCAAGACCAGCAATACTGCACACAACCCAGGCTTCTGCTCATGCACCCCTTCCCACTACATCAGCAAGCAAGTAAGTACTTCTTGTATTCATCAGGCCAGCCAATCTAGCTTAAACCACTCTTAAAGAATACAAAGCAAAACCATTTTATTTTGCACAGAAGCTCAACAGAAGCAGCAATTACCTGCACGCTTGTTTCTATCAACAGCGCATCTGAGCTGTGCTGCCAGCAAACCCCAAAGTGCCACTGAGCAGGCTGCAACATCTCTGGTCTCCTCACATGTTCTTTCACCCCTTTCAACTTGTGCCACTACTATATACCTAAATGAACCTACGTTATCCCATACTGGCAAAAAATAGAAATGTATTCACTGTACAAATCACAGGATAACATCTGACTCTCTTGAAGCCAGAAGAGAGTGATGTGCTCCTGTTACTCAGGAGGGGGCTGGTTTCCTGGACAGGAACTGGATTATTCTACAACTTTCACAAGACAGTTCAAAACATCATCTGAAACCACCCAAAAAGTGTGAAATACACCTAGACGTTTCACACATCTGTTGTGAAATGCGTAGCATAGCAACACTTATCAGATGTGCTGTAAAACTCCTTCACCATTGCATCTTCTCAAAACTTTGTAAGTAAGCAAGCTTAGTTCTACATAGTGGAAAGAAATTAATGCTTCCTTTCAAGTATATTTTAGGGGTGCATAGTTCACAGGTCATAAGTATTCTTAAATAGAAAAGAAGCTAGAAGAAACCCCAAACTTTTGTTGCTCTTGGCTACCAAACACTAGCAGTTGCATGCTGACCTATTAACACAGCACTTAATCTCAGAGTATTTAATTGTCATTAAGAAAAACACCAGGAAAGGGTGGGAGAAATCCACACACATCGAGAATAGTATTTCCCTTTGTAACACAGTGCCACGTTGGTCACTGCTGCTTTCTTGGCAAAGGGACTTTTCTGGTGTGAAGTGCTCAAGAGGGGCAAGAAGTCTGTATAGCTACTCTACTGAGTAGCTATAATTCCTGAACAGAACGTGGTATAAACTACCGAAGTACAATGAGCACGGCCTTCACAAGCTTCCAGGTTGGCCATTAACTGCTAGGGATACCAATTTCAGGAAAATGTTTCAAATGACTCAGAAGTCCCCAGCTCAACAAATCTTAAGCTTTCCCTTAAGAAAAAAGATCCCCAATAGGCACATGGGGGCATCCACATGCTCTGCCCTGTTGGTTTACATTTTATTCCACTGCCTTGTTTTGAAATTATGCCTATTCATTGTTATAACAGGCAGAATGTTTATAGGAAACTACTTTTCCATCACAAAGTGCAAAAGCTGGAAGGAATATTTGCACAGTAAAACTAACAGAGTTAGGTAGCTGTGGGAAATCACGATGTTTGCAAAATCCCAACTAAATAAACTGCAAAAGCAGTAGATGACTTCTGTCACATATACTACTTGCTGCACGCCACCACTGAGTCTTCTCCCTTGCCCACCAGTTTCAGAAGAAAATCAGAGGAATAAAAGCAATGGCAAATGAGAAACAAATACAAATATATTACATGGTAATAATTATAAAAAACTTTGTCCAAAATGAATCACATTGACCCAGCTTTTCTGAATTCACTACATAGTGACTTAATTGTACTGCTTTTTTTGTTTGTTTGTTTGGTGCATTTTCTGTGTGTCAAACAAACAAACAAACAAACAAACAAACAAAAACAAGATCAGATTGGTGCACAAGCACTAATCAAGCTGAGGAACACATTTTCAAAAATGAAGTCTTTCTAAAGTACCATGGATCAAGACACAGAAGTACAAGCATGAATAATATCTATAGTGTAAGCCAAGGTCCATATATAAAAGCCATCTTTAATACTTGCTCTAATAAAATCTTTTGAGCATACAAGTTTTCTGGTTCAGATGCAGAAGTGAATTTCAAAGCGGTATACAAGTAGGAGACAGTTATATATGTTTCTGGTGATATGCAAAACAACTCATATCCATGGATTAGAAAGGATGTTGGGGCAGAAGAAGGGGATGGTAGAGAAGCTTGGTTCCCAAGGGAAGGAGACAGGTAATTTGTAGTCTGTGAAATATGCGTTTGACTGTGGGAATTAATATGAAATTATGGTATGTCAGCTGAAACCACTCTCATGTTTATGGCTTACAACATAGAGGAGAGCCATGAATTTAGTTCCTGGCTTCTTCTGAAGGTGTTTTGTATACCACCCTTAAGGTTGAGGGCTGAAAAATCAGAGGTGAAGTGTTTTTTTTTGTTTGTTTGTTTGTTTTTTTACCTCTACAAGAAGCATTTCCTCTCTCCAATGATAATTGGATAATTGGGCACACTGTTGTCTCTTAGCTGTTTTTGTGAATGAGCTCTGCATTAGTCACTTGGTTTCACTCACATAATTGCCAGGAGAGCACTTGACACAGCAGATGAAACATCAGCTTTCTGAAAAGTTAGATATACAAAGTTCAGGGATCCTCATGGTTTTGAGACTGCAGGGATACCTCTGTCTTCTCTGATTCCTGGACACCACTCTCCCATAAGCACTCACCTGTTCCTAACAGATGTCAAGACACAGTTATTTTTGGTTTGCTATAATACATTTGTAACATCTTTAGATCTTGCCTTTTGAGATAAGAAAACAATAGCTAGAAGCTGTGGCACTGAAATGGTGGTCCATATATTTAAAACTATGCCATAACACTTTCAGCAACTTCAATTTTGTTCCCTTTGTTTCTGTTTGACATGGTTAATCTTTATAAATTATTTACACATTAGGGAACTCGGTTCTGTTTTCTATTCATTGTTTAGACAATAGAATGTTTGGGTGGAGGAAATTTTTCAGAAACCATTTTTTTAATTTGTATCCAAGTGAATCTACCAATGTCTCTATTACAAAGGATCCCACTCGGTGCACCAGGAGACTTCACACCTGCTGAAACAGACTATACAAAGGGAATCATTTTTACTGTGTTTCTCATTCTCTGAAAGGAAAGCTTTAATAATTTGCACAAGGATCAAAAGTGGAGACTCGCATTTTAATCATGCATCTGTCATTAGCTTGCTGCATGAGTCACAGCTCATTTAGGCCCCAAGCCTGTAACATGAGGAAAAACGGTCACAGGGACATTGTGAGGCTTAGTTTACAGAACACTTTGGTCTCCCAGAGCTCAGCAATGCATCGCAGTACAAGCCTACTTTTAAGCAAATAAATAGCTCCGTGTAAGTCAACAGCATCCATGTGAAAGTAACTGATTCACAGCATTCACCTGAAGATGATGGTAGGGGGAAAAAAAAAAAAAACACTACTACTTATCAGATTGATGATAAGAAGCTGTGTTTGCAAATATTTGCAAGATATCTTTTTACCTGGAAGAACACAGATCCAATCAAAAACCACTACATCTTAGAGCTTCAGAAAAAAAATAATCCATATAATAGTAATACGCTTTCAGGGAAGTGAGGTCCAGCTCTGGCACTACCACGAATAACTGATATAGCTTTTTAAATAGTTTTTTGGCCTTCCAGAGGAGGAGGGCCAAATATCTAATTTCTTCCAGTCCAGTACTATGGCTGAAAAGCCCTTAAAAAAATATTATAAATAAATACGACAGCACAGAATGTAGAAGGCAGTTCTCTTCCACAACAGCATACACATTTCTTTCTTCCTCCTCCTTGTTCTTTGTACTTACATGTACGTGTATGCTGGTTTCCCTTTCTGCTAAAGCTCCAAGGTCTGTCTTCCCCCCCCCCAAACTAACTCACGTCATCCCTTATTTTGATTACTCAAAGGATTCTCTCTGCAATTTTTTTTTTTTTTTTAATTGTGCATCAGCTACAAAGTAGACAATGCTGGTTGAGAAGTTGCCATCCATAGGCTGCATTGGTGTAGCTGCACACCCACATTCTTTCAGAGTTGCCTTGAATTTCCATGAGCCAAGGAGTTTGTATTAAGAGATGATTTTAAGCTAAGAATTCCAAATTGCATCCACTGAGCAAGCAGATCTGACATAAGCACCTCTTAGCTGTTTGATCCCCAAAGGATCATTCATCCCATAAAAAGATCACTAAGAGGCTGCATAACAGAGGTCCATGCAGTCAGCAGCAGCACAGAGAATGCAAGTGACTTCATAAGTATTCCAAGGGGGGTGGAGAGGGGGAGGGAAGCAGACAAGAGGTTTTTGAACCTGAATCAGTACTGGATGTTTTGGACTTTAAGAATTTATATAGTTTCAGGAAGCAACAGAATTACAGTTGAGAAGCCAGTCAAGGACTGTTACACCAAGAATAGCTTAGGAAGTCCTCGAGATGCAAGTTGATACTACTGCTTCCAGCCTCCAACATTATGCAATATCTTTACCAGACATCTATTACTCACCACTGTCAGACATCAGGTAATTGTCTAGATGGACACTTTTTCTGCCATGATAGGGCCATTCTACTACTACGCTTTAAAATCTCATTTAACCATCCTGTGCTCCTACTTCTCCAAAAATCACCTCTTGCTCTAAGGGCAAAAAACCCCGTAACTCAACCATTGTAATTGTCCGTTGATATCAAAAGCACAACATATAACTACCTGATATCCTAAATTAACGTGTCAGACTGCTACATGGTAGCTGAAGCATGGGAACAGCTTAAAAACTGCTACAGGATCGGTGGCCTCCAGCAGAAGGGCGGGGCAAATACCAGATAAATACGTGACATCCCAAAGCTTCACAACTAACAGTCTTGCTCCTGGTACAGGCTGAAAGGGGTTTTCACAGCCAAGTTAATGCATGGTAACCTGAATACATCTGGGTGCCAGCTTTTTAAGGTATCACAGGAGTCACGCAAATACATGAGCTGGGAGCCTGGTGAATAACGTACAGTAATTTAAATTACCTGACGTAAAGCTTTTGTGAGGAACAATTTTAGAGAAGAAAAACATTCTCCATCACTTCCCATCTGTAAGAATCACAAGCAGAAATGGGATGTCAAATGGGTTGTCTCAGAACAGAAGCAAGTCTCCAAAATGTAAAACAAAGACTTCTAAGCCACCATTAAGTATGCACTCTGCTGAGCTGCGCTCATATTTGGGATTACTGTGGTAAATTCCTTTCTAGAGAACTGCAAGAACTTTGCACCCAGCAGCCAAGCTTTGCAATGTGCTGCTAGGTACAGCCAGTCATTTCACATGATTACTCTACCTTTTATTTTTTTTCAGTCCCACATGCCAAAAAATGATAGATGAGCTACTAGTATGTTCTCTTGTTAATGGATTTCACAACAAAGGAAGAAAATCAGATACAGGTCTTAAAGCATGCATTCTCTAACATCTTCAGTATTTCCTTTCCATATTGGCAAATTCAGCACTTTTTCTCCCTCACATCTTTCTTCAAGGTATATAGTTCTCTACTCCCTCTCTATTTCCTTTCCCAGTATTGCTGTTCCAGGAAAATACTTCTGTGGATTTCTGAATCCACATCTACAAACAATTCATTCCCATTTGTCTTGCCAAAAACATCTCCACTAAATCAACACTGAAATCCTTTTTTGTAAAAATAAGCTCAGAATAGCTTAGAATCAGAATGACTTAGAATCAAGTCTAAGCATGACTTGATTCAAAACAAGAAACTGTAATTTATATGTTACAGATTTTAATCTTGTTTTGATGTACATTTCAGACAATTTCAAAGAATTGCCTTGCCAATTTGCTAGTGTGCTTCCGACACACAGGTTTTGGCTATGCAGACACGGAGACTGGCCAGTTGATAAGGCTCTCTCTGACTGCTGCCAACAGCTTTTGGGTCACAGATGGGAACAGGCAGGAGCTGAGGAGCAGGAGACCCCCAGCAGAGCTCCGGGGTATGGCTCTTCATGCCCATCATCTCCCATGTGAGGCCAAACAATGCAGAGGCCCAGAGCAGTGGCAAGGCAAGGCCCAGCATTTCCTATCTCCCACAGGTACATCTGGCTGCACCGAGCCACTGAACAACATCCCCAACATTCCCAATGCCCGTCCTTCCTCCCTCATGTAGAAGAAAAACAACACTGCTTCAACACCAAGGAGAGGTACTGACTTCTAGTCCAGATTTTCTTCAGTATGTGGACATCCTTCATGGTAAGGATGTTATGACCAAGAGTCTAAATCAGATTGGCCCCATATTTTTTTCTTCAAGCTGCTAGGATTAGCAGATCTCATTCTGCCTCACCTATTTTTATAATCACACCTTAAAGGAAAAAATAACCTTTTTGTTCCTCTGCCCCGTGACTTGGTTTGTCAACTGGAAAGAAGCGTGATTTGTGCCACCAAACGGTAACTGTTCCAGTCATGGGACCAGTTACAGCTGAGAAACCTCTGGAGTATATAATAGGACCTGATTTAAAAAAAGAAAAAACACATTTTCCCTACATTGGGGTCACCAACATCTCCTGTTTAGTGTGTCCACCCTCCAACAATTAACCTGTTCATCAGACTTACTGGTGAGAGCTCCCCACCAACCCTAGCCACTGTTAGAGTAATGACATTCCTAATTAAAATAAACCTTATAGTCTGCCACCTACAAAATACCTACATCTAGCAGCACTTGCCACATCTAACCTTCAGATCAAACACTAGGTTTCAGAAGGCACTTTGGCAACCTCGCTTCATCAAGGACCTCACAACAACCTTCTGTTTTCTGTTTCATTGTAGTTGCTTCCCTCTTTCTCACTCTCCCCTTTCTTTTTTTTTCTTCCTCCTCCTTTTTCCCTCATGAATCCCATTCATAGCTGGGGGTATTGCCTGTGCTTTACACAAAACTTACTCTTCTGGGCACTTTGCCCACAACACACTCTCTGCTGGATGCTGAACTAGCAGGGAGAGGGCAAGAAAAACAAGCTAAATATTGCTCCCAACAAGCTCGACCTGGCAGAAGACTTCACGTTGCCAGAGGCAGCGTGCAGGATCCCTGCAGACAAAGCAACCACACGCTCTGTAAGAACAAAGATGATCCTCTCCTGCTCCTCCCTGCTGCTATCCACGGGCCGTTTCACACCAGTAACGTAGGCACCACACTCTCACAAATCTTTTGCCCTGCTGCATCAAAACCAGACTGATGCCACCCCAAAATTTCAAGTGCCATTTTACCCACCTCAATGAATTGTCTTTGTAGCTCGGGACACTATTTCATTGTTTTAACTGCTAAGGGATATAAAATCTCTAAGGTTTTAAAGAGACTCTGCACCACCACTTCAGCCTTCAAAACATAAGCGAGGACGGCATCTCCGACACACAGCCCCGACCGAGCCGTGATGTAGCACAATTGTCACCGCACGCTCGCTTTCATTAGGAGGGCTGAGAGGTACGGCCCCCATTGTTGTTGCGGGGTGGGTTTTTTGTTTCTTCTTCCCCTCTCCCACACAGCCTTCGGGCAACGAGCCGGCCGGGCAGCCCCTAACCCATAGTGGGGGCACACGACCCCTGCCCTGCCGCTGGCCGGAGGGGGAGCGGCGCGGGTCCCCGCACCACCTGCCGCCCTGCCCACACCTGCCGCCGGCCGCACGGCCCCGGCACGGGGGCACGGGGGCCGAGCCGAGCCGAGCCGTGCCGTGCCGCTCCCTTTCCCTCCTCTTCCTTCTTTTCCCTTCCCTTCCCTCCCCGCTGCCGGGAACAAAAGAGGCCGGTGCGGGGCGGCCGCCGGGCAGCGCGGCGCTCTCCCCCCGCTCCCTCTCCCCAGCCCAGGTCCCGGTGCCGGTGCCGGTGCCTCCCCCCGGCTCTCACCTGGGCCCGTCGCGTCGCGGCGGCGCGCTCAGGGCGGCGGCATGGCGCTCCCCGCCCCGGACACGGCGGGCGAGCGGCCGCACGGCTGCTCGGCACCCCCCGCAGCTCCCCGCCCCGGCTGCCGCCCTTACGCAACTGGCAGCGGCCGCCGACGGCGCAACCCCCCCGGGGGAGACGCTTCCCGGCCCCGAAAGGAGGCGGTTGCGCCCCTCCACCGCCTCCTCCTCCTCCTCCTCCGTCCCGTCCCGTCCCGCCCCCGTCCCACCGCACCGCCCCGGCACGGGGAGGAGCGGGGCCGAGCCGCCCGCCCCTCGCCCCGCCCGGCGCCGCGGGGGTGCCCTCGGGTTGGGGGGCTCGGCGCCGCGACCCCCGGACCGGCAGCGAGGCGGTGGGGAGGGTGTGGGAGGAGAGAGAGGTGCAGCGGGGTGCCCGAGCCCCCAAAACGCGGTGCAAAGGCGCAGGTGCTGTGTGTGGGGGGGGGGGGGGGGCGTAGTGGTGGTGGGGGTCCCTGCCGGGTGTGAGCAGCGGCAGCGAGGGGAGGCACAAACCCGCAGCAAGGGAGGGCGGCGAGAAGCAAGCGGGTACCGGCTGGTTATCGTTCCGTTCAGGCTTAGGGAAAATAGAGAATAAAGTTATTCACGCGTTTAGGCTTAAAGAAAATAAAGGTACTTACGTGAGCCGGTGCCCGGACAGCCTCCGACCTGGTAAAAGAGCTGGCTGGAAAATCTGGTTCTGGTTTCTGCATGTATACATATACCTACATAAATATATGGTCTGATTTGGACTACTATCAAATCAAACCCCCAAATATTCTCGATTTTAAGGAACCGGTGCCCGCAGCTGTTCCCTAGCAAAGCACATCATCGGTCTGATGCAGAAACGCGGAGGAACAGAGGAGCTCCAGCACTTACCTTCGCTGGAGGCCCGGAGCTCCAGGGCAGCCGCCCAGGTTGCTGGCTTTGATGTAGATCTGACAACGGGCTGCTCTTAAGTTTGGGACCTCCCACCGTTTCCAGTGCACTGAGGTTGGGCCAAACTCGCTACAAATCGGAAAGAAAAAAAAAAAAAAGGAAAAAAAAAAAAAAAAAAAGAAAAAAAAAAAAAAAGAAGCCCTGATCAGATTCAAAATGCTTTGAATGAAACGGTTCTGGAAATACAGCCAACATTTTCCAACTTAATTATTTCCTTGGGAAAATTCCAGACAGCTGGGAACCAAGTGATAACTCATGCATATTCCTATAAACGCTGCCCTGTAACTTCAGTTCTAGCCATTTCTTCTTTGTTTACCGCTGAGCGCAGCCGGCCCGTGCAGCCCGAGGAGACATCTAGTGACTGAACCCTCAAACTGCAAATCCAATCAGCCCGAAAACTTGGAGGTCGCCCTCTTTTCGGGGCCGAGGGGCGAAGGCTCCAGGACACCGTCCAGTGGCCACCATCCTCAGTGGGTGGTGGAGGCCGATTTCAGGCAGACCCCTTCGTGACCGAGGTCTGGAGCAGTGCTGGACAGATTTGTCGGCAGAGGCGCGGGACGGGCTGGGGCAATTCCTAACTTGCAGTAAACCACGGCGAAGGAAGCCCTTGGGTATAAGGGCTTGTAAGGCGTTTTCATCTCCCTTTGATCGTGCCTTTGTCTTCTTCAGCTTAACTTTTTTTTAATGCCCGGGAGCGCAATCCTTTTAACACGTGCGCCTGTAAATCTTTGCCTCATTTCAACAAATGCACACACAATCTGAGTATTTGCCAGTGACTTTAGTTTTGAAGACCAAGCCAAAATGACAGCAGCTAATCTTTGTTTAACATGAAGTTCAAATATTTCAGCTGGAAAGCAAATGTCCATTTTAAAATAAAACAAAACAAAATCTGCACTGCACTGGACATCCATTTTACACATGTGCTACTGTTCTTGCCCATGAAACGCACATCCTCAATTATTAATTCAGTTGTCTCTTTGGACAGACAATTGTGTTCATACACAGTGAAACTGTAGCAAATTAATAGTTGGTGTACTCTTTTTACTGAATGGACTTTTTTTTGTTATTTTTTTTTAGCATGTGTCTGACGTCCTGAAAACCACTTTTACATCAAAACCCTCCTTCAGTTATCTTTCTTCATATATTCCTGAACTATTCCTTGAGAATGCCAAATGAAACAGAATGTTCATGCAATTTAATTTGTGGAAATCTCATGAAATATTTAGAGTTAAGCCTTTCTTCCCCTTTGAGAAATTATTTTCACTTAACATATTACTCCCACAGAAAATGTATGTAAAGATGATTTTGCCAGACGGATAGGTTTTCTGTTCCCATTAAATAATAGAACTAGCCTCTTAAAATGTGTTATTCTTAACTGCTTTTTTTAAACAATGGTTTTTTTTTTCTTTCCCCCATTCACACACAGCACTGCTTATCCATTGGAAAGATATGGGTCCAAGACCAGAAAGAAGCATTTACTTCTTAAACATTTCTTCAGACTGCTGATCAACATTCCCAGTTTGGGATGTGCAAAGATCTCGTTTCAGAGATATATGGGTAGATGTTTGTTGGTACTTACTGTATGGGGTAAAAAGTAGAAACACTTCTACATAGATGAAGTAGTCCAAAGCTAAATACATTGTTATATATACATGTATTTTAAATGACACACACACATGCCTCTCATTAATCTGACTCAAAACACAAATACCTGCCAACTGTGAAAACAGCAGATCAGTTACAGAACGGAATTATCACCCAGAAGCTACAATTTCCAAATGTGATGGTTACATGTGGACGTAACAGTAACTTAAACCCCTAAGTATGTGGAAGGTCGGACTGCAAGATTACCTGACTATTTGAAATCTCGATATCAAACCCAAATGGTGCACTGAAGCATTGCATCTACATCTGGCACGACTTCTTCCCTCACACTTCTTTGGGTTTAAGCAGACAAATCCTTGTGCTTAATGTATATCACAAACCTTAAAAGCAGCAAAAGACAGATTTGAAAGAGAACACTGATGTGGTGACCATGGTCTAATGATTTCAAAATAAGTAAGAAGGAAGCCACCTTTTGTATTTCTAAGCAAAAGTAAATTCTAGGACAGTGGTAAGTGCGTCCAGTTACTATTCAAGATCAGAGCCTAACTCTGAATTCCTATCCAGGTCCTTGTGATTCAGAAAATTTTGCTTTTGTTGGTGTATTGCAGATAAGAGAGCAAACATACATATTTCTTTCCTTGTTTCTTTGCTTTTTCTGGCATTCATCCCGGGTACTCTGTGGTAATACCTTTTCCATATAGTAGCTGTGTTTTAAATTATCATACTAAACACATGTATTTTTAATTACCTCTCTGGGAGTTTAACATATTGTGTGGCAAAGAAAAGTGAGATTCCTGAAATAAAACAAAGGCTGCCTGGGCTGAAGAGGTTTGCTGTTGGTAAACTCCTGCTCCTACATTGAAACATGGTGCTTCAACTAAAGCTAGCAGCAGTTAACAAGATGTAATGACAGCTTAAAGTAGAAGATGAAAGAGTTTAAATTGCACACTAGAGGAATGCTTAGATCTGTAACCAGGTTTTAGGAGGGAGTAGTTTCAGTGTGTCTTCTTGTGTCATAATGTATTACAATTCCTCTCTGACATTTGCACCTTGAAGTCTTCCCCTGCCCACTGAAGGACTGTGCCTTTTTTGTTAATTCATGTCAGAACAAAGCCACTTAGCACTCAAGTTTCTTTTTGCAGGTCTGTGAGAAAGTATGAAGAAAGTCACTGGAGACTTCACTTACTACTACTGAAATTAGTAGCACTAAACACAGACAGCAAAAGTCTGTGTTATGTGGCAAACATAACAAGACTGCAGACTCTGCTCTGGGTTCTTCAAGGATTTCACAGACCTCCTTAAAGCTTCCCCTAATCAATCCACTAAGTTCTATCAGAGCCTATCTATTCATTCTCCCTCTTCACTTCAGATGTTACCAGCAATTTTACAGCAGAGAAACACATTGGAATTTCAAGATTCTGGGTCATACAGAGATTAGAAAGTGTTGAAAGCCAACAAGAAAAAGTGAGGGTATTTTTTTTTTTTTTTTTTTTTTTTGGTCTTTTAAATGTTATTCTCTGTAAGCAGACACTGACAGTGAACCAGCAAAATCATTTCAAAACTCCTGTTAATGAAGGGAGTGCAGGCTGCAGTGAAGGTTAAAGGAGGATTTGTGAACTAGGATTTTCAAAGAAAGGTTGAATATAACTATGAGGACCAAATGAGAATAGGCTGAGTAGACAGATATATATAGCAGAAAAACATAGAGGCTAAGTGAGGGAAGTTGAGGGGAGGGGAGGCGAGGCAAGGCGAAGGAAGGGAAAGGAGATAAGGATGTATTTTGTCTTCCATAATTCTGTAAAGTACAGTTTGGAAAATACTAAATGCAAACTCATATTGCATTAATTTTTAATATCGTCTCAGTAAAGGTCACAATTCTCACCAAAGCTATCCATATGCTGAGTCGTCTCACACCAAGAAATAATTATAATATTTTTTTTCCACTGTGTTTGGATTTTAGTTCAATGTAACTTAAAACATTTAAACTGATTGTCTTTTGTATTTAAATATTTTTCCATGGGAAGGCTTTTCTTTGAAGGAGTCCACCTTCCAAGTCAGTTCAATATTTATTTCAATGTGATTGGGGTTGATATGTAACACCAAAAATACTAGGAAACTGCAATAGTAAAGTTGGCTTACATTTACTGGAAACTGATTGTTAAATGATCTACTGGTAACCCTAAGGGCAATTTGGTCCTATCTGCCTGTTTGGTCAAGAAACAGAAACAAAATATAACCAGAAAAACTACTAGTCTAGTCAGTCCCAGAAGAGTCCAGTCGGGAGTGCTGTGCTCCTAAACCAAAAGCTGCAGTCTACAGATCTTTACATATCTATTAGATTTTTTTGATAAATTATGGATTGTGAGCTCTTATAGTTCATAATCCATAAAGCAAACTAAAAATCATTAAATGCATTATCTCCTACAAGTTGCCTGCCAGAATTTAGCGAGACTATTTGGAATATCTATGACTGTGTTTCATCTCATGCACTTAACATTATCACTTTATGGCATTTCTACATTCATAATTAGCATTAATAATGCAGAACATGCATATTATTTCTGTGCCATAAATATATGTCCTGAGTTTTTTGGGGGTCTAATTTGTGTTTAGCAGACAACAATTTTAGTTAACATACTGAGAAATTTACAAAAAGAAGAGCATAACACAAAACATAGATTTCTATTCTTCACTCACATTGGCAGATATATTCAATATAACAGACACACACACATACACACAAACACACAAATGTGTTGTCTTAATCTTGGAGAAAGAAAGAAAGTCTGGCTTCCACTGCTGAGAAATGTATTATGTTTTGCATTTATATTTAAGAATTACATATCTGATTGAAGGCACAGGATAAATATTTACAAGCAGAAATGCTCAGGAACATCACATAACTAAAAAGCATTCATAAATAGTTCCGGAAAAAGAAAAAAAAAAAAAAAAAAAAAGCTATAACACTTCTAATGCATTCCCAAACTCAAGTGTAAAAGCTGTATTTGCAGGTAATCCATTTCATCCAAGAAGAGACATATGCAAGTAAGATACTTTTTGTATCTTTGAAAAAATAACAATTAAATTGCAACCTTACAACACCAAGGGAAGATACATTTTCATGGCATAAAACAGAGGTTGAAAACAAAGCTTCCATCATGCAGTGCAAAACTGATCTCTTGTACAATATAATTTTCTATTGCAAATCTTTGTGCACAGCTTTGGGCTCTAAACTCCAATATGCATTCAGACCATAGTCCTCAAAGTGATACTCTTTTTATTAAAAAAAAAAAAGTCTCTAAAACTGCATGAAAACACACGTGAAGCACTTTTGAAGCACATACTGTAGAATAATGCTTACCTTGTATTGTATCAAGGCAATCATATGCCTACGTAAAACTGGAGGGGTTTGTTTCCAGTAAATTTTCAGTTTTCTGTCAACACAGTATGTCACAAAATGGCTGACTGAACCTTTTTTCCTTTTGGGAAAGAAAAAATACAAAGGCTAATTACTGTTACAGGAAAAGTTATCTGTTGGGTTCCCTGCATAGGATATCATCCTGACCTTTTGTTTTTTTTTTTTTACAAAAACAGGAATTGAAGTGTCTCATATGAATGACAGCCAAATGTAAAAACAAGAAGTATTTGACCATCAGAAATGAGTCCTTTGATTCTCTGAGGTGCATTTCCAGCGCTGCAAAACACAGTTCATTTAAAACAACAGAGAATTCGGGTTGACATACTCAGTAATTCTAAAACACATGCCTCTTATTTTAAGTCAGCCTCTAAAACAAGACACTGTAGTGAAATGCAATGACTGACTTCAGTGAGGTTTATTCAAATAAATAAATAAATAAATTTCGACTATCTGTCTGTTTGGTGAGCAGAGGTTTGTCTAGCACAGCAGCTTGTACCAACAGTAGCTAGTGACAAGAGATGATAAGAATATAAGAAAAAGTTAACTAATCATACATCAACACTTCATTGTCTAGTTGCCCACCTCCCAGTGATTGGAGGCTCTGGATCAACTCTGATACACTTTCATTTTCCAGCCATTAAAAGAGCCTGTTGCTTTCTGAATTCACATAAGTTCCTAGCATCCACAATGCCTCATGACAAGTTGCTCTACAGCATAACTGCTTCTTGTGAGAAATACTTCTTCTTGCTAGGTTTGGAGCTTCCATGTACTTGTTTCATTTGATACTCCAGAATTCTTATGCTGAAAAATACAGTCATTCCTTCTCCATGCAACTCATACATGTTCTCCCCTATTCATTTATTTTCCACTCTAAATACATAAACAAAGTATGTTTCCTCATTCCTTACATGGAAACTGTTTAATATCTCATCATCCTTAGAGTGCATTATGATTCTTTTTCCAATTTGATACATTATTTGTCTTTAAGGTAACAGAACCAGAATTGCAATAGGCTCCACAATATGGGCACCCTGTATATAAAAATCTAATTTTTTATTCTCCTCTTCTGCACAAATGAACTCTTAAGTCTTTTTTTCTTCTTCTAATCACCACTGATGTCTGCTTAGTAATATTCATTGTAATGTCAAGACCTTACATTCCTGAACAGCAGCTTTCTAGAGCCTGTAACTGTGCACATAAATTTTACTTAGGACTTCCCAACAACTGGCAAATACCACAACCAGATCTGTAAGTTTTTAAGAAGATTAAGAAGCTCATCAGATTAATTGCATGTTCCTGTTCTGAGTCATGTAGGAAATAAAGCAAGATAACTTAAACTTTGGTTTTATTTTGCAGCTGCAAAGCAGTTAAGTGGCTTCATCCAGTAGCTCAGTACAGGCAGCAGCAGCAGCTGAAGAACTCTGCCATTTCATGATCACCTTTTATTTCCTGTGATCATTTGCACTTTGGAGGACTAGGAACTACACTGCGGCTCAAACATTTTCAGTGCCACCTAACTTTTAGAAATGTATTTTCAATAAGGTTTATGAGCGCTGAAAGGGAAAGCTGAAAGGTCACTTACAAACTCATCCTCTAGAGAGCTCCAAAAACTCAGATTACTGAGATATACACATTCATGAACAGCTCCATATAAAGGAACAATGAAAAACTGATGAGCTTCACAACACACCAGGAAAAAAAAAAAAAAAAAAAAAAAGTGTAAGAAGCAGAACTTCACTTCCCTGTTGTCTTCTCAATTGCTGCCATTTAATGTTAAGGTAAATAATTAGGGGGAAAAAATAAAGGAAAAATGCTTGAAAAAGTACAAATTATGCACAAGGCAAGACATGTTCTCAGTGTAAGCATGCACTCTGAAGGTTAGACAACACTAAATCAGGCAAGTTCTTTTCTGCTGACCCCTTTATTTTTCCATCTATTTCTTTTGCTACCAACCTACTATTTCTCTCCTGCTTTTGGTTCCATTCCCTTCCCCCGCTGCTTGTTGTACTGCAACAGAAGTACATTTGCTAAGCAAGCCAGATGTACATGTTGGACTGATACCAACGTTTTATATTTAACTTCTACCTCCACAAAATTTAATGGAGTAAGCTGCATGGAGCAAGAGGACAAAAATGAACAAACCAACAAATAAAACTACAAAAACCCCACACCCAACAACTGCGAACATACTGCATGTTTATACACAATGCATCCCAAACTCAGACAGCAAAGATTTTTTAGAAAATGACTTCTCAATTGAAACTTCGGGCTGAACATACAGATAACAGCATGTATGTGTCATGGCAATTTTCTTCCTGTCTGAATTAGACAGACTGGAGACATTATGAAGATGAAAAAGGTAGCCATGACTTAAGCCAAGCACAGGGAAAAGAATGCTAATTGGGGTCAAAAAACAAACAAACAAAACAGCACTACACACAACCAAGTCTTCCAAGTCTTAAAATGATCTGAGCTAACGTCTGCACAGCAACAGATACTGAGAACAGAAAGGGTCCTGCTGGCTTTGCATATCACATAGACTGTCTGCAGGACCAGTTTGCCCACTGTTTTCCAGTACACATGGTGTTCTGTAGCATAAATTTATATTGTTTATACATATAAGGAATCAAAAAAGGTGAATCTTTCTCTGTGCTGAGCAACAAAATGATCAGACCTTCCCATGGACTCAGACTAACTCTACAGTGAGGCCTGAGCAACATACCAGCTTCCTGCTGGCCCCTGCTGCAGAGACGGTTTCATGCAGGCCTTGGACTAACCTTCCTCCTGGAAGTGAACCAGAGCCGTGCTTTAATCCTAAAGAATGAAAAACAAAGGAGTCAAGAAATGAGCTTGGTAAACAAAACAAACATGTAAACGGGTGTGATGAGAACTACTTTCTAAAAAGGAGGTGCTCTTCAGCAGGCTTGGTCAGAACAAGAAGCTGTCTGAGACTGGGTAAAATTTGAGCCCTCTCCTTGAAGTGCACCGTGGCTGGAACATAAACCCTTAGAGATTCACAGTCCAGCCAACAGAAAAGGGCAAAGAGTGAAATACTATAGTTTCACAATGCTGTGGATGCTTTTAGGTCAAATGTCTTTCCTATGCACAAATAATTGCTTATTCCACAACTACTGAGATCATCAGCAAGTTTGTTCTTTTAGTTCATTTCACTTATGTAAAGTTTAAAACTTTTGACATTGTTGTTTCAACTCATATGCTTTTCAGGGCATAACCCCCCCCTCCACGACCCAAATCCTACATGTACATTGTTTAGCAACTTTATCTTTGTGGTGTGATTAAGTATGAAAATCATAAAAACAAATTAGGAGAAACAGCGTAGGGACTATTTTTAATTAAAAATTGATATATATAAGTAAACACTTTGTTGCCCTTTTTTTTTTTTTTTTTTTTTTTAAAGCTAATTTTATTCTGTGTACTCTCCAAGGTCATTTTAATTGAAAGAATGTAGAGAAGAAGCATTTTCCCTGTTTATATTGCATTTTTGGTATTAGATTATGTCTGCTGAGCTTCACAATTTTTATTGTATGTCACAAGTAACCAGGGAGAGACAGCATTTCTTCAGAGTCTGAGAAATGTATCTATAAATCATAGATTGATTGAAGGACAGGCATTACAGAAACCATTTTCACTTTAGAAACATTCTTCTCAAAGCAAGGTAACGAATTAAAATGAGATAATGGGCACAAATGTTTTTACATGCTGTTATTTCAGAATATCATTAAAATTTAAGCAGTACTATTTGATCTATTTGTCTTGTATAGTAAATACTCAGTAACATGCTGCTACATACAAAAAGCCTAAAAGATTGTTCAGTAATAACTTTTATTTTTTTTTTTTGGGGTGGGGGGGGGGAGAAATGTATGCCTCATTAGACTTCCAAATTTAAGCTTTTATTTATTACCTTCTCCCTTCCAACCCTTCTCTGTCCTGTGTCCCTCCCTCCCCGTTCCCCCCAAACTTTTCCCAGTCCCCAAAGGGATCCTATTTTATTTGATATATTTACAATGCCTTGTGAAGTACTATACAAATATATTCAGGCTGTCTTAATATCTGCCTTGGAAGGCCTGCAGCTCTACAATTAAGTTTCTCAATACAGACTGCATATCAGCTTAATGACAGAGATTGCTGACTGGTACAACAAAAGGCCTGAGATGTAAATGGCTCCTGTATGTCTCATTGGTGCTAATCCTGGAGATCATTAATCACATCTTAAAGGGAAATATTAGTGATTACTCCTGATTGGTTCCAGCAGGGGAAGGGGAGGAATAAATAAATAAATAAATAAATAAATAATATGGCTGATATTTGGCTATCACTATTTGAAAGTACCATATTCCAACCCAGAATTGTAGTGGAGCAGTACCTTGTGATCTGAAATTGCTTGCCTGGAGAATGTGGCTGCCTTCTCCCTTCAACAGGATTTCACTTCCACCTTGATATACGTGATGTCTCTTGCACTCACCAAATTTTCCACTGTTTCCTCAATGAGAAGAAAAAAAAAAAAGCTACTTGAAACTTCACAGGAAGCCCATTTCTTTCTTTGGACTACTTCTGAGTTACAAACTGAATTACAGATGTATTTAAGATCTGAACAGTACAGTCATATGAAGGCCATTATTACTTCAGGGCCAAGTAATAAAAGGACCCTGGGGGGGGAAAAAAAAAAAAAAAAAAAAAAAAGGACAATGAAGGGGGTTTGCACAGGAATTGTAAGGAACAGCAGCTTAGGAGAAACTTCTTCATGGCTTAAGGCTCTTCTTAATATTTAGATAATGCTAGAATAGAAAAACATCTCAGTATGGACCTGGTAAATTTAAAGCATGAGAGGGCTACATTTAACGTTTGATTAACACTTAGTGATATGTTTGATACTTCAGTTGTAGTATTGAAATCTCTTCTAGATTACAAATATCCTAAAGTCAGAGAAGTCTCGGGATCACTGAGGCCAAAGCTGTGATCTTCCCTGCCGTGTAACCTAATACAACTCATCAGTTACGACCTCAGGCACCCGTCCTTGACCTCCAGGCCCCTAGAATGCAGAATGTCAGAAACGGTTGTGCAAGTAGGAACACATAAAGAGAAGTGCAAACTCAAGTGCATCTACTGGTGGAGTCAACTTCCATGCCTCTTTCATCAGCTTGAAGTTTTATTGTTTGCCTTTAAGACTCTAGACTCTCTATTCTCTCCAGAACACTATAGTTACACCAGAATCTATTTAGTTTTTCAAATAAGTATTTTTAGTGTGTGTTGCAGCTGGAGCTTAACAATATAACTTGAACATCCTTTGAAAGTTCAAAACCCAAGAGGTAAATCAGAAGTACTAGATTTGGAATAGTTTGTCTTGAGGGAGAGGGATAAACTCAGGACTTTTTGTGGTTCAACATATGTTTTTGATATACCGGATAGGGTTGGGCTTGAATTCACTAGCTCTTCCTTGTTGAAAAGGCCCATAAACATCCTCAGGGAAACAGATCTCTTATAAAACTTTACAGAATGCATTCTGTTGGAACTAAATTCCAGACATTATCTACACTCAGATCTATAGAAAACATTTTTAAAAAAAGTCTAATTGATAATATCATTTCTATTTCACAATACAGCATTGTCTTCCTATCAATCTGCTTGCATCCTCTCACAAACAGTATAATCATTAAAGACTACTTAAAAGGTAGCAGATAGCTAACAGGATACAGACACTTTTATCTTTGAGTTGACTTCAACTGCTTCTCCAGCATTTGAAAAGAATGATGGATTTGTGTTTATAAAGTGAGTTAAAAACAAAGTGCAGAGGAATTGCTTGATGCCAGCATGGGGAAGCATACCGAAGATTGGCAATTTTCTTGTTCCAATACTATGAAAACCACTGTCTGTCTTGTAACAGTTACTGAGTTCATATTCTCAGCAGAAGGGTCAAGCTCAGGAAGATTTAACACAAATTTTGGGATTTACCAGTTCTGGTCCTCAAGTCATTAAAAGGGACAGTTAATATTGCTGATGAAGGCTGTCCAGAAAACACGTAAAATGAAGAGAAGTCAGGAAAAGGAAGAAAAAAAAAAAAAAAAAGTCAGCCACACTGACCTAGGAGTACATACTTGAAACATAAGTATAAATTCATCTAAAGAGAGTAGTATCATTTGCCAATTTTCCTGCTAGCATAGATAGATGTTCATATATTCCTACAGCATTCAAAGCCAGAGCCTTCCCATTGAACAGTATCAGCTAGACTATCTGTAATAAAGTTTTTTCATCCTAGCATGTTTAATGTATTAATATCTAGCAAGTAGGGCATATGTCAACAAAGGGCAAAACCAAAATTAGAATGCTTTTAACTGTAATCTCATCTAAAAATAACTTTAATAAATTCATTGTTTTAGCATGTTTGTATCTCACTGTCAATGTTTGCTGTTCATTAGTGCACAGAATTGCTGCTTCTAGGCATAATAAAATGTGTATCAGTAAAAAAAATAAATGTAAACATTATTAAACAGAAATGAAGAAGTATTATTTAAACAATTCTCTGTCTGCTTACAGCTGTTACCTACCCATATCCTTTGTTATATGAATTTCCACAGGAAAGCACATGGAAAGATAACATAACGAAGGCAGGTGTTTTCAGACATACACTTCTCAAGAAAACACAGTATGATTTACCATTGAAGGTTTGAATTTCCCATTAATATGTTACATTAAACACATTAGAAATTTAAAACACAACACATGTAAACAAAGTTACCCTTGAAGCAGTTAAGTCTAATCTTATCTGGGCAACTGGAGCTTGATTGCAGGTCTGGTTCAAAGGGCTTACAAAACCCACTTTGATTTACAGCTCCTACTTTGTGAAGACTCTTCTAAGAATATAAAAGACCCAAAACAGATTAAAATTCTCAATGTCTTCAGCAAATACTTTCAGGTCTAATTAGTTGTAGCAAGACTGGAAACTTCAAAATCATGGCAACTGCCTTCAGAACAGTTTGTCTATGTTTTTGGAAAACTGTAATTTTGGTCCTTCTAGCTAATAAAAACAAAATAAGAACCTAGAAAATTCAAATATGGTCAGACTGAATGACCACATTATTTGTTTTTCTATTGTACTAAAAAGCTATATTAGGATCAGCTCCTGTGCAGGACTGCAAACACCCAGATTCCATTGCCATGAAGCACCAAGACAGCTCTGTACCTTGTGATATCACCAAGGCCACCAGAAATGTCAACAATAACTTTGCAGGGACCTCATTATAGAGCTTAAAACATTTTGTTACAGTGCTCTCCAAAGGTGTCCAAAGTAGTGGGGCAAGAGGTACATGCACGCTAGGGGGTGTGCAAGACAGTTCACTGTGATATAGGAAGAATATGTTTTTGTACCATTAATAAATAAAACTAAATTTAAAATTGTGCATACACCATCTTCATTAGTCTTTTTAACTTGTGTATATTTTTATAATGTACATAACATTCTAGTACAGCTGTGCATTTATGTAATTCATAGATTAATAGATACATGTATCAGGGGTGCCTGCTCAAAATGAAATGTTTTAGAGGTGCATGATCTAAGATGCTTGGAGACCACTGGTCTACTCATAGTACAGTAATGGTAACAATGAAAAAAAAAAGGAGGACTTGCTGTCATTAAAACTATTTTTTTTATTATTTTTTTTAAATCAGAATCAAGTACTCTCCCAAGGACATGCGACAATGCACAAGAACTGGGGGGAAAAAAAGTAGTAAATCTGTAGTGTTTATTCCCCTCCTCTCTTTTCTGCTGCTTTTTATTTTTCCATTTTCCTACTTCATCTCTGTTTACAGTTATATCTGGCACTTTTCTGTCCTGTACATTTTCCCTCCTATTTGGACTAGTTCAATCTAAAAAACCATTTTGTTATAAAAACATAGCTCATACGTCCTTTTGTCTTTTTATTTCCTTTCTATCATTTTGTCTAGTTCCGCCACACTTCGTATTCCCAACATCTCCCCTTTTTCTGTCTCATTCCCCTCTTTTCTTTCCCCTCCTTTTTTTCCCCATCCTTTGTTCCCCTCCTTTACCTAACCTCAAACCCCCTTTATCTTACTTGCAGAGCCATCGTTGGGCCTTCCCATTGTCCATTTCCCTCAACCTTAACCTTTTTTCTTTTCCCCGCTGGGACCTTACATTTTCCACATCCTCTCTTTCCTGTTATTTTCTTTTCCCATGACAGGAGGGAAGAGAAATACTTGGGAGTAGAGACATGCCTTTGTGGTGTTCTGTTTCCTCTAGCCTTCCGGCTACCCTTTCTCTTGGCAGCAAACCTTTTCCAGCCAGAGTAGCAATAGCTGACCACATGCTGCAGCAAGTCCCTTCCTGCCTGAGGTCCTCTGCACCACCAAAATATGCAATGCAGCATGCCACCAGTGAAGCCTTATCCACTCCTGGCAGCAGGTTGGGAGGTTTCTGGGAGGATGCCCTGGCTCGTGAAGCACTGAGACCAGCATGGGAACAGGCAAAGAGGACGAAGCAGGCAAAAAGAGGGAGCAAGTAACAATATGTGGTGAGAAACCAGGTATGTGCCTGTGAGCTGCAGCTGAAGAACAAGACAATTCAAAGAAAGGCTTTCTATACTCACAGGTGGCAATTACATGCCAGGACGTATTATTTCAATTATAGTGTTACAGCAGGATTCATAACAATTAGCAGTCTGGCAACATGCAACTTAGTGGTCAAAAGTCACAGCATCTTGAAATCTGAAGTTATTCATGTAGTTGCTTCACCACTGCTGCCATTTTCAAAAAGACGTTACTCCAGGTGTTTCTACATACGAAATGTCATAAGAAATTATCAGCTATAATGCAATGTAAGCAATAAAATATTGATGTACATACTGAGGGAAAGATATATATATATATATACACACATATACTTCTTAGAATAAATAAAGTTAAAATAAAGGGTTACTATATGAACTATATTTACACACACCTTTGGCTAAAAGATATCAAATTGCTACAGTATACACCAGATAACTTCACTATAAAATTAAAGATGAATATTTAAATTCAGCCTCAAAATATATGCAGACACATGGCTTTACTGCTTTAAAAAAGTGTTAAAAAAAATCTAAGTGTTTTTTGAAGATAACCATTTCCTTTTTTGACGTTTCCTTCCTTTTTTTTTTTCTGAATTATTATACTGTAGAAACAGTATCAGCATTCTGTGTTACTTATTTTTCCTAATAACAACTAAAAATAAGTAAAAATGTCTATAGAAGTATTGATCTATATACACAATCGGTACTAAATGCTGTAGTTTATAAAGTTTGGCTCTTCTCTATCAGTTTATTTGAAAGTATGTGGCCACATATTCAATAACACAGTTTCTTTTTACAGTTCCCCTTACTGCTTCTCATACAGAACACAGCAGAGAATAACTACAGTGATTAAGGAGGCAGAGCACTTGTCTTACAAATAAAAATGGAGAGAAAGCTGCTGACAGGCAGTAAGATGGCTAAGATGATGGCAGAGTTGTTTACTAAATCCTGCAAACTAGAAATGAAGGACACTGAAACTTGTAAGACAGGGATTTAAACAGAGAAAATAAAGTAGTATTATTTTTTATTATTGTTATTATTTTACTGTACAGTGAGCATTGAAATTCTTGGATTTGTTTTCAATGAACAACAGCAGCAACAACTTTAAAAGGGGCATAAACATTCACAGACAAAACATAAGTAGATATTAAAAGACGCAAGTTTGAATGTACCCTTTAACATTTCTTGTTTGATAATTTAAGGTCTGCATGGCCTGCCTTCCTAAATAACATCTGTGACTATCACTATTGGAGACAGAATACTGGGACAGATGGACAACCGATCTGACTCACTACCGCATTTCTTATATTTTTAGAGAACTTACTGCAAGGAAGCATTTACAGTATATTAGCTGCTACTCTGCATTTTCAGACCCACACAGAAGCATGATACAATTAAAGGAAAGAAGGATGAGCAATCCTGCATTTATGGTAGGTAAGATCACAGGGTATTGCAGAACAACCAACAAAAGAAATCAATACATTTGTTTAAGGTAAAACATATTATGCACCTATGTCCTGACGCTTTACATGCAGTCTATGTAGTGCAAGAAGTTGCAATAATATAAAACTAAAGACCCCTGTGTTTCATGGAAGCCCCCATGAAGGGTGGATCAGCTCCCATCATCATAACTAAAATTGTTTCTTTAGTTAGATCTACATACTATATAACAGGGAAAACAAAACAAAAACAACTCTTTGAAACATAAAAGAAAAGCACAGAAAAGAAGTGCAGACTGTTAAATCATTTACTGTGAATAAGAATCAAATCCTTAGCTGCCATAAACATTCATGACTGACTCCAGTAAAACTGCACATATATAACACACGTATTTCTAACTTAGATTGTTCTATGAACTGACATTGACTTATGGAAACATGTAATTTCCTTATATTTTACCAAACACTTAAATAAACACACTGCACCTTGTAGTGTGTACATGCACTATACGCTAAAGTGGTTCCTGGTTACTACTTATTCCAATTATTTAGCCTACAGTTGAATTACAGTTCAGTAATGGTGTTACAGTTCAGATAGAAGAACAAAAGTACTATTAAACACATACATTCTCATAGATGGCCACATCCTCACAAACAACACACAGAAAAAGAAGACGACTCAGTCCAGAAGTTGTTGATCACTGACGAAGCAATAATAGGAAACAAGTCTGCATTTGGTTCATTTATGTAGTTGTACAAACAAGGGAGTTCATACAACAGCATAAAAGGAATTAACATGATTTTTAAAAATTTTATTCTTCGTCTATCCTTCTGTTCTGATTCCAAGTTCTGTGTTACATCATTAAAGCGGCCACAAAATCTCTGACAGGTAGCGGCTTTTATTCAAACTTGTTGCTAACTAAATATGTTACCACAACACAAGAAGAAATCTAGTAAGAAAACCACGCAATACTCTGCCTTCCTCTGTACAGCATGATACAAAAGAGTTGTCCATATACCATATAAAGGAGTAAACCGTATATTTAGCACTACCCACGTGCTGCCTTGTGTAGCAGAACGTTCTGAAAAACACAATGCCTCTTGTCAGCACTTAGGTTACATTGCTCATTTTTTTTTCCTGGAAGTGCTTCTAATAAATGAAAACATGCCCATTAACAAAACATAATAGCATCATCTGGGAGGCCATTTCAGACCAGCGACCTCAGCAGAAAGCAGCATGGATCCTATTCTGAACAGTGCAGCATCTACCAAATGGGCCACAGGAACTCAATCAAGAACTGGGGCTAACTCACTGAGCACTGCATGTGCCTCCAAATCAGTAATCTGAAAAAGCTTCTGGTGGTGTGCATCCACATTCTCTTGCTCTCTCTGGGATGGCTTACAATTTCTTCACATTTAAAGCATATTTGGATTGTATGATCTTCAAAAGCAGATGACTTGCCCAACCAAGAAAAATGCTTTAAAAAGAGAGCTGAGAAAGACTTGTATTACTGTTGCATGCCTTTGAGGTACCACAAGAGTTATTAACCAAATTATACTAATCTTTTTATTTGTAATAAAATTTTAATACTGTTATAGCTTAAAACTCATTTGGATCATTGGCACAGCTTTTTCAGAACAGTATAGTAAATCCACCATTTATCTGACTCCAGATGAAAACTTAGGGCAAAAATGTTTGTGGCTTCATGGTTTTGGAAGAAAAAAAAATAAATAAAAAAAAATTCAACGTTGTTCCCAATAGGAGAGCCTGATTCCACGCTCATATGAATATGACCTACGCTCTTGTAGGACAAAGGGCACTGCAACCTACCTAACATAATATGCACAGCTTCCAGCACTATAGGAAGACAAATTGATGATCAGATTCTTAATAATCTCTTCAGTATCTTCTCTTCTGTGCTGATGGTTAAAAAACTTGCACTTTCAGTTCTAGCATAGTCCTTTTTGTGTGTCTGTGTATGCATACATATATTTACATGTGCGTACATAGACACCTGCATTATATTGGGTAATATTAAGGAACTTGAAATAGAAGTCTGAAAGCCAAAGATAAAATATTCAATTCTAAATAGCTCACAGTAGTCTTAGAACTCCCACAACTTTCAGTAAGAATGAAACATTTGGAAACGGGACGCTGTAAAAATCATATAACCATTTGTATGATACCTAACTTACCAACCACAAAACCTCTTCTAGCCAGCAAAATCTTTTTGATGTTTTCTAATTATTTTGAAATAGATTATTAGGTTAAAATACCATGCTAACACCTCTAGAGAAAACCTGATGCTGAATACTTTTTAAGGTTGACGCCTTTCTCCCTGGCAAAGAAATAAATTTTTACACTACGTGGATTTTTACACCATCAATTTTTTAAAGCATTTTCATTGACAATTTATCAGAAATATTTTAGAATTTTACATCCTTCAACAGAAAGAAAGAGCAAAAAATCTTACCTGAAAACTGAAGACAAAAAATAGAGTGGATAATTTATCATCATCTTACAATGGTATTTCTTCAGAGGGAAACACTGTTTCTTTACAATTAATATTGTCTCAATGCAAACCTGTTCTACATGTCAAGAAGTCCTTTCATGCTGGAATGTCACTCTGATGCTATGTCAGCTCAATAGGTCTTCAGGATAACTTTTGATGAAGTGTCAAATATCCATACTATTTAAATGAAGAGCAAGCCTGATTCAGCTGGTAGCTCAAAGTTGCATGTGTTTTTTCCTCACCTCCAATGAGAACACAGATTTTTCACTTGCATCTTACAAACACTATTCAAGTGGATTAAACCAAACTTTACTAACCAATTTTATTTAAAAAACACTATCCCTGTTTGGGCTTATCTACTGCTTGCTAAACACAAAGGTCATAAGGGAACAGTTGTGGCAGCAATATTCCCACCTGAGAAGGTCCAGGACCTCTTTCAAAGGCAAAGACATTTGCCTTTTTCAGGATTGCCTGTTTATACTTTTCAACCTTCCTTTAGCAGTAGAGTAGCAATACAAGCTCTGATAACACTATCAATAGTACAAATTCTGGTATTAGAATCAGTCCCAACAGCAGCATATCAACCACCAGCAGCATATCAATCTCAGGATAAAAAAAAATACAGGGGCACTTCCTGTAGCAGTCTTCGATGCTTTTCTGCTGCTGAAAGTTGAAACATTTTAAGTGGGAGGCAGTCAATAAACATAATTCCTACCATCCTTATCATTCGAGTCTCTGATTCTGAGCTGGTGTACAATGATGTACAAATATGTATAGTGCCAATTATCTAAAGGATTTCCATACCATACTTCACAAAATCACAGCACAACTGAGGCTGAAAGATCTTGAGATTACCTAGTCCAACCCACATAGCTCAGAGAAGGGTCAACTTCAGCAGGTTGCCCTGAGCTGTGTTCCATAAACTGAGCTGAGAGTATCCCTAAAGATGGAAACTCCCCATCTTCTATTCGCAGCACTCCAGATGTCTCACCCCACACCCAGTAGAGAGGAAGGTTCACCTCTCTAAAACTGCTGGCAAGTCTCCTCCTAATGCAGCCCAGAGTGCTGATGGCCTTCTTTGCTGTGATAGTGCATTGCTGGCTCACAGTCAGCTTGTCCACCCCAAAGTCCTCCTCTGAAGAACTGCTTTCAAGGAGATCAGCCCCCTAGTTATGCAGGTTGCATTTTCCTCCTCTGATTCTCAAACACTACTTACCTTACTTCTTAATTAGTTTTGTCACTTTACCTTCTACTACCAATGCATACCATACACTGAGAAAAAAATGAATGTTCTGTAGTGAGGTACTGAGTAGCTAGCTCTGTAGCACAGTAACATTCAATTAAAAGAGCCCAATTTTTCATGTTCTTAAAAAAAGTAAATTAACTTGGAGATCCATTAGTAAGAATAGCTAACGGAACGTACACTTAGAGCATTTTGCTGCCACATGAGAACAGTAAACAGAAGTGAGATCATGGCGTTATTTCTTAAAATCTGTGGATGGGAGTGAGATAGCGTAGGCTCAAAACATGCCCCAAAAGACCACACCTTTAGTGAGTAATCATAATTTATAGAAATGGAGTTTTTTTAAAAGGTGATTTGCCAGGTTTACAGAACTAAGAAGAATTTGCTGTCAAATATCTGGCTAAACAAATAAAAAAAGACCACATGGTTCACAATGCTCTTTTCATTTTCCGTAAAATAAAGACATTGTGCTATTAATGAATGCTGAATCAACTCTTATGTACCATGAGACAATTGCTTTTATAACAAAACAACAGCTTATTGTCAATCTCACCAAAATGATGGTTTAAAGGCAAGACAACTGCCATGTCAACTGTTTTCCTCCAAGCTGCAACAGCTCAGAGTTGCTTTACATCAGTCACATGTTTGTTGTCATAATATAACTCTCAACACAAGCTAGGCTGTGCATAAAAGCTATTTTAATTCCTTCAGTAAACAACTCATCTGAAAAATCTAGGTGTAAAATACAAATTGGAACAAACTGGCAGTAATTAACAATGCATAAGTGGTCCCAAGAGACCAGAAGCTTTACTCACCACTGTAATCTGGCACAGCTGCATCTACTGAAGACAACACAGTGCTAGTCAGGCCTTTTGTTCAGCCTCAGCAAAACAGAAACAAGAGCAGCAAAGTGGCTAGGCCACCTATTCTGTCCTTTCAATTAGAGGGTGCCATAATATTTCTCAGCAGTCAGATCTTGTGATGACACTTGATCATTTGCCTGCAATCTGTAGTACTACCAGCCACTCTGTATCAGCATTCAGAGTTCTCCAATCTTTATTTGTGTGTACTTCTGAAAGAAGCTCTGTAGACACACTTTAGAATTAAAGCATTCAAACACTTAAGGGAAAGTATTTCGATCTAAATCACAGATAGTGTCTAAACAGCAGTAAGAAAATAAACTGTATATAAAGTATGATGTAATAGAGCTGATTTACATAACTATTTAAGAGCATTTCCAACTCAATATTGGATTGGGGTGAAAATCTACTCTAACATATCTGAGTACTAGTTTGAAGTTCAGAATATACTGATTCCTATTTGATCAGAAAGGCAAACAAAAGATAGCCGAGAACAAGCTTAAGTTGGTTTATATTCAAGACAGCACAAGAGAAGACACTGGAGATTTCAAAATTAAACTTAAATTCATTATAGAATAATGAATATGAAGAAGTCTGCACCAAGAAAGCTGTATGTTGAGCAGCTGACAGCAGAAAATAAGACAATGCACAGGAATAGGAAGGTGATCAGAACAGTAGATGATGATAAAAGAAATGTGCCAATATTATTAACAGTGGATTACTGTTTTACTTCTCAGATTTCTTGGAGTAAAGTGGAGATACTTATTTTATCACCAGCAACTATTGCTATTTCTTTAAAAAAAAAAAAAAAAAAAGAAATGAAGAACAGCAAGTGTGTGGAATATTGTTTACTGTTAATCAACATAACCGAACCAAAGTTTTCACAATACTTGATGCTACATTTAATTATACAATAGTCTCAATCACAAAACAAGTAGAACAATTAAACTACATAAGGCCTTAAAATTAGAAGCACAGTGTGTATCGTCAGAATATTACTTTGTTTACAAATAGGCTACATGGCATTATTTTTTCATAGTTTTATTCAAGCAAAATGCATTCAAGGGAAAGGCAACTTACAGTTTATTTTACTACGAATTAATAGAAAAATGTCAACATTCTCTTCTTGTCCCTCCTCCCATCCTGTCCAGGACCAATTAGTAAGATTTCCATACAATACCCAAACAAAAAAAATATTACACTAAACATCTAAAAGTAAGTCTGAACAGACTATTCCAAAGTTGCAAATTATTTATTACAAAGTTGGATAAACTTCCAGGTTCTTTCTATTGAAATATTGCATCTCTAACCAATCAGCGTTTAAAACTACATTGCCCACAAAGCTTTCTAGGTTCTAAAAGCCTTAATGGTTTCAAAGTAGTACTTAGTGGCCTCAGTAGAAATCACGTGAATGACATTTATGTTGTTACAATGGTAACTTGTGATATTATTTTGGCAAGATTAGGACTGCTGAGAAGACGCATGGACAAATTTGTCCTTTTCAGGTGAAAAAAAAAAAAAAAAAAGCACACAAAGAAAACAAAACAACTAAAATTTAACTAACCACAAAAGATATGAAATATATGCAAAAAGATTTTGATCTCTTTGAGAAGTATATGCAAAGAGATTTTGATCCCCTCCCTCCATAATATGGCACAGGTCATTTCCAGTGACTGTTTGTTCTTATTACGTACATGAGTAATTGCTCAAATTTCATGGCTATTGCATTTTTACAGGACAACTGCTTAGAAGTCTGGTTTTTAATTTACACCTGTGCAATAGAATAAGTCACAGTACGTTTTGAGATGTTTGAAAAGTATTTATAAACTTGTTTTTAATATGCTAAAGCATTTGGCAACACTTTTACAGCATTTGATTTTATATAATTAAAATTTCATACAGTACTCCTTGTGATTTTTTTGTACATCTGAAAAGAAAAACCTCACACAAAGTAATATGAACTGCCAAGCTTGACTGTATGATCGTGTAATTCCAGTTTATAATACTGGCATTAAAACCTTCATTAATTATGTTGACAAATCATTACCTGTGCATTTAATGAAGGCAACCAACACGATTTGAAAACACAACCTTCAGGTTTTATGTTATATATGTATCAAGGCGTGCAGTTCTGCAGTGAAATTAAAAAGCATGTAAATATACAAAGAAAATTACAAGTTCACCAGTTCCTGTGACACAAACTGTTTTAATCTTTCGAGGTACTGTCCATAGAGCTCCACATCGTTATGGCCCGCTCCTTCTACCCACAGTGGTTCTACAGGTCTCTGGCAACGTTCAAATAATGCTAGGCCATGTGAAAAGTCAATTACTTCATCTTCAGTCCCATGGATAATTAACACAGGAGACGTTATTTTAGAAATTTTGTCAATGCTGTAAGAAAAAGATTATATCTATGAACATAATCAGTTTTATTAAATCTTCAAGGACCAGAGACTCATATTCACTTTTTAATTACACATTGTAGTTTTGACTATTTAATGTTAAAGCTTTTTAAATTATCAGAAAATTAAAACTTATCAACACCCTGGAACACTTACATTAGCACAGGTAAAACTATGTCCTAGGAAGGAAAAATACTTGTGAAAACTATTACGATTGAAGAAAAGAGTAATCCATCTGAAAGTGGTATTCACTGATTTTTAACATCAATAAAAGGTAGTCATTGAACTGATGAAAATACCACTTCAGAATTTTTCAATAAAAAGCATGCTTGCCAGAACAGAAAGAATTTTGGCTTCTAATGTTTAAATATGTGGGGAAAAAGTCTCAAGTTAAATGTTCAAAATTCAAGGTATTCCTTGAGCCAAGTATACCAGTCCATAATGGTCAACTAATGGCACAGTTCTGAAATAAACGACAGGAATTTTCTTCAGTTAAGGTCTACTTATTTTTTCCTGTATTTACTAATTATTGAAATACATGCAAAAGACTTTAGAGTAAGATTAACAACTCACTAGAAGAGAACTGCTTGTTAGTATTAGTGGTATTAGGAGTTAAATACACAGGAAAACTAATCACTTCTTTTACAGATACCTGCTGCAATGATTGGAGATGAGAAAAACCTAGAAGACAAAGTTCTAGAAACACCTTCAAATCAAACATTTCTTATTATTGTTATTCACTCTGATTATTATTTTTTAAGCCTTTGAAAGAAAATTCTGAGAATGTCATAATACCTGTTTCCCTAGTATAAAACTTCTGTAATAGAAAAAAAAACACATGCAGAAAAAAAAAAAAATCTAACTACTTACTTTGGGAATGCATCAAAGCAATATGTCTTCTTTGTATCAGGAAAAGCTACTCGCATTCCTGAAGTCAGTGGAGAATGAAGAATTACAGCAGCACTTTCATACCTAGCAGCAAGATCCACAGATGGTACTGTTCCTATACTTTGGCCATATATGATCACATTTTCAGGGCGGATTCCGTACCTAAAAGACCAAAAGTATTAACAAAAATGGCATATAGAACGAAATAGCCAAAAACAATTACACAAATAAGCAAACAAACCATTGCTGTACACTACTTTCCTAAAAAGGATGAAACAGGTGCTAGTAGAAGAACAAGGAAGTACATTTTTGAACATTTCTGACCTTAAAAGACTTACTTTGCATTTAAAGCACATTTTTCGCCTTATGAATGCAGTTGCAAATTGTATGCTAGCTGAGTACCTTTATTGCTAGCTCCAGTCAAGCTACAACAGAAAACTGATTACAGCCATATTTATTCTATATCTTCAAGTAGATGACAGTCAAACCTGCAAAAATGTGTTGGGCTTTATCTGCTAAAAACTGCAAGCTAGTAAGAGTACTCAGCAATTTCATAGGAAATACATGCCCATACAGACAACGGCCAAAATATTATACATTCTCTGTAACAGCTGAGATACTTTTCTCATCACAGTTTGACAGGCAGGTTAGCCAAAGGAAATACCTAAGCTAACTCACAATTAATACAATTCAACAAGCACTACAAAGTTAAAGTCAGGCTCCCCTCCTAGTAAGATGAAAACCTTTACTTCTTCTGTAAATGAGGTTGACCAAAGAGTTGTACAACATCTGGTTAGCACCCAGAAGTATGCACCAGGATACAAAGATGGTTTGATTGCCAAGTAACACCATGGTACTGGAAAGGTCTATAAGCAGATGGTTGTGCTGGCAAGGAAAGCATCCAAGGCAGAAATGAACTACTTATACATTGATACATAACAGCAGAGTCCTTTTAGTACAGATTCAGACTGGAGAAGAGTGTCTATCTAGATACCTTTGTTTAAATTTACTTAGGAAGAGATACTGAACTGCATTAAAAAAATGTAAAATAATCAAACATTGTTCTCACATATTATCAGAAGCCTGTTCAGCTGATTTACACTAGTCTAACAACATTATGGAATAGCATACAGTAAGTTATCTGCCAACTGACAAAATTCCTAAAAGGACTGACAACCTGTTGTTTTCAGTTAAAGTTAAGGAAGGTGCAACCATTACCTCGTCTACAATAAATGTATGCATCTTTTCTGCCAAAGCCAGGAGAGCTGTATCAGACAAGAAGACATACCTACAGAATTCTCAAACTGGTTTACTTGCATACACCCAGAAGAGAGAAAAATTGAAGTAAAGAAAAAATTCCAATATTTTATAAATATGGACATCTGGATAGTAACTATGCAGTACTACATAAAAAAGGTCTACAAGTCTCAAACCCACGAATATTAGAGAAAAAAGATGTTTCTCACACGTACCACAATATTCAAATTACCAAGAAAAAAAATCTGCTAGTACTTTTCAATAAGCCAGAAAACAAGCTCTGTATGTTACATCTGCAATACAGTCTGTTATGTATTACTACAGGCGGTAACACACTGACTTATAAACAGATAATCTAGAAAGATCAAGAAAAACAAGATTATATCTAAGCAACAATGTAAAAATCATTAGCACCCCAAAACTCATTAGGCACTCCACTAGTTTTCTAAGTTAAGGCTAAAACCCTCTCTACTCACAACTTAAAATTTAAATAAATAAAAGAATAGTTAGTGTTCTGCAAGAACAAAACATAAAAATTGTAAAAGTATCATCACAAACATCCATTGACTCAACCTATACCATGACTACTTAATTTGCTGATTACCCTAGGAACTCTTTCTAGGGAACACTGCTAATGATTAAGAGTTCTAAAACACTAAGACTCAATCGACAGTCTGACATCAACAGCAAACCATCTGCTCAAAAAAGTTCTTGGAGCACACTAAAAATTCAGTCTGATTAATGAAGACTTTCTTAGAATTCCAACACATGCTACAAAACAACGAATTAATGCTTTGAAACCTAAACAAGATGCAGCTCTCACTATTTCTTTATCTCTTCTGATAACACCTGGGAACTGTTACAACAGCTCTAATTCATCACTTTTGTGCACTCTGAAAATACAGTATTTCATACTGTATTTCAGCTCATACAATCAGAACTCAAATACATCGTTAGTATGTATGCAATCATGCATTGCAGCATTAGTATGACATTGAGTGTGTGATGACAGTTCTTAAAAAAAACCCTGCAAGTGATCACACATTTCCTCAAATATCAAATTTTAGAATATGAAGACCACTGCACAGAATTTTAAAGCAAAACGTAAAAGTACATTTTGAAGAATATATTCTCCAATGTCTTTATTCTTCCCTCTATTTTTACCTAACCTTAGGCTGAAGGATATAGATCCAAACAGTATCTACAAGAAGTAATCCATGAATAGGTTTACTTTAATGTAAACGCAATAAATGCTTTCTCCACCACAGCCAGACTGCCTTCACAGCACCCCTCAGAAACTATTTGTTTCACAGTCTGGAAACAAAGCCAGTGAAACCTATCATGGTAGAGGTAGTTCAAAGCTTTCAGACTTATGAATATTCCGAATGTAAATATAAATAAATAAATACATAATACAAATAATATGATAAATAATATAATAAAAATTGCAATGATACATATATTCAAAATAATCATATTTTGAATATAAACTTGTTTTTGATTACTAATTTAACTATTCCTAATTCAATAATTCTATGAGTACAATGAATTATGAATTGAAAGCTTTGCCTGGTTTCCCAAACTAGGAAATGTCAGATCAAGAAAAAGCGACAGTAGTGCTTCTCTTACACAGTGCCTAACAATTACCATTCATCCTTAGGAAGGGCAAAGTAATAGGCTGTAAACACCTGTTCAGGTGCCAAGAGCTCAAAGACACGCTGTGAAAGCTGTTGGCATCTTTGGAAGATTTTACATTGGTCAGATTAATCGTGACTCAAATCAATAACACTACTGATTGTTCACGTAATCTTAGAAAAATTCTGCCAGAACAGTCAGACCTTCAGTGTTTTGCTGTTGGCAGTGATATAGGGATTTTTAGCCATGATCACCTGAATGGTCCTTGGAACAAAAACCTGAAAGTAGCTGTGCCCAGATGCACATTCTCAGAGAAAGCAGTATTCGTCAGGGACAATTTACTCTAGACTGAATCTGGCATAGAATTTAGACATTTTCAGCAGTTTAAAGGCTGCCTATAACATTTTTCTCTTTCCCACAGTAACTGAAATTTCAATTCTTTTCAACATCTGATTTATCCTTTCTTTATGTTTACGCACCTAAGGGTTCCCTGCATGGAAAACATGTAAATACTGCTCTTCAAGTTAATGTAAAATGAAAAAGTAAACATACCTCTGCTGACAAAAGCTTGCTAGCATTCACACAGAGTCTAAGTACTCAAACTTCTGTGCACTCACCACATTAAAGGTACAGGTTAACGTCACTACTAAACTAAGATACTGCCAAAGAAGACAGTACCATTTTCCTATTTGTATCTTCAGCCACGTAGTGTGCCCACTGGGCTTCACCAGCTGATTTAGGAAACAATCCCTGAGTAGAGGACAGCTACTTTTTGGCTCCTTTGTGCCAACTGTCTTTAGGGTCAGACAAGAAGTGATATGACACAGGAGGGGTAGAAGGAAGAATGCCACCATAACTGCACCATCACACCACTCCCAAGTACTAGAACCCAAGCTGACACAGGGCCACCGATAAAGCCTGTGATTTCTCCTGGGAGCCTACATATGCTGATCAGATATTGATGGGGTCTTGTAATAGAGGCAACTCTGAACATTCCTTCCTGATCTTTTCACCTTCTGGCAGGGAAAGAAGAACTAGTGTTCTTCTCTTGTACTAAAATATTTAGTACAAGAGAAAGCACAAATATTTCTTTTTCCTCCTTTGTGACTACTTTCACAATGTGCTGTAGCAGAAACTCCTTTTCCATTCCCTTTACATTTTTGTCTCTGTAAATAAGACCTTTTCTACTTCTTAAGCAACAAGCCATATTACACTTACTATTTTCCTTTTATTGAATATAAATATTACCATCACATGCGAACAGCAAAAGTCACATCTGGCTGTAGTGATTTTTTGTATGTGTATTTATTTTTGTGTGTGTGTGTTTTTGTTATTAGTTTGTTTCGTTTTTGTTTTTAAGACTTCAGTTGCCTTTAACAATCCGAACCCAGCTGAAATTACCATAGTATGGTTTGTGGGCCCTCAGAGTGCCTGCCATTTTGCATCTGATACATCTGATGGAGACAGAAAGCAGTTTATCTTATTACCTCAAACTATTTATCTAGATAAACAAACTGTTTATCTGGAAGACTTGCTCCCTTTACAGTATAAAATAAGGTGTCACTACAATCTCCCTTAAAAGGGTAGATCTTCGATAGTATCTCTCAGATTCATACTACTAAAGAGGTGCAATAGATGCTCTAAAGAAGCTACTGTTGTGGAGCTATTGCAACACACAGTTTTAACCAACTAACAGAAGTGCTTGGGGCACAGGGAATAAAGAGGAACATCCTGAGGGAGTTTTAAATGCACATTTCAGAACCTTTTGTCATCATTCATATAACACATGAAATTACAGCTGCAAATTGTAGAACATGAAGGATAAACATCTTCCACACCTTTAACTATCACATGAATTTCATTCATGGCGTGGAATGTTGCTTATAGTTCTTCCTCAACTCAGGTGCACCCTTCTGTGTATACAACATGCAACACTGTCAGAAAGGAAGAAGGTATGTTTTAAGAGGGGCACATCCACTAACCATGCATGTAGTAATCAACAAGCCACAAATCCTTTGCCTCTTCCATGATGGTTTGGACTTTCTTAAACCTTACAATGCTGCTAGTACATTTGTTTTATTGGCAAGATTTCTTTTCACAATAAGTTAAGGCTACATTTCCCTACCAATTTAAATAAAAACTCAATCTCTCTCCAAATATTGAAAGTTTAGGCACCAGAAAGCAATACCCCATCTCCTAGCATAAAAGAAAACTACTTTTGAATGAACAATGTCATCTGTGAACTCTTAAAAGAACACTTTTCAGCCAACACCAAAATAGACTAAAATTACGTTCATACTGTAGATGTTCTGTCACTTTGACACATCAGCCTGACAGTGAGATCCTGCAGTTTTTCAAACATTGTGCAGCCCATGGTAAGCAACAATGCCAAGGCTGCTTGGCTTCTCAAAGTTGAATCTGGTCATGAGACTACTCTGGCAACTCTTCAGATTTCTGAATGAACGCCACTTGCCCTGCATTTGCCTGAGGCTTGTTAAACCTTTCCACCCTTCCTACAGTGTCATCAAAGGCCTTCAGAGTCCAGGGCAGCATAAAATAGGCGTATCCCAGAATGACTACTGGAATTTCAACACTTTGTAGCTATGACAGTCAGAAAAAGAATGTCCTCACTTGAAGCTTTTACATAGTGCCATGCATATGAATATGTAACAGCATGCATCTTTCCCAAACACGATGCCAATGAATCACCTTGCCATCTTCCACAGTCAGCAGTCACAGGCATAGCTACTGAGTCCTATTAAAATACTAAAAGCGGGTAAGGAATAAGGACAATTCAGAATCTGCATCTACTGTTTTTCTCTTCAGATATGCTACCAAAATAGCTCTCTATATTCACCTAGAAGAACGATAATGTTGACATTCCCTTACAGCAACCACTTTTAAGAAAACAATTTTGTGGTAATCTCAGTATCACCCTGAATATTACTTCTAAGACCATTTCCAGCTTATGTCCAATCACCACAGGGAAGTTGTGCCGATTTGCAGGAAGGACAATCAGGATTGTTATTCCAAGATATAACTTAACACTAACGTGTCTCTACCACAAGCGTCTGCATTAACTGTAGAAATGACAGCCACGTGAACATTTCAATAAGCCCAGAAACACCTTTCAATGCTGGGTTCTGTGACTCCATTTCTCAAAAAAGATAACAGAGGGAGCTGTGGGTGGCTGTGATCAACCTCCAGCAGACACAAATTCTTCATTCCATTTTTTGTCATACCACATGATCTGTGAGACACTGTTTGTAAGTCCAGGATCCCTTCCTCTCTCTTCCTATCACCATGACTTTCAAAGGAATTACAGCTATACTTACATCTATCCGACAAACAATCCATAGAGTAATTTGTTTTTAAAGAACATGAACTTTATAAAACATTAAAGACTGTGCCAGTGCAACGCTGACAAAACCGGCTACACTAGAAAAGTAAATCAATGCTGCAGCAAATGCTCAAAGGTCTCTGGTCCAGATATTTATCAAGTATTTTAGTGCAGCTGAGCACCATCTCAGGGCTTAAAAGAATATCATGGAAAGGTAACCATCCTCTATGAGACAGTATGTCCAGAGTCGTGTGCTGAACTTTGTCCTGCTCCATTCAAATACAAAAGCAAGACCAGGACTGCCAGTTGGAAAGTTGTTGAAAGCAGCACAGTGGAAACAAGTAATACCAACCACTTTTTAATGAATGGAAATTAGCTAGACCAACCCAAGCTTTAAACACCCTACATATTTCTACAGGGGGGTTAGTACAAGAAGTTTAGACATAGGAAAAAAAAAAACAAAAAAACACACAGGCAGCAAATAAGCTTGAGGTGAGGTCATTTCCAAATAGCAGATGGAAAAGCAAATAGAACATGTATTTAGAGACATATACCCCCTCAATGTCTGTTCAGCAAAGGATGTATTCAGATGGGATATTATTATGAACCTTAATCTTATTTGGTTAGAGAAGATATACCATAGGTTAAGGATGGAGGGAAGAATTCAACTTGCTATCACGTTTCATCTTAGGTTTTCATGAAGAAATTATTAGGGGATGAAGTGGTGAGAATGCAGATGGAGATGATCATTACCAATTAGAAAAAAAAAAAAGACCTTAGAAACTTCAAAGCAAATGATTAAGTTTCATCATCTAGGTCTCCATTCTTCCAATATGATTGAACAATTCAGACCTTCTTCAGCATTGTCCACAGACCACATTATATTTTGGTCATTGCTACTGGGTATTTCATCAAGTGGCTGTCTTCCAGATCACCCATCAACTACAGAACAGTCACCAGAGCACCTGTTGCAGCTCTTGGCTTACCAAGCAGATGTCTAGTTAAGTCTCAACATTCCTCTATAATAAAAAGAAATGCCAAAAAGAAATATGATAACACAATACAGATGTTTTAGAATACAAGGCTGAATAGCCATCCTATCCGTTTGTACATGTATGAGGCTCATGGTAAGTGTTCCTTCTTTAATCTATGAATGAAATACACTTTAACAGGACAAATAACATTAAAATTACCTTTCATAACGTAAAAGAAATGCAAGAGAAAATAACTACTTAGAACTCTGAAAAAGGATAAAACCCTCCAAAATAATAGGGAAACAGTTATTATTAAATTGAGTTTTAAATTCACCACAACAATACCAATTCACAGGATTTACAGAATCTACACTTGCCTAATTTATATCCCTGATATTTTATTATTAAACAGCATAGTCAGGTTATGATGATTGAACTATAATAGGCTGCACTATATTGAATTCAGTTTTTCCACAGCTCTCTGGTATATTACATACACAATATAATGGGATTCTTTTTGGTGAACATTACAAAGTATTTTCAAATATATTTTTGTCACCTGGGTACTCGTAACTCAGTAAGAGTTTTGCTTTAAACTGAACAAGCCATGATTAGAAAATGCTCTCAAATTTAAGCAGCAGACATTCAGTGCTGCACATACTTGATACCTGGGACTCCTAACTATAATCAGAGAATACATCCACAGTATTTTGTCTTACTAGTTTACCCACCCCCAAAAACAGAGGCATAAAACACAGAAACTTTGGAAATGACATCCTTCTAGCTCAGATTTTTTTTTTCTTGAATTTATTTGAGCTAACAGCACTGATGAACTTCTTGGTTTTTTTTGTTCCCACTATAAAGGTATTTATGCAGATCAATTACAAACTCTCTCAGACATCATATTTTGCTAGGGTAGCTTAATATCTTTTGGAAAGGCTGTAGCTGCTAGTCTGAATTCTGAAACAAATGGGGTCTGAACACCATGAAGACTTTTAAGTATCAGAAAAAGAAACTTGCATTTTCTATCACCCACATCATACCAGTGGTTCTGTTACTGGGAAGATTATGATAGGTTTTTCTTCTCTTCTAAGATTTCCAGCTAAGGAGATCCCAAGCTATGATAATAAATGCTATCTTCTTATTATTCAAGTAAGGCTGAATGATATCTTATTAAATTTCATCCCACTTCACTCTCTGTAGTGTATCAGCACCATACACCAATCCTGCTCAATACTGGCAAAGACTTTGGTAGACGCCACCAATCAGCTTTGATATAAATACATTAAAGCAGATTAAGTACAACCATTTAGAAAGAGTGCTAGAAAATAAACATGGCAACTAGTGTCTTACCTTGTCCTAAGAGCCACCCAAGCAGCATCAATGTCAGCATACAGATTCTTCTCTGTTGGCTTCCCAGAACTTGCACCATATCCAGAATAATCATATGAAAATATGTTGCAATTAATCCGTGAACCCAGTCCTATATAAAAGCTGCTCATCTGACCTAAGTCAACAGCATTTCCATGAGAGAAGAGCAAAGTATACTTGGCGTTAGGCGAGCAACGCACAAACATACAGGCAATCCTGTTACCCTTACTTGTTCTAGTCATGAAACACTCAATGGCATCTTTTTCTCTTGAAGAATATTGCCAGTCTGCTCGCTCAGAGAGATGCAAAGTCCAGCGACTACCACTTTCATCACACATCAGTGTGTACGTGGGATCAGGAGGTAAGAATGCCAGTTTGGAGGCGATTTTCCCTGGGCATGGCGGACAACAGAAGAGGCAACACAGTTCACTAAAGGAAAGATTATTCATCTTCTAGTCTGAAACAGGAAGAGAGAATTGTATCAGTTTCTAGTTATAATCCTGTATAAAAAGAAAAAAAAAATGGAAAATGTAAACTTAACCTCTAATGAAAATAACACATAATTTTAGTGGAAACATTTAAACACAGCACAGATTTAAATATGTAAGCAAATTTCTACACAATAGCTTATTTGATAATATTAGCTAGTTTAGGATGAGCATATTATTAAAGAAGAATGGTAACTCTAAACCCCAGCCAGATATTAAAGCTAAGATATGACTACCCAGAGCAAGAACATGCATGAGTTTTAGATTTTCTTTTGAGGAAATGAAGTCCCTCACCTTCAGGCAATAACAGAAGAATTCATCCCCTTGACAAATATATGTTAGAAAGAGTAATTAAAATACGTTGCAGTGTTTGCAGAATACGAAGACCATGCAGGTCTCTATAGCCAAGAATTGCTACCACATTGTCCAAATACTGGGAATACACTGTCATGATGAGTTATGGGCTCCTGCAGGTGGTATCAGCAGTAGAAAAGGTGTGTGAAGGCCAAAACTTCAGGAGGCAAAATTAGATGCTTCTACCCGCATAGTAAGCACTCAGACTTTCAGTCCACTAAAATCCAACCTAGCTCTGTGCTGGCTGACACCAATGTTTCCACACTGTTCAAATAAATTTTTGGCTTAGTTTTCCCTTCTTGCACATTTTTGTGATTTGGAATTGGGATTATATTATCCACCTGAATAATACAACTGCTTTTATTCTATGCTTTAGCAAAAACATTTTAAACCAAATGCTCTAACATGGATACTTGGCAAATCTACATAGTCTATACTAACAATTTAAAGCACTGATTAACTGAGTAGGAAGGGGAGAGGAGGGAGGTTGAAAAAGACCAAAAAAGTAAACACATAGACCTAAAGCAAGGTAGTTAAAGACACAGCTGCTCTGAAAAACAAGCACTGAGTTTACAACAGGGAGAAGGAAGAGGAAAAGAATCCTTGGTTGTGACAGTACTTTTTCCTCAGAGGTAAGAGGGGTGATGTAATCTGCCAGTAACCATGCTGGACACCAGCACACCTATGATAAGTATTTACTTTCCTAGCGTGAAGGCATCTGATGTTTCATATGAACTTGAAAAGAAAAACAAAAACTTTTGCATCCCAACTCTACCACGTCTCATGCTCAGTTCCTACTAGGTCATGCAAACAGGAACACTCTTACAGTTTCGTGTACCAGTTTCAACTGCTAGATCCAAACATAAAAACAGGAACAACAACAACAAAAACTAGCTTCTGATGTCCACGTTCCTACACAGTTTCAGAAATACTTGTGGAAACCAACAATAAAATAAAAGAAAATCTCTTTCTGCTAACTACAGTATCTGGCAATATTAAAATCACATTTCAAAGTTTGTTCTCTGACTTCTATACAAGCATAGTCTTCATGCCTGTATGTTTCTCTTTTGAAAAGCTTCACAGAGCACTACTGTAAGAACTTTTCAATATAGATCACTGAGCAATTAGCCTTATTTTGGATGCGTCTATTCCATTTGGTATAGATTGACTGTATACTGCTGCTTAAATGCCACATAAAATATACTTTTATAGTAGTAAGCAAGCAACAGCAATACAGTATAATATGCAACACGAGCATTCTTGGAATGCTATTGCACTTTGTAAAGCATAAAAAAGTTTATTTGCCAGAACTGATACAGTCAAGTGCTTTCATTCCCAGTCTCTAGTTTTCTGCAAAACAGAAGGAAATCAGATTTAGACATGGGTGACCAACACTACCAATTTAGAGGAGACAGCAGAAAGGGGCCACTGCCTCCCATAAAAAGGCAGATTGTCTCTCAAGTAACAAATCCCGAGTAAATGACTTGCCAGCTAAAGAAACAACAGCCTCATGTATTTATGCAATCTGCAAGAGTAGTCACTCAAACTTGTAATAGCTCATCTGTTCCCTTTCAAGTGAGATTACCTGGACATTAATTTCAATCTGCAAGACACGACAAGTGGAAGAGATCTACTGAAGAGGTCCAGGGATTCGCAAAAGGCTTAGATCGTCTTATGCAAAAGAGCAGCCCAAGTTTTTTCCTGCTTTATGTCTGTTACAGCTGTAAGCACCAAAGGAGACACGTTTTTCACCTCTAATCAGAAGGTTCATGTCCACATGAGAACACGCTGTAGAGAAACAAGTTAGAGAAACTGCTGTAACACCTCAACAGGATTTATTTTTTTTCCAAGTACCATCCATAGTCCAGTATTTAATTACACTTCTATTTCTACCAAAATCTATTGATTGAGTAAATTTTCCCATCTTTTCAGAGAAGCTGAAGGCCAAAGCTAGAAAATACAGTTTCTAAAGTGGGGAAAAAGAAAAAAGAAAAAAAAAAAAAAGCCTTTTGTGCCCAGGACAGTTGGTCTTGGAGGTTTTTTCCAACCTAAAGAATTATAATTCTATTCTAGCATAAAATAACAGACACAAAATTTCTTACTAGCTTCCCAATCGACTTGTCAGAAAGAATTAAAACAGGCGTTTACATTATTTATAACTATAAACAGCCCAGCAACACGACAAATATGATTTCACTCAGAAAATATTTGCTATTTGTCACAGTCATTTCAAGAGACTGGAAGCTGGCCTGTGGAATTCACATTACTGCAGTAACTGCAGTTAATCAGCTGAGGTGGTACTGTGCCCCAAGATAGCTTAAATGTGCTAAAAATGGGCTGCTGCCACATATGGCAAATGACTTATACTGAACAATATGGCTTAAGTATTACTTCTCTCCTGTACTAGACAGCAGTGTAGACTTCACGTAACAACCATTTAATCCAATGGGAACTATCTTTACTGAAACTAGAGATTCTTATTCCCGTTATTTTCCACCTAAGCCATGGCTAGCAACAACCTTTTCTTTAAAAGAACTACTTGCTGTTTTTCTCCACTTCGAAGACCTAAAAAAGCAGGAGATCCCTAGCATCACTAACCGAACAAATCTGTCACAAAACACCTACTGAACTTCCTCAGGAGGATACCTTCAGCTAAATGCAAACAATGTTTTCATTATACTGGAACTGGTTTGTCATTCATTGTATTCACATGAGTGTGTTCTTAACGTCCGGATCTGGAATGGAACCAGGATGTGAGAGTCCCCAGGGTGCATAGTGTAATTCTGATATCACTGTTTAGAAGTACAACTGAATCAGCATTTCAGCCTAGTAGTTATGCACAAGATGTCATAATTTCACTTCAATTAGAACAGGCACTGTCTTTTCTCAAAAGGTATACCGCTGAGATACTTCAGGGAAGGGATTAAACCTAAAGTTTGGAGTTTTCTTTTTTTTTTTCCTTTTTTTTTTTTTTTTCCTTTTTTTTTTTTTTTTTTTTAATTGAAAGGCTGGGAAAACACATAACTCGATTTTCTGGTGACTTACCCAACCAGAAATTAAGATAAAATTTTAAAAAGTCATAAGTAAATCATTAATTAGCATTGCTAAGCCTTGGTAAAAGCAGTTCAGATTTCCCACTTGGGGATCAAGAGTCTTATTGTATAGTTCAGTCTAAAATGTCTATTTTAAGTGTAAAACAAAATTTATGGAATGTGAACAAAGTGTCATAGCTGATACCGATTAAAAAGCAGTCTAATAACAAACAGGCTTGACGTATGCTTTATCTGCACTGTTACTAAAACTGGGGCAAAAACAACGCCCACCACAAATTACCTCAAGCATACAGTTCCACAAATACAGATGAGTAATTTTAATGGGGCTCTAAGATACGTAGTGAATACCTAGGTTATAATCTAACACCTTTTAAGCTTGTATGATGTAAAACTCTGCCCTTATTACAGTAGAATCTCCAAAGCAAAGATCAACACATCCTAACAACATAACAATTTCACCTTCTGTTTGTTATTTCAGTAATAAAGATGTCAGTGCTGCTCTTCAAATGCAGTCCCTTATAAGATTACTAACAACTAAAAGAATATAGTATGAGAAATGTATATACCCTTCAGAACCATACAGAATTTTGTTTTACTTTATATAAGTAGGAAAAAAAAATGAGGGGAAAAAAACAAAACAAATCTGTAATGCATTAACTTTTACTATTGCTTCAAGACAAAGAAACAAAGGTAACTCAGGCGGCATCACCCACCCTTTATGAGAGAGCATTTAAAAGAAAGAGATCATTTTATCAAATTTATCTAACTCTCTCATGAATAAAAAAGTAACATACAAAATGGCAAATTTAAAACTGCCTACAGGCAGTAGTTTTAATCCATTCTTCAGCAATTAACCTTATGATTAAGGCTGACAGAAGACAGGGGAAAATTCATCCAACGTGAAAGAACACCTCAAATACTTATATTTATATTGTGATTCCTAGGATAACACAGACATAGTTCTTTCTTATAAGCAATTATTCCTGTCCTCCGCCCTCTGCAAATCATAACAACAGAGTGACTTCTATTATTCACATCTCTAAGTACTTCACTACATATTAGTAGCTTAGCCTTGAAAGCCCAACCCTTGCAAACACTTATCTAGAAATCTTGTATTTACATTAAATATAAATTATTCCAATCATGTATTTAAATTAAATTACTTATTTCATAAGAACTATTCAAAAGAACAAAGTCAAACTCGTAAATACTGCTGCCAGTTTGTAAATCTTAGTGTTGTTCTAACTGTCTAACAGGCAAGATATTCATGTTGTGGGGTTTTGTTTTTATAAATAATAATTTTTCATTATACACCGCTGAAATAAGAAACTTTAATGTAGTTTCCCCTCGCATGTTCACTGAGCACAATGCAGTGAGATCCTGAGGTCAAACCGCTACTGAAACTCTAATATTTGTTTCAACATCTGCATTGTGTTGTCATGGGACAGGGTTATCTGCTGAAGGAACAAAGTATTTAGTATAAAGTAAGTAAGTATCCGAGTAAGTACTATGTAAAACCATTAAAGTCATAGAATCATTACGAAAGTACGCGTGGTGGGTCCGGAAAAGAGCACAGAGGAAGTCTATCCAGTAATAGGAGGAAAGAAACACCAGAAATACACGGAGGTAGCGCTTTAAGCCCCCAAATACATCTCGGAGCAAATTACAACCTGCACCAAATCGGGGCAGCCTGACAGGACCAAGGCTTCGCTCTGGAGCTGCCCTGGCTTCGAAGGCTGAACGGACGAAGACCCAGAAGCGGCGGCGCTCCCGCAGGGCGGCAGGCAGGCGGGCAGGGGCGGCAGCCCAGGCACTTTCTGCCCCTCTCCCGCTGCGCACCTCAAGTGCCCGTGCTCGGGGAGAGCAGCGGGACCGGGGCGGGTTACATAACGCCGCGGCGCTGCCCTGACACCGCCGCGGAGCCGGTGCTGGGCGGGTTGGGGTGGGCAGCACCGAGACCCCCCCCCCCCCCCCCCGGCCCCGCCGCGCCGCGCCGCGCCTCAGCCCCGACACCCCTCAGCGTACCTGCGGCGGGCCCTCAGCCCTCAGCCCCCGTCCGGCGGCCCCCAACCGCCGCCGGGAGGAGGATGAGGAGGATGGGTGGGGGGTGGAGGGGGTGTCGGTTGGTGCCGGGTAACGGCTCGGCGGCCGGCTCAACCGTCACAACCGTCAGCGGCGCGGTGCCGGCGGAGGCCCCAGCCCCGGTGGCGGCGCGGCCTAAGGGAGCGGCGCCGCCGTCGCCCCGCCGAGCTCAGCGCCTGCACCACTGAGGGGGCGGCGGGCGGGGGAGGGGGCGGGGCCGGCCGCGCCGGCAGCCAATGGGAGCGCCACCCGCCGCGCGGCCCCCCGCCGCCGCCGCCCCGCCCGCGCGGGGGTGGGCGGGGAGCGCGGGGCGGGCGGCGAATCGGCGCGGGCGAGCGGGTGGAACAGACAGGAGGGCTGGCCAATGGGAGAGGCCGTAGGGGGAGGGGGAGGAGAGGGAGGGGCGGGAGGAGGAGGAGGAGCGGTTCCGGGTCGGTTGCCGTGGGGATGAGCTCGCAGCGGGGCAACGCGGTGCGCAGGCGGCCGCAGCGCCACCAGAACACCTGGGCCTTCAGCAACCGGCGGCACGACGCCAGCAGCCGCCGCAAGGTCGGGCAGCGCGGGGGGACGGGCACGCAACCGGGACGGGCCGGGCCGGGCCGCGCCGCCGAGCTCCCTGAGGAGGCCGCGAGGGAGGCCCCGGGCCGCGAGGAGGCTCCCGGCAGCCCCGCGGCCTGGGCCCGCCCTCGGCTCTGAGGCGCTGCGAGGGGCGGCTCCGCGGCCTCGTTGCCTTAGCGTCGCTTTCGTCGCTTCCTTACGCCTTCCCTTACAGCTCTTCGGTTGGTTTCGCACCAAGATCATCGTTACGTTATTATTGTGTTTCCTAAGTCAGGAAGGCAGCGGTTTACAATATGTCCCTGGAGCCTGCGTGTGGCCGTGGTAGCGCGGCCGGGGGTGGAGGCCAGGCAGTGCCCGAGCAGGAGCACCGCGGACTGGGATGCGCCGCCCTCGGAGGCGATTCAAACCACACACGGGATGAGAGCTCTGCAGGAGCGCTGTCACTGCTGTGCCCATGGCTCCTTAAGTGACCTGGCCAGGCGGTCAGGCCGGGGGAGAAACTAGTAAGTCAGAGTAATGGCACCAGAGAGAGAGGTGTGTTGGTGGTTTTTTTTTTTTTAGACTTTTTTTTTTTTTTTTTTAGATGATTGTAGAACTGGTTCTGCAAGTTGAACAGGCTGCTTTCCTGGTGCTCCAAGTGGCACCGGTATTATTCATTGTTTGAGTCACTGTACAATCGCTGATAGTATAGATAAGTGTATTTTGCTGTCTGCGACACCCCCCATCCCCAAATATCCTAAAGAGCTGTTCTATCAGAAGAATCTTTGAAGACAAACTGAGTTCTGACATCAGTTTTGTAACTGAAATAATCAGTTTAATATGCAGATTGGTGTTTTTTATTTTAATTTTTCCCAGTATTTGATATCACATAGAAGTCGCTATACAGTACCATGCACTTAAACAGACACATTAAAACACACACACATACATCTTTTGAACATAGCTTTCCCTTCTGTACATGCCTCTTGGAGACTGCAAAATACAGGAAAGAAGATTCTTGAAGAAGGTGCTTCCTATTACAGTGTGCTGAATAATTTACTTTCCTTTTGGTGTACTTTAATATATAACTCAAAATTTTGGTCTCTACTGGTGAGGCATCAACAGAAGCCATTGCAATGATGACTAGGCCTGATTCTGCTGTTTAAGAACTGTGAAGAGTTGGACTAGCAAAGTTTAAGTGTCATAGTATAGATACAGAATATGCTTAATGATTACACTGAGCGTTGCTTCTCTGTCTCATCACTTCTATGTATTTGTGTCGCCCGGAGTGATCAGGTGTACCACAGGTACTCAAGCTGTGATGAGGCAAAGGAACAAATAGTGGAAGTTTGATCAGAAGGGCTGGTGTGGGACTGGGACATTCCTCCTTTCTAGCTCTTACTGGCTGAATAAATTTGAATACTTAGGGTTGCTGAAAGAGGGTGGGTCACCTGCAAATCACTAATATTTTTGGGGGTCAAGGGGGTCTAGTGTTGGCCCATCCTTGACTATTGTTGTACACTGTCCAACTTAATAGCATCTAGAGAGGCTGGAGAGTGTTGTTTAGCTTAGAAATTTATATCCTTCTACATTTGTACAATGCTTTAGCAATGTTGAGTATCAAGTACAGTCACTTCAGGTTGTACTGTGGGTGGAGTTGAGGAAGTTATTTGCAGTGTTATTGCTGCTCCCCAGTGAAGGAGTTGCTGCAGAGGAAATTGATCTATTAATCTTTTGACTTTTCCTTGCTGGTAGTTATTATCCAGGTTATTTTTGGTTTTGGTTGTTTGGATGTGTGTTTTTTTTGTTTGTTTGTTTGTTTTTGTTTTTTTTTAATGGTTTTGAGCTTTCTGTCTGACATTGACCTTGGCACCCATTTTCTGATCTTAAAGACTGTAGTTCAGATTATTTGCAGAACATACGGAAAGATCCATTTATGTTTCCTCTCATGATCAGGCTCTACTGCAGCATTACTCTGGGATAGCCCAGTTGAGATGAAGCAACACACACTGCCTCTCTACTACGTTTCGTTAGATGCCTACACTGGGAAAGCACTGCTAGGATGAACTGAAAGGAAGAGCCAGACAGAGTAAGACACACTGTGTTGTTAATTATTGAAACAGGGAATTTGTTTATGGGTGATTGCTTCATGTAGTATATTCTGGTACAGCTGTTTGTGACACTGAGCTGAGGAATATACATTATGTTGTATGAATATACATTTTATATAAAGTATATTGCATAAGTCAATATGGAAACTGGAAATGAAGGTAGTTCTAGAGATGAAAGCAAATAGCATTCAACAGGAGCATTTAGAAGTCAATTGTAATAAGACGGTAAACCACAAAGTGATTCATATTTACACCCAAATGACTGATCTGTTTCTCCATTTCTTCCTCTCATTAAATAAACCCCAGATGATAATCCAGATTTTCCTAAATTTCAGACGTTATTAACTCTGAACCTCAGGTTTACCATAATGCTGATGTCAGCTACTTCTTCAGCTAGCTACGCAGATAAATAATCTGTTTTAATGGAGACACTGGTCAAGACTGTGGGAAGGCACAGGGAAGAGAGCAGGCTTAAATGCTGAGTCAGTGAATGTGACTTGAAGCTCAGAAGGGAAGATACAGGTAAACTGGTAGCCAACTGGAATTGGAAGGTAACTGTACTGGAGTTTGGATAGTTTGAGTTCTTAACACAAAGGCATCTTGAAGTCTGCTCTCTAGCCACCCCTCCTATACTGAGTTTGAGAGTGAATTCACGCCTAGCTTTAGCCTTTCAAGTAGGCAGATGAGGGGCAAACCAAACATATATTTTGGACTAAGTCTTTAGTGAAAACATGAGCACGTGTATGCGCAAACATACATACATTCATTTCTTTATGGGGGTTGACTGTCAGTCCTTCCAAGTATGCACACTCTTACACATCCCAAGATCTGTAGGAGAATCGAGTTGTTGTAGAGCTATTCACTGATGTGGGAAAAGCTAAAGGTCTATCTGGAGCTGGGCTTAAAGAAAGGTTTTGGTTTCCTGTGTTCTAAAGGCCACGATGCAATATGTGAGCAAGTGAAGTTCTCTGGAGTATTTGGTTTCAGTCTGAGAAGTGTGTGGTATAGCCCTGAGACACTGGCATTTTATATCACAGAGTTTCAGGTTTGTTAGTTAGCGCTGGTTTTTTTCTAACTGCTTTGTAGTCATACACTAGAGTTTGTATAGAGTTTTGTTTTTTTGAGAAGTGCAGTTATTCAGAAATGCTGCCTTCAGCCTTGTTCATTGAAGTAGTATCATCTGTGCTTCTGACAAGGAAGTTTGTGGATAGCGTTGACTTTGTGTTCATTTACAGCAGAATAAACCACTCGTGTGCTTGGTGGTAGAAGTCTGCTGTCAATACAGTAAATCAAAATACACATGCACGCACATGTAATTAGTAACTTCCAAACAGACAGCAAGGCTTCTTTGAAACTTCATTATTACATCTTCCTTGTGATTGCTTTAATGCTAGCATAAGCTAGGGATTATTTTGTATGCCAAGTTAGTAGGTGTAGGTGCATGTGTTTACTTTAATACATTCTGAACTGCTTTTGGCAGGTTGTTAAATGATTTAATATTGGGTTACTTAAGCGTAGAGAGGATGCTGTTTTATTGATGCAGTTGACCTGACTGTGTGTATATAATATATATGCACATGGAATATTTTGTGACTATATACTTTAAAATGTTTATATAAGTCTGCACTGCATACTTGCCATTTCTTAGGATAATAGATAGCAATACTGTAAACATTGGATGAGTTGCCCTTGTTCCTGGAGGAAGTACGGCAAAGGGAAAAGGAAAGAGGTATCGAATAAAACAGAAATGAGCGTAAAACATGTTGAGAAACTGCTGTACTAGAAAAAGAATCTAGTCTGTTAGAGTAGTTTTCACACCAAGAAAAACATTCCAGGCCATAAGCATTACCATGTATTTGTGCATGATAGCTAAATACCTGGGTGAAAACTAGGTTAAAGAAAAAAAAAAAAAAAAAAAAAAGATTGAACAGAATAATGAAGTTGGCAATCCTTGTTTGGGTCTTTGTGGGGGTTGTGTTATGTTGGTCTTGGTTTTTGTTTGTTTATTTTAAAGGAAAGCAAGCTATTAAATGGGTGAAGATTAAAGTGTTTAAAATGCATACTAAGGCAAATATTATTAGGAAAAATAAGCAGCAGAGAAATTTATTTAACTAATAATTGCTCCATTCTGACTGGGAAGTGAGATTGCAGGAAAGTTTCTCTTCCTGTTTTTTAGGAGAACTTATTCTTACATGTTTTTCAGTGAATTAAAAAAAAATGAGAAAAAGAATCATCCAAATATTTAATTATGGACAACTCTCTTTGTTTCTTCAAGCCTGCTTTGTTTTTGAAAGTGAAATAGTTTTGTTTTGTCAAAGGAAATGGTGAATTTAGCATAGAAAACCACGGTGAATTATACTTGAGTTTGTTTTTGTGATATTAACATTTTAAAATGGGGTACTATTTCCGAGCAAGGTAAACTTAGAAGACAAACACAATCATAGAATCACAATCATAGAATATCCCAAGTTGGAAGGGACCCACGGGGATCATTGGGTCCAGCTCCTGGCTCCACACAGGACCACCCAAAAAACAGACCCATGTGCCTGAGAGCATAGCTCATAGCCTGTGAACACTGCCCTGGGGAACCTGTTCCAGTACCCAACCACCCTCTCAGTGAAGAAAGTTTTCCTAACATCCAGCTGAGGTTAAATCAGGGTAAAACCAGGTAAATCTGCCTTCTTGCTTGCTTTTACATCAATCCATCCATCTTTATTAACTTTCTAAATCAGCCATATGGTAGAGAAGGATGGTAGAATCTTAGTCTCTCTCATATTTGGATATGCTGAGCCACCCATACCTGAAGTGCCAACTCTGAGCTAAAAAATATATGAAATTGCTAAAGGGGGGGGAGGGAAGGGAGAGACTGTGCTGTATGGGTTCCTATTAGGAGGAACTTAAAATTTAAAAGCTGTTGTCTTCACTCCAGTTGTTCCCTTCTGAGCAGATACCATGTTGTTTCCTCAAGGTCCTTTGTAAGATCTGTGGTCTTACACGTGACTGTTAAGTCCAGGTATCTTTAGGCCTGAACAAGGACTTAAATTATACATAAATATGATCTTTGTATCTACACTCTAATTTGTTGTCCTGTTCTTTTACTAGTAATACCATAGCATTTATGGCATGCTTCTATTACAAATGAACATGTGAGATTTAATAAGGTATTTTATTAAACATGCTTAAGACTGTTTTCTGTCAAAATTCCTTCTTCCTGGAAAATAAATAACTGGAATTACCTGTGTTGTATACTCAGACATTCTATTTTATGCTTAGAAGATCTGGCTTTTACTGCTGTGATGTTTTTTCTTTCACTCTGTGTTTCCCTGAGTCTGGATTTTAGGTAATATTCTTTGTATTTGTTACTTATTTTAAAACTCATTAAAAGAATTCTTTTTATCTGCTACCCTTGTTAATTTTGAAGAAGGACTGCTAGCAGTGTGACTGAGAGCTCTAATACAAAGCAGTATGTATTTGCAAAATTAGTGGGGGGTAGGAAGGTTTGGGAACTGCTGTTCCTTTTGCTACTGATCTGAAAAATTAACTGAATTTTGAGTTTCTTTTTTTTTTTCTTTAGTCTTATCTTTAGTCTCATTTCTGCTCTTTGATTAAATTTCTTCTTTGAGTCATGCACAAAAGTGGTATGTGAGATGGTGGCACAGCATCAAAAAGCAGGAGCAACCTTGCATACTTCCCGTAACAGTGTCTCTGTAATGGCTGATAAGCACCCCTATCTTTATATGTGGAATTAATTTGGCCTTTCAGCTCTCCTGGCTTGGTGTATTTACCGGTGTGCTGTGACTCAAAAATCTGCCAGTGCACAAGCCACCTTCATTCTCATAGCACAGCCCTCTTTACTTAAATTACATTTTTCTGTATTTCCTCTAGGGAGTCTCCAGTTTCATTGCCTCCCTCACTGAAACTTTTTTTAGTCAAGCTAGCTTGATTTAAAAATGGCATCTAACACCTCAAAATATGATTGTCTTTTAGTGACTTAGTGTGATACATAAAACTTAAGACTTGGTACCTCTGAATTTCTTTGTCTTCCTGACTTTTGAGTCTAAACTGATAGCTCACAGTGTTTTGGATAATGTCCGTAATCCTTGGCTTTGCACTGAATAGTGAAAGTGTGACTGATTAAACCAGAACAGTTGAAACATGGCAGAGTAGAAACAACTTAACTGCACAGACCAGCTCTGATAGAGATTGATTGACTTTATGTAGATAATATGCTTGTCACTGTGAAACTGAATTACTTCACTTTCTGTTAGAGCCTCTTGTGTGTTACTGATGTTTTATTACAGCCCTTTTTCAGTGGTGAAACAAGGTGTTAAGGACTGTAGAACAAGAACTAGTCTTTGGGATGAGGACATCAGTTAAGACTTGGGACTTTGTTCTTCAAAGTAAAGGTGAAGATCCAGTCACATAACCTCTGTGCACGTGACTGGTCTCTTGGCCTTGCTGTAAGGTGCTATGTTCAAGCAAAGACCTGTTCTATGAGTAATAGGAAAAAGCATTTTCAGAATTTGGCATGACCTGAATTTTACCTTTATAAAAAATATAGTTAAAAATCAGCGACTGTGAGACTGTTGTATATTCAGGAGCCACACGGTAAGTGTCTCTGGGGAAAAAGCAGCTCTGGTAATAATAGGTCTACCTATTTTCCTGTTCCATAACAAATGTTCAGTCGAATTTGTAGTAGGCTGACAGTTTTACAAACTGAATTTCCTTCAAATGAGAGGTGAAAGTAATTCCAATCTTACTCTTCTGCATTGTTTATGCCACAATCAGTTAGGAGCGTTGCTTCTGGAATTCCAAGTGTGTTACACATTACGGAGCCAGTACCTGCATCATGCAGTACCAGGGCTCCCGTCCCCAGCCCCGATGGCATGACGGGTTATTGGAAACTGCGTGGTTATCAGCAAGGAATCTAACTCCCCTTTGAAAGACAAACAGCTGTCTTCAGCGTGAGTGACTGTAGTCTTTTGAAGTTTTTTGGGCTCTGCCTTAAAAATACTAAAAATAGTTGATCACAGTAAAGCACGCTTGTGAATGCAAATTACAGTGTGTGTGTCTTTCTCCCCTCCTGCATTACTAATTAATGCAAATTAGGAGAGTTGCAGGGAGAACTGGGAAGTTCAGGCTAATTTGCAGGTTGTTAGAAACTTACTAAGGCTATGCTACTTAAAATCTTAGAGCAGGTGAAGCACTGAAAAGGTTTATCTTCACATTGCCTGAATTTTTAAAGGATGGGCACAGTCAGTGCTGACAGCAGGTTGAACTGCCAGCTTTTTAACAGGTGCCCACTGAGGACTTACCACTGATTTTCTTCTCTCAAAGTTACCATGTTAGCCAAATCATTGTGTTTTCTGACAAATTTCATTGATAATACGTTGCTGAATACAGAGCTTTCTGTATTCAAGCATTTTGCAGAAACTGTGAGTGGTTTTTGTTGTTGTTGTTTTGTTTGTTTGTTTTGGTTCTTCTGTTTGTTTTAAACATAATAAGTCAATATTGAATCATTTGGAAAAAATAAAAAATCCTGCCTTTACCTGAACCAGACAAGGAGTACCACAGCTTCAGGTAACTACAGCATGGGAAAACTCATACTTTGTTTTTAAGTTGAAGTTTAGTGAAAATGGAAACATTGGAAAGCAACTCTCATAGCAGTGAGAGCTCATAAGTAGTATTTCCTCTGCCACATACCCTTTGAGGAATGGAGTAAGATACCGTGTGTTTAAAACTAGGCTTATTCTTTCATTTACTGTATTGAAGTAGACTTCTGTGGATTAGTGAGAAGCTCTTGTCGGTCATGAAAACAGGAAATCACTTCGGAAACTATTGTATGCATAGATGAACTTACAAACTTATTTCTAAAAGGATAATGTAAAATCTGATCCCAGCCAATGTAGGATCTACATTGTCCATCCCAATGGACTTTGGGGTATTTTAAGCAATAAATATGTTTTAGACCATTGTTACCATGTCACAATTTTTTTCTACAGATGTCATTTTTAAGCTCTCTTAAAATAGGCATTATATATATATATATATATATATATATCTGTATTTGTGGAGAAATTACTGTTTTTATAGTTCTGAATGTGCACACAACCATAGAATAATTGTAATTACTGCTGGCACTTTTGGTTAGAGAAGAAATAAGCGTGGTTTTCTACTGTTTCCAATCTCAAAATAACTTTTCTTGTGCAAATCATACTGGCCAGCTCACGGTTTGTATTGTCCAGCAAACTATTGAGCATTATCTTGGAAATATACTGTAGCTTAAGTGACTGTTTTGAGGATTTTTATCTTAGATACTTGAGAGCAAAAATGTATTACTTATAAGGGAATCTTGTTTCAAAAGAAACATGGGAGTGGTTTGACAGTAAGTGATATGTCAATTCTATTTTATTCTGCTCTGGAAAAAAAATATCTTAGACTACTCTCTTCAAATGTGTAGTATAACAGTGGCTTGAGCAATAATAAACTAAATGTTAAGTCTTTTGAACTGTCTTCTTTAAATAAAGAAATAAAGCATATTTCAGGGCTCAGGTTTACTCAATCTTGTTTAGTAGTACCTCTGGAGATGGAATAACAACAAGAAAATGATAATATATTGTAAACAATATAAGAACATATATAATGCTATTAACTATATTAATATTATTATAGTAATAACAGGCTGCCTTAAAGTAGAAGATGACCTCACCACTCTGTCTGCTGAAGAAAATTACTAGTAGTAAATTATTAAATGCTTATATTAATATCAAATAATTTTCTAAATATATTATGAATCACACAATGGGTGGAAATGTTTTCTAAGCAAAATTATAAAATTTACATAAAAGTAGAAAACCTTCTCTTATTTTATCTTTTTTTTTTTTTTTTTAGAAAATAAATGCTAAGCTTCATGATGGAGTATGTCAGCATTGTAAAGATATTTTGGAGTGGCGGGTAAAATTTAACAAGTACAAACTGCTATCAAAACCTAAAAAATGGTGAGTTAAGATTTTTTATGTTAACCATTATTTGTATATATACATATATTTTGTGATTTTTTTATTATATATAATATAATTGTGAATTGTATAAATGTGAATATTTTATTATATATACATATAATTTGTGAATTTTTTGGAAATTAGTCTGCGTTTGGAAACCTGTAGGTGGTAACTGCTGTTATGTTACATTCTTCAGTCTGGAGTCTGCAACAGTAATAAAAATGCGGTGTTAATTTTGAATTTCATTAATCTTTTTATGTTAAACTTTAGAAAAGAAAATACAGTCAAAGAATAACTGCTTCCCTCCTCTCTGTTAGAGTATTTGAATAATCTAAGTGGTTACTTTGGACCTGTAAATATTCAAAAATGTATCAGTATGTCCTCCCAATGGAAGAGTCAAACCAGAACCAGTTATAACTTGATTTTCTCAGGCCTTGTAGCAATTCAGTAAGTATTGGAGGAATCTGCACACCTCTGTCTTTCTTTTTTTTTTTTCTGTTCACAAAGACCATCTGGCAGAGAAATCATGAGAGAAGAAAGCTTTATTAATTTTTGTCACATTAAACAAAACTGATTGGCAATACTGCTCTCAGTGTTACAAAACATAACATTCATACAAAATGTTTTCAGTATTTGTATTTCTTTACCTCTTAGTATGTTCTCTTCATATATGAAACTATAATCCTACATCTGAAATGCTTAGCATTGTATGCAAACAGAACTGTATTGAGTGGTTTTGGATAAGAACGTAACAAAGGTGTTAAATACCTTAAAATAGTTTATAGTCTTGTGATAGGCTAATCTTCTGAGATGGGTACTCTGCTTCCTTATACCTGCTCATCTGCAGATGTCCTTATGTCAATGACTCCAGACACAGCCAATATCTCAACAATGAGACATGGAACTCAAGGAAACTACATCTGGGATGCAGTGCACAACATAACCAGATTTGTCACACTTGTTCCTTCTGCATTTGTGTGGTACTGTGTTACATACTTTTGAAATACATGCTCCTGAACCACTTGAAGAGGTTCTGTAAGCACATGTGCAGTTCCTTGAATGAATATATACTTCATTTTGGTTTTCATGAGGTTGAAAAGGAAGGAAGGAATGTCTGTTCATACTATATCTATCACTTGTGAGATGTTTTACTTTCTAATATGAAAATATATGCAATAAATATTTCGGTTTCAGTAAACGATTTCGCCCTTTCATGTTAACAAAAAAATTCTGATTAGGCAGCAGTCTCTCTAGTTCTCAAAGTAAGCATACTCAGTTGTATGCACCATTGACGAGGTTGAGAATTTTTGTAACTCTTTCTCAAATAACTACATAGACTGCGTTTAAAAGTAATGAGCTGGAGCTGGTTATTTTACGTCCTCTCTACTCAGCCCCAAAGGAAAAAAAAGCAGGCAAAAACATGTAAATCAGGGAAGCGTGGGAAATAAAATAAAAAAGGTGACATTGTGGTACAGTTGCTTCTGACAAAATATGTGATGTTTTCCATCATATTTTTGAATAAGTAAGCTAGATTTCATATCTTTCTAACTCTACAGACTGTGATTTCTATCCTTGCCTACAGCACTTGGATACCATGCTTTCTGAGTGGGCCAGTGTTCTGAAAGAATTTCAACGGGTGAAACATCTAGATAAAGTAAAACAGTACAAGCATAAGAAATTCGTTATTTCACGATGAGAAACTGAATTCTGTACACAGAGGATGGAAACAGAGGACTTTCGTGCACCTTAATTTTATTTTTGTGCACCTTAATATTTTAACTCTTTAAAATTAAGATTTTTATTACATCTACAACTTAGTCCAAGTAATTAAGTAGCACAGATTAATTTTTGTTTTGTTTTTGTTTTATAAAAAAAAAGTCTGTCCGGCTTGAATTGATAACGTCCCTGTTTGGTGAGACATGGCTGAGAACTGTAGATATTAACAGTATTGCAGCTGAACATAGAAGAAGTTTAAAAATATAATAATAATAATAAAACAACTAAGTAGGTATTTTCAGTGATATCTGACTGAAGGTTTTTTCCTTGTAGAAGAGGGAAGACTAGGCAGTTCAGACTCTGCTTTTGTCAAGTGTATCCTACAACAATTCTTGTGAATTTATAGTTTCTTAAGGAATTGTGTATTGTAATAATGAAAGTTCAGTTTGCACTTGATGCAAACAGTAAGAAAAACTTGATCCTGCTTAGGAATGGGATTTGAGAAAGGAAGTAAAAATTTTGTCTCACTGGATGCTAGCTAGTGCATCTTTCCTTACAAGGCGTGCAAAAACACTTAATGTTTGCCTTCGGCCTGCTTTAGCCACGTCTGCAAAGACCCTGTTCAGAACTGTGTGCTAGAGCTTTCCTGACAGCCTTTGAGTACCTGAGGAACCAAGAAATGGTGACTTTTAGGACAGCTGCATAACAAGGGTTCTGTTCACTAAAAATACAAGGTTTTAGAAATGTCAGATGTTTGTTAAGCCATAGCATTTCAGAAGTTAAGTTACAGAGTTTCACCATATCTTTAAAAAGAGTAGCTAAAAACATACACAGAATTATGAATGTTTTGTTCGGAATAGAGTTCTAGTGTTTGTAGAAAGCAAAGTCCAGCACAGACTTTGTTTATATTCTGAGAAGTTCAAGAGGAAGACGTATTGTTTGGATTGAAATGTTTTAATTGTAAAAGTCCACTCACCTTTTTACACTATATTCTTATTTATTTTTTTTTATCAGTAAGCCAGGTGAATTAATTTATGCAGCTTTAAAAGCAAAACAACTTACTGAACTGAATGGAAATATTTATTTTGTCACTTTAAATATAGAAATTCTTACTTTCATGTTTTTTTTTTTTCTAGTTTTAGCAAAACTTTCTGAAAAAGTTAAAGGAGAGGAAAAAAGGCAATGATCTTGATAATGATGCTTGTTGAAAAAACAGATGTTTCATATGAAACTGGCCTTTAACAGTGCTTCTTTTGAAGGTTGTGTCTTTGAACACAGAATGTTTAATAAGTGTACACAAATATTTTTTTAATCATGTTTTCTTTCTCTTCACAGTGTGAAGTGCCTCCAGAAGGCTGTAAAAGATCCTTACCATATTATTTGTCGACCATGTGCTTGTAAGCTGGAAATTTGTGCCAAATGTGGAAAGGAAGAAGAGATTGTAATTCCGTAAGTAGCTGATAGATTATACAGTTTCAGCACTGCACTTCATTCTTCCTCTTTAGTAAAAGCTTGTTTGGAAACTGCCAAGAAGCTGTTGTACTTTATGCCATATTCTGAATAATCATGACAGGAATCAGTAGGAGTCATCAGCTTCATTTTCTTTTGCTGAAACCAGGATGGAATGCTTATTGATGTTAGTAGGGCTGGGCCAAATAATTCTTACTTGGATAAGACACTTGATTTTAATACCAAAGGATAAATGGCATCTCTTCTTTAGGAACAAAGTACTTCAAAATGGATTTAAGTATAGAGCACCATAAAATATGTGTGAGACAGTTTACTGTTTGCATTTTGTGTGTCATTTGATGATTCAGTTACCAGTAAACAAAAATAAACTAAAGAAGGACAGATACTGAGTACAGTTACTGCAATGTGTTTAGCGGGCTTCTTTATTATTATTATTCTTTTACCATCACAGTCTCTTTTCTGAACATTCTATATTAATTTGCTAGCATGTGACAACTGGCCAGCAGTTGATTATTTAGTCAGACAATTTATGTATGAATACATATCTCTATATATTCTTTTTTATTCATAGACTCTTTTCCTTTACTGTCTCTTCTATTCAACATGAAAGTAATTTGCGGTTATTTTCCCTCCACCTCCTTTCTTCTCCATCCTCTTCCATCCCAGGTAGAATACTCAGTGCTCTACCCTCTTCTTGTTTAAGAGAGAAATTCCAAGAGTAGCTGGTGATAACTTATTCTTGATTTCTGCAGGATTGATAAAGGACAAGACAGATCTGAGAGTAAGAACACTGAAAATGGCCAAGAGAGTGGATCAGAGGACGAACCTGATTTTGACACAAACTTCAGTAGTACAGACAATGAAGAAGATGCTGATGTGCTTGAAGAAAGATTAAAAAATATGAATTTTAAAAGGACAGAGGTCTAAAAAGTTGAGTTTCTGTAAGAGACAGTATGCAATCAATTGTGATAGACTGTGTTTGCCTTAAACTTCTGCTCTGACAACTTGACCTGACATGTAAGGTCTTCACATATAAATGCTGGTACAGTGTATTTTGACAGTTGTTGGGGGAGTTGTACAAATAAATATTTTCTTGTATTAAAGGCAGAATTTCTTGTGAAATGACTCAGAATGTGAATATTTTAAGTACAGTTATTTTTTCTTATATGTAACAACTTCCTCTCGTGAATAAACCCTCGGTGTAATTGTTCTAAATTCAGTATTACATGCCTGGTGCATTGCCATTTAGAAGGCTACATGGATGTTTGTAGTACGAATAAAGAGCACTGTCATAAAAAGGAAAAGCTAAGTAATTTTAATATATTTCTAAGGAAAGAACTTTCATTTTCGGTCAATAAGTTTCCAGACAGGGTCATTACCCTAGAACATACCAAGTGGCCGTTACTCTTACACCTGCTATTTCTTTTCTGTGGAAAGAAAAGAGTGCCTAAATGCCATCACTAGGTGTGCATTACATATTTGTGATCTTATTACCAATGTTTGGAAATGAAAAAAGCTCAAGACTTTTTGGAGTTTCTCATACAAGTTTCACACTTTCTCTTCTTTTAAATGTAGGTCTAAGTAGTTTGCTCTGATACAAAAACACTTGGGTGTCATGTCATGATTCTGGTATAGAACTACATTTATCTCACTACTACAGGTGTTTTAACATTATGCAGCAAGGTATTTTATTACAGTCTTCCCAGTTTTCAGTTCTTTCTAGGGGTTATTTCAATGTAGACTAAGCTCTAAGGACTTAACTGAAATTAACTTTTACTGCATTCAGGGTGATTTAATTTCTTCTTTATTATCTGCTACATCTATAAATAAAGCAGAAGAAATACTTCCTGGTGATTACATGGTTTGACCTATGAACAGATGACGATATACTATGGAGTTTTTACTGACCACGTAACAGCTATCCAGCTTATTTGGTGTTCTGTCTGCTTTGCAGGCATAACAAAAATTTGATTCCCAAACTGGCCTCTTCAAATGAGTTGTGAGGGACTTGGATTCTAGAGTGAGTTTTTGTTGTTGGTGGTTTTCCTCCCCATAAAATGAGGGAAATCCTTAAATCTGTTTCTTTTGGGTGGAGATAGCCACCCTGTGGCTGCTTTAGTTACCCTTAACTGAGAAGAAAGTCTACTTACCAAGACTTACCAAGATGTGGAGTGCTAAGACATACAACAGTCAGTATTCTAGAGTCTGTTCAGGTTGAAATGACAGTATTTAGTATTGGCATTGGTACACAACAGCAAAATTCTTGTAATTGGTTGTGGAGCATAGAGCTCGTACTGTTTATTAATAACTGCTTATATGCTTGTTGCTACAGATAAGGTCTTAAGCATAAGCCTTTTCTTATCTTGTAATTAGGTTTGTCTTTCATGTTTATATTCTTCAATGACACATTAAAACATCCCATTTACCTTTTCTATACTATTTGTAAGTTTGTATATTGATATCTAAAGTATACTTTTCAAATTATCTCTAAGGTCTAGTAATCATGTGTGTTTTTTTCTTGTTCTGCTTTTTTTTTTTTTTTTTTTAATTGCTGTTCCTTTTCTGTGCTGTCCTTCTGCTTTTGTAGAATTTGATTATCTAAGATTAATTTTTCTGTTCCATGTGCATTTTTTGCATAGGTAGATTTTTGCAAAGTATTTTGTGATAACCATGAACAGTAAACTATTGAAAAACATGGTCTTTTCAATTCCTGTGATGCATCGTGACTTTTATGGCTCCTTACTGAGACAAAGTCTAAAGTTTACTAAGTATTTCAGTGGTATTCTATGCCTGTCCTTCTGGAGTTGTTTATTACATAGTTGTCTGCAGTCTTAAAGGACTAGGGCTTATAACTGAAACTGCCCATCTCCTTCTTTCCCCACTATAAACATCTTGTTATATGTTGTATAAGCTAAACAAATAGCTTAGTGATCAAACACAGATTCTTTCACTCAATTTAAGCTAATTAATCACCTTAACGTTTTTATAAAGGTGATGGCTTGGCCTGGAAGAGTCAGGTAGCAAAGGAAGTAGTAAGGTATGCTTAGAAGAGACTGGAAACTGGCCTGGAGGTCACGTTACATTGACAGATACGTCCTCCCACCGTACAGCAGTGACGTCTGACTTTATGTGACACTGTCTGTTGTCTTGCCAGCTGACGTTGGTAAAGTTAGAGTAAACATGGAATATCCCAAACAGATGCTGCAAATGACTGCTGGTGGTGGGTTGTAGTTAATAAGTAATCCAGAGGCAGTTTCAGAGGGGCTAGTTGAAGCCATGGGTTTCATAAAAAGTGAACGTGGCTTTTGAAAGTGATATACATAGAGGAAACGTTCTTCCTTCCACATGGAAAAAAATGGTAATGGTCTAGCCCTTTGTCCAAACGTGAAAGGAAATCCTGAAATGATAGGAAAACGTGTTGTGTAGCTGGCAATAGCTGTATGGGAAAGTAAGGGGAAGGGCTGCCCTGTCAAAGTGGTGACCTGACCTGCCAGTGCAAGGGAAGAGCAGTGCACCCAGATGAACAACAAAACCCACGGAAGTTAGAAAACATCTGAAATTAACATCTTTGTGTGACGTAAGTAATCCTCCGCTCAGAGTTGACTGGGGCAGTGATCAGTTCAACAGATGTTGAAACTGAGATGTTGTGACTGAGCACAGCTACAGTGGTGGCTGTCTCTGAAGACAGGCCTTGATTTTGGCAAGAGTTCTGTCTTTGGTCTTACCTGTGCTTAAAACATGCGCTGCTAGAAACAATTGCTGCAACTAAAACCACATACAATGGTGGTTGTGAGCTCACAGAACTCCGAACGAGAGTTTGCATGCATTTGCTATGACAGGAATAAAGAAGTGTCTTTTACTGAATATACTTCTAGCAGGGGAATAAAAGGAAAAATCTTAGCTTTTTTTGTTGTTGTTGTTGTTTGTTTTGTTTTGTTTTGTTTTTGTTGGAACATCTTTGGAATATCACTAAGATTATTTTTATAAGACTTAAGTAACAGTTCTGAATTTCATTTTTTTACTTTTATTTTTTTTCGTGAAGCACTTAACTGAACAGGATTTTTTAGGGGCAGAACCTCCTTTAAGTACTGACCTTTGATAAAATATTTTAATGAGAAAATCAAAGGAAAGATCAAAAGTCACAAGAGATTTCTGAAACAATCTTTAGGGTAGATACACAACAGAAATAATATTTAGATTAAAAAAAGAGATTTTATATTTTGAAAGATTTCTACTTCTTTTACCAAAAAAAAAAAAAAATGTAATCTTTGAAAGACGGGAAATAATATCACCATTAGTGCAGTATATTGAGATGTAGTTTAAGTGATCTGATGACTGGGGGATTTCAGGATTTTAACTGAACCTTGTGGGTGCTTACCTAATGCATTACTGAAGAAGAGAACGATGGATGTTAATAATTAGTAATCTGACAAATAAAGGAAATGCAGTGATGCTGCTGACACAGTTGGATTCCTGTTAACTGATTGTGCTTATGAGTGTTATCAATTCTCATTTAGTGTGACTTAGCGCTGACAGTAATTAATTAGATAATGGACTGTCAGCCTGTCTAAGTAATGCATGCAAGATGATTCTCACTTCACAAGAGGAAATGCTTATCATAGGCTTGAGCTGTCAGAACTTGTCATTGTTGACTTCATCAGGTTTTGGGAAAACAAAATTCCCATATATAAAGATTTCTTAGGACAATCTGAATTCATTGCAGCATAAGAGTCCAGTATGGACACAGTGCTGCTTCCTATCACAATTCCCTAACTATCTTCTTTGTCAAAGTTTGCAGGTATCTCAGACACATACTATATTCAAATCTTTTAAAGTATAAACTGATGCAAAAATCATTGCCAATGATTTACTTCTAGCTATGCGTGGGGCTGGGCTGTTCCTTTTTCGTTTTGGCTGCTGACTAATCTGTATTCCTCTGGAGTATATAATACCAGCCTCTGTAGGCTTATAGGACTACTGGTTAATTAAGAAAAGGATGGGTAGTTTTCTCCCTATAATGGGCATGTACTTGTATGCCGAGATGCAAATCATAGCATTAGCAAGGAAAATAGAGGAAAAAAGTAGCAGGTAGTCAAATATGAGCCACCTAGCAACCCTCTAGCCCTTCAATTATATGTCTTCTTTATTCAGGAGTTCTCACAAATAAATGGACTCTGGTAGAAAATGCAAAGCTACCTCTGCTTACAGGAAGCATCTGGCTGACTTACACAGCTAATGAGGAGGTATTTGTAAGTAGCATGAGGAGACATTCTTAATAATGAGACATTTAGGGAGCTGGTCATGCACACTGTCAGCATCTGTTTCACTTCATTCCTCTGCCTGCCTTTTATTTGAAAGCTATAAAGATCAAAAAGCTATGTATGAAAAAGAAAGTACATGTTCTGCTGTATATGTTCTGCTCTCATCAGATAGAGCGAGTATGGATGTATGGGTCTTGCCCTCAAAACAGTTGAAAACACTCCAGTATTTGAAGTGAGGTTGATCTGTCCAGGGACTGATAATGTATTCTCAGACAAACCACCTGTAGTAGGCTAGAAATGAAATACTTGCCATATTTCAGGTTCCATATTTTGTTGCTGGAACTTCTAAAACAGGATGATAGGTGTTTTTTTGTTTGTTTGTTTGTTTGTTTGTTCCTACAGAAGTCAGTGAGAAAACTACTTTGTAAGTTGAACTCAAAATTCAGTTATTGATAAAAAGTTTGTATTTTAAGACTTGAAAAGAGGGACTGAAGACCATATCCAGCATATTAGGATTTGACCTGAATTTCAGATACATAGCATCTGTACTTTCATTTACCTTTGGCATGGATCTAGAAACCCAAGTTAGAAGGGTCTGGTATAGTCACATAACTAAAAGTGCTTTAAAAGAAGTACCAAATTGTTTTATTATTTATTTATATATTTTTACAACTGCAACACAAGCCATGTTTTTGTACAAAATCATATTAACCCATATGGGTTATGTATGCTGTGAATAGTAGCACTCACTTTAAGCCTCTCTTTTTAGGACAGATTGCATTTCTGAGACTCCAGTTCATCACACCTATGTTTCTATCCCTTGGCTTTCTCTTTCCTAAATACTATGTGAACAAGTGTGGCATAATGTATGAAAAGAGTCCATGAAGAGCAGATACAGTTTACATGTTAATGTACATAGCAATAGTGAAACTTCTAGCATTTATTAAAGCAATAACTGCAAGCTACAAGATAGTTTGAATTGCTTTTTCTCATAAATCTTATGAGTCTCCTGACTATTTTTTCCTTTATCCCACAGTCTGGTTCTGCACTGTGGAAGTTGCTAGTTTGAGTGACATCTGATACAGCCTTTGACTGAGAATAACAATACATTTACTCCAGATTACTCACAGTAACAGCAACAGAGTTGATGCTAGAACCATAAAGCAAACTACTTCCTTCAAAATAGTGATACTTGTGAGATGTATGTGAAGTGAAATGAAGTCACAGGTCTTGCAAAGGAAATAAAAGGACTTACAATGCTCTGTGTGATAGTAGAGAAATGCAGAATAACCCTAAACCTTTCATTTCCCAGGAAAAATAAACCCCATAAAAGAAGACAATATCTGTTCTTTCACCAACAGCAGATTTACTCTTACTTACATGACAATTTTTTTTTTTAAGTCTTTCTCTGGGAATAACATATCTCATGCTCAAAGGTTAATAACTCTTCATCAGTGGCTCAGTCTTCCTTACAATCTAGTGATGAATCCTCCCAGAATGGAACAAGCTTGTACATGCATTATTTGGAGAAAAGACACAATATATCCTTTATGTTATAAAACTGTAACCCTATGCCCTGAAAAGACCAAACCAATGAGGAATTTGGCATAAATATCTAGAATTATCAAGACCTCATACCATTATGCCAAAATGTTCCTCCTTTGGGAAAATGTAACAGGAATGATTAAGTCATCTCAAAGTTATGCAGTGAATAGAAACTTGAAGATACTCTTTTTAATGTGTTTCAGGGAAAAATAAAAATAAAATCTTACACTCTACAGTCTTTATATTAGCTTGGGTTGCATTGGGGTATAATTAGTAGTGACATTACGATCTCTCAACAGCAAGACAATTTCGTATTGGATTGCCACATTCAGCTAGCTGTTCAATTCGCATACTCATTGCTCAGCTTTTCTCTAAGGTCTGTGGAAGCCAAACAACAGTGATGGCTGTCTATGTACGTTACTTCAGAAAATCCCATTAGCAGCAGACTGGCTGTGACTCAAAAAGGGCTGCAGTGCTCACCCAGACAATTTCAGAAATGTGTCCCATTGGGCATTCTTGTCTCCTGCCACTCCAAGCATGCAGCAGCCCAGACCTCTCTCTTCTATAGAGGTTAGAATTAAAAGTGTGTATTGTTCCCTCTCTGAGTGGGGAAGTTTGGCTTGCCATTAATGAGAATGCAGTGCGTGAATCAAAAGAAAGGATAATGTATATGCCTCTAACATGTAAATGGAGAAAAGGGTCTCCATCAAAAATCTGAAGGTGTCAGGCAGGGTGCCCAAGCCAGGTCTGTCCAAGAGCCATTTAGAGGCCAGAGAGAGAGAGAGAGAGAGGGGACACTAACTGAAATATGCACAGCACCAAGCTCGTGAGTATGGAAAAAAACAGAGGTTCACACAGCCTGCAACTGCCTCTCTTCAGCTTTAAAGACTCCAGCTGTCATTGTAATGTGCATGGAAATTAATCTAAATAACAAACCTACCTCTTTAGCATAATTAGTCTGACAACAAGTTAGTGTTTATTGCCCCCTAGCATGCTTAATGAGATTTGCAAGCAGGCTCCAAGGAATGAAATACCTTGTTGCTCTTTGAATTCTTTATTTTAGGTGAAAATGAAAGCACATTTGTAATGGACAGAAACTATTCTGTAATGTAGCTGTTCTCCTGGGGTTTAAGTGGAAATTACCTAGCGGTAATAATTCAGATTAAGAATCCAGTTCCTGAAGTTGAAACTATGAATTTACAGTGACAAAATATAGAGTTATCGCTGTAATTTGATGCCTTTTTTTTTTTTCATTACTTTCCCCTTTCCCTCTCTCTCCCCTGCCCTCATTGAAGCTATCATTAATGTTATTTACACTATTGAGCAAAGTTCTGTTGATCTGCTGTGTTTGCTTCATAAACAATCCCACTAAGCCATGTTATTTTCCAGCTGGGATTGTCTTGTCCCTTCCTAAAGGTAAGTTGTGTGACAAGAGAGCTTGATTTACTGATTTTTAATAGACAATATTGTTGGTTAAAAATATCTTTCCTAATGAATTTAGCATCAAGTTACCAGGCCTTTCTCTTGCTTTCACATTTCTTTCTTGAGGAATCATAGAACCACAGAATGGGGCTGAAATCCACCTTCAGGGATGGGGCATCCACAGCTTCTCTGGGCAACCTGCCCCCCTGCCCTCATAGTGAAGAACTTCTGCCTTACATCTAATCTAAATCTCTAATCTAAATCTATCATTTTTTAGTTTAAAGCCATTACCCCTTGTCCTATCACTACACTCCCTGACAAAGTCCGTCCCCACCTTTCCTGTAGGCACCCTTGGGAACTAATAAGGTCTCCTTGAAGCTTTCATTCTCCAGCCTGAACAACCCCTGCTCCCTCAGCCTGTAGCTTAAGGAGAGGTGCTTCAGTACTCTGAGCAACTTCTTGGCAGAAACTCTCTTACAACACTAGGTGTCACTATAACAAAGTGAAAAAGTCGGCTTGGAAGCTTAATTCACATCATGCGATGATACGAGCTTTTAAAGCCACTGGGGACCTCAGGGCTCCAGGCTATGTGTCCTGAAAGTGCTTTGTTTTCACATGCTGGAGCTCGTTGACCACATTTTGCCTCACAAGGATACATCTCTCCCTGATCTGTGCAACAGGTTAAGGTTATTCTGCACTTCTAGTGAGTGCTTACAGCTGCTTAGGTGAGGGCTGCTGACGCTTAAACTAGGAAATTCTGCTTTTAGTTTTGAATTTGCTTTAAGGGAAAGCTTAAAATGCCATTCCTCCCAGCCTGGCCTCCACACTGGTATCTGCAATATTGTACATAAGCAAATAGAGAATTTTCAAAAGGCAGGGTTAAAGTCCTTATGTAGTACTCTGGCCTGCTGTCATGTGAATTAAAATAAATAAATAAAGATATCAGTCCACAAACCACCTAAAAATCACACCTAGAAAAAAGGACTAGACATTGTTGTTAACCTCAGCTTATGATTTTTTTCAGTAGTCTTAGAAAACTGGCAGAGAGTGGTTGAGAACCTGAAAATGAAGTCTGAAAACGTGAGAATGAAAAGTGTTTCTACCAAACAACATTTGACTGGGAGTATGTATTTTCAGCAGCAGCTTTTCAGGATTACTTTCAAGCTGCTAGTAGGCAGGGCCTAAAGCATGTGTGTGTCAGGACAAAAAAAATAAATATATATATATATATATACAAAAAAAAAAAAAAAAAAAAAAAAGTTCCTCTGACAGCCAAGAACAAGACCATATGAAAAAAGTGAGGCTGACTTCCCATGCTAAACTTTACCTAAATAAGTACTTGCCTATTTATCATGGTGGGTCTGCCTTGGCTAACAGCTGAATGCCCACACAGCTGCTTGTTTCATTTCCCCTCCTGCAGGATGGGAAGAAAGTAGAAGGAAGTGGAGAAGACCTGTGGATTGAGATAAGAAAAGCTTAACAGGGAAAGCAAAAGCTTCACGTGAAAGCTGAGGAAAATGATGAATTAATTTGCTTCTTCTCATTGGCAGACAGGTGTTTAGCAAGTCCTTGGAAAGCCAGGCTCAATCAAGCATTCTAGTTGCTTGAGAAGACAAACATCTTCAAACATCCCCCTCTTCCCTCTCATTTCCTTGAGCTTTTGCTGAGCTTTGTGTCATACGGTGTGGGATATCCCTTTGGTTCATTTGGGTCAGCTGTGTCCCCTCCCACCCCCTTGCCCATCCCCAGCCTATTTCTTGAAGGGTGACAGAATAGGAAAGAAAGCAGGCCTTGTTGCTGTGCAATTACTGTCCAAAACATCACCGTGTTATCAATACTGTGTGGTCACAAATCCAAAGCACAGCAATATATGGGCTGCTATGAAGACAATTAATACCATCCCAGCCAGACTCAATATATTTATATGCCATTTCTTTTCTGAATGGCCTCTAAGTTACACCAATCTCAGTTCTGACTACCAAAAACATAAATATTTATAACATTGTTAATATGTAATTTTTAGGGTATCCACATATATCAAACAGGTGAAATGTTTTTCTTTCACTATAAGTTAGTTGATATATTCATTAAAAGGTAAAATGCATGATAAGCAAATCCTTTCCTGAAAGAAAGATCTTAAAAATAGCAACAAGAACAACAACAACAACAAAAAATCACACATTAGTTAGGTGTTTGAAGGCTCTAGAAAAATAATTATCCATAAAGTGCTGCATGCTTATGATTTTAATATTTGAAATCAAAGGATGATATTTGAGTTTGCAGAGGAGAGATGGTTTGTATTTTCTTCATTTCATGGAAATCTGTCTTCTAGAGAAATCTGAACACAACGATGGTCATGAGCAGGACAAGTTAGAACCATAAATCCTTGGGGCTAGAAATCTATGAATCTATGATGAATAGAAACTATTCATCAGCCATTCCTGAAAACTAAGTTCTTTTTATATTCCTTTCACAATTAATTTTGTACTCTGATCAGTAATCTCTAAAAGTTAGCCGTATGTGTAAGAGCATCCACATCCACACTTATGTGTTGTTTTAATTAGTATTAAAGATCTGTATGGTACTTCATAGAGCAGCACAGCATATTTTTTGTTCTGGGAAGTACTGATGTGTTTTCTGAGAATGACATAATCATTCGTTTACCTTTGGGCATGTCCAGACTATGTAAAAATCAACATGAGTTTGCCTACTAAATCTAATGGTCTGTGGAGCTTGCATTTTCAAATTTGTATTGTGCTAGTGATTATTGCTGCAGAAGTCTGAACACTCAGAAAGAGTAGATTTTTGTGTAAATCTCTTTCCCACCCAACAATTTGATATAACTGCTACTCAATTCTGAAACAAATTCTCTGAGCCAAATCACAGGAGCTGAAGGACATGTCTTCTGATTGTGAAAGACCTGGGAGCAGAGTGGAGTTGGGTGTTTCTGCTTTTTTAGCCATGTTTTTTTTTTTTTTTTCCTTCTATCATTTTCTCAGGGTGTGGCAGCCACAAAGATTTCCAAGAGGGAGGATGTCTCTCTTGTTGCTGACTGGACTTCCACCCCACCCCTGCATGCTGTCCAGTGGCCAAAGTCTGTACAACTTCCCATTGTCCTGACAATCTCTACTTCCCCTTTTTGTGTGGTTTTAATACAAGGAGGCTTGACTATTTTCCTGCTGAGAGTATCTCATACACTGAAAGCAATTTAGATTAAATTTAACAGCATCAGTTAAATTTCCTCTTAATTCCCCAATAATTTTTTTATTTTTTTTTTGTTGTTGTGAACTTAAACCATCTCTATGGTAACTGCAGAACAGTATTTCTATATTTGTAACATCACACTGGGGGTGGGCATCAGTGCTCTTCTCTGTTGAAAGGTGTTTTAAATTGAACCTTTATAGTTATAGTCTAAGACTTGCTTAAAACAAAAGATAGGCTTTTTTTTGTTGTTGTTGTTTTGTTTTGTTTTCCAGAGGAGATGCAGGAGACAAAAAAAAAATAATTTTTGTTCACAGTTTCACTCATGAATCACTTGCCTTAACTGTAATTAATGTAGTGACTGGGTTAGCTACACCAGCAATGATTTAGCTGTCAAAAACTCTTCCTTTATATAGTCAAAAGCATAAAAGTATGACAATCAAATGTCTGGTCGAAATCATAACTGATGATGTCATCATGTTTGTGCCATGAATTATGATGCAAGCAAACATTTATAATTAAGGAACAAACTAAAAGCATGAAAAGAAAGTGTGTGTGAAACCTAAAACATTCACAATGCAGTTTTCTTTTAGTGCTGATATTAATATCAAATATACATTTTAATATATATATTACAATTAAGTAAAATTAACATCTGTTATCACAGAATAAATCTGATGATTATATTCTTTGTGTATATTTTATGTGCTTTTTAAAATCGTTTCCCTCAGGAAGTTCTTCCTGGTTTACATAAAATAACATGTCACAAGAAGACTCCTTTTGCTTTTCAAATAACAAACATTTGTATTTGTCAATTTCTAAATTTTTTAAATAAAAGATAATATATCCCTCTATAGACCTAGACATATTTTAGCCTTGAATCCTGTTGCCACTAGTGCAAAATGTATTGCCTACATATTTCCAATGTAGTCTCACAGAAAATGGTTTATCTGATATAACTGATCAGGCAGGAAATAGTAAAAGAAAACTGTGTTCTCCTTTGTCAATTGTTTCTTTATTAAGTAAGAAAACATATAGCAAGGCGATTATGTTATTTAGTACTATATTTCAGAAGTTTATAACAGCAAGGTATTGAAAAAGCATGCAAATAAACTAATGATGCAATTGCAATATGGAGTTATTGCTACTTGCATTAGTTGGTTCAAACTTTCAGTGAAGAGTTAATTTTTGGACAAGTATTTCTCAGTCAATTAAGCACCTATTAATGAATTGAAGTCAAGGAATTTCTTAAATTCAAGTAGAATAAAGATGGAAAAAACTTCCTTTCCAAGAATCACCAGCTCTTTTTCATCCTAATTAGGAGTGTGTTGATGAATTTGAGAAAGTGACAATAAATAAATAAATAAAAATAAAAATAAAAATAAAAATAAAAATAAAAATAAAAATAAAAATAAAAATAAAAATAAAAATAGTACTTCCTTTGGCTGGTAAATATAAATAAAAAGAAATATTGTTTTCATGGACACTCTCTTAATCATAATTTTAAGACCTTAATTTCTCTCCTAGAATATTTTTTCTGACATGGAAGGCAGCTACAAGAAGAAGCTGCCTCAATATCAATGCAGAAGGCCTAGAAAACATCCCATGCAGAATAAGCTACTCATTTTTCAAGCTTAAATAATCCTCTTGGCCTTGTGTAGAAAGTCTGATGGAATCATTTCACCTTATGAAAAAGAAATCTTATAAATCCATTGTCAACTTAAAAAACAAACAAACAAACAAACAAACCTTGACCTGGTTGTTTCATTTTCTTTTGCTTATGTTATCAGTTCCTACCTTTGGCATTTGTTGTTTTCCAGACTTCAGGAGCACTCTGATTAATTTCTATGTTTTATCACATCTAAAGCAGTTGAATTCATTTGAACAATTTTACTGAGTTGGGGCTAACCCCAAATATAACATAGTTTCAATGGGGTGGGCCACTTTCAGGAAAAAAAGAAAAAAAGAAAAAAGAAAAAACAGCAAAACAAATGGAAAAAAAAAAAAAAAAAAAGTATGTTCCCTCCCTGTTTCTGGTTTAGAGGTTTAGAGGTAAGTAACCATGGTGACAGCAAAAGCTTAACTTCTGCACAAACCCTGTGATTGCCATCATTCACAGCTTTGTTCCCACCTTAACACCACCCCTAAACAACCACCTTGCTGAAATAATTCCATTGCTTTGTAACCTGATGCTGACTGCAAAGCTTGTTATAATTTATCCTTGTTATAATTTATTCTTAAACTGCAGCTATTGTACCATGCAGCAGATTATCTCTAATCTCATATCTATATGGCAATTCTTCTGTTAAACTGAAAAAAGCTGACCACACAAGTCCAAAGAACATTCTCCACAGGCAAGATAAGATGTTGAAAACACTTAAATGACTAGTGAGTCCAAACTCCTTTCCCAGGCTGTGCTGGTGCCTCCACATAAGAAGTTCACTGGTATGACCCTTCAGGTTGCCAATTCACTTTTGATGGGAGTCTGGGGTTTGTGGGTGCTCAGATGTGTGTACCTGCTGAGAAATGTTACATGAGAAATGTCTCTGCTGTGCTGGGAGGCCCCATGTGTAAAGGCCAGGAGGAAGGTGATGCCCAGATTATTGCTGGATGGGGACATAGGGGCAGCAGAAGGAGCCCACCACTTCTCAGCCCTGCCAGCTCTGTGGATGCACAGTGCAGCCACCACCTTCAACAAGGGAACCACCTTCAACAAGGGACACCAGCATGCTGCATGCGTTTGGAGATGCATATTGGTTCTTCTTGTCCAGCGAGGAATAAAGCCTAACACTGACAATTAATCCCCCCAAAGTTGTTTTTCTGTCCTCCAAATCTTTATAATATCTGTGTTGACACAAACACGTTTTGCATGGTGGCTTAAGTGTACCATGCATATTCACTCTATGGAAGATCAGATAGATTTCCATGTATTGTCCCCGTTAGTAGGAGTACAAAGAGTGGGTTATCTGATCTACAAATGACCTTTAGAATCTTTAATGCATATCTCTATAAATGGACCTTACAATAAAGGGAGGCCTACCTGTAAAATGTTCTGCTTACAAAAAGTGCACCCAGATGTATCAGATTATGTGGCTCCAGCAAAACCAGAGCAGCAACCATTCACCTGGTTGGCTGGTCTAGCATTATTATGATGGCTGAGATCAGATTCTGGGAAAATATCTTCTTTTTTTTTTTTTTTTTTTTTTTTTTTTTTTTTTTTTTTTTTTCCTCCAGTGGTTTGTATACCTCTTGGAAGAGTTAAAACAAAAAACAAAAAACAAAAAACAAAAAACAAACAAAAAAAAACCGAACAAACAAACAAACAAACAAAAACACTTAAGAACAGGATTAGAATAAAGGTTCCCTAGTGATTTTGTTGTATATTTGTGCACAACACATTTTTGTCAAACAATTTCAGTACAGTGTTTTTTTAAAAGGACAGAAATTCACCCCAGACTAAACTTCATTGAGCAAAGTCTAAGACAAGCATGAGCTTGCATTTAAACATGCGTTGAACTGAAAAGAGGAAACTGAGGCCTCTTGTTGTTGAAAACCAGCTTTCATTTTAACAGTGAAAGAGTTCATCTCTGTAGGGATGTGACTGCATTAACACCAGCAGCAGAGTGCCACATTACTAGATTTTGGTGCAAGATGACAAATGAACAAAGGATTCTGATAGCTACAATAGTTTTTCCTAAAGCAGCTATAAACCCCACACAGTGCATGCAGACTTACAGACATTATCTGGAGCATTGATAAAATTGTATTTTATTTTTCTAAGTAACAGGAACACAGTATACTATCCTTCCTTCATTACTGGAAATTACGTTTTGTGGCTGTGGAAGAAAGGTCAGTGTGGCTTTGGGAGCCTAAGAAGGCTTTTTGGGGTCCTGTCTGGATAAAGAGAAAGATTCTCCCTGCTTCCCCATGTGTGTTGTGAACACAGTGCTGGCTGGGCTGGGGACAGCTGAGCAGGAGCGTGGGCAGGGAGCAGGAAGAGGTCAGACTAGGTGATCACTTCCCTTTGCCTATGCTCAAAACCACTGTGGAGTAAAACTGGAGATGCATGTGTGATGATAAAAATAGGGGATATAAATTGAGCTCTCATTCTTTTGGGAGTATGCCAAACCCTACCAGCTGAAGATAATCTCTCCAAATACTTTCTGCTGCCTGATGGTTCATTTCTTAACTTCAGCTAAGCCTTCTCCTGCAGCACTTGTCACTGAGCTTTAACACAATTTAAATTACCAGGTGAGAAAGGCCATCTGTCTGGAAAGCCAGTTCCTTGTTTAGTTTCTAATGCAAGGACTGCTTTGGAGATGACAATGTTGTTTTATTTCTTGCATTTCACAAGCACACTGTAATAGAAAACATACATGTCATCGAGCATTTCTGTTGTATGCTCTCTGTCAAAAACATCTAAACCATTTTTTTTAATTTAGAAAGATGTTAAAGTGCTTGACATTTTAAATCCCCTAGCCTGTATGTGTACCAGTCATTTAGTGTAGAAAACAAATACGTGTTTGATTCAAGTATACTGAAGTAATTTTTGAGAAGTAGAAAAAAAAATTCTAAGCTGTGAAAACTTTATTTTTTACTACACTTCCTGAGTAACAAAGAAGAAAAATGGTATCTTAAAAAGAAGGAAGGAAGGAAGGAAGGAAGGAAGGAAGGAAGGAAGGAAGGAAGGAAGGAAGGAAGGAAGGAAGGAAGGAAGGAAGGAAGGAAGGAAGGAAGGAAGGAAGGAAGGAAGGAAGGAAGGAAGGAAGGAAGGAAGGAAGGAAGGAAGGAAGGAAGGAAGGAAAAATGTACCAGTCTTTGAATTAATTAGGGTATTTTATTCTCCACAAAACATGCATGGCTGGTTGATGCAGAGACTTAAAAGGAGGAGTCAGAGAAAAAAAGATGTGAACACAGAAAATCTGTGCTAAATTCTGAGTGTACTCTGTATGTTCCTGTTCCACTTACCACTTCATCTAGCCCTTCTGAAATTAGGGTGTGGAAGATTTCTGGGGGGAAGTGTTTTTGTGGGAGGGAGGGCTTTTATTCTTTCCTTTTCTGTGGAATATTGATCATCAAGTAAACTTCAGATTAGAGCCTTACTTTTTCTCAGGTCGGATCTGGACTGATTTGAAATTATTTCTAGTCTGTCTTACTTCAGCACAGCAGAAGCATCTACATGGCTCAACATGCTTTATTAATGAAATGAAACACTATTCTCACTTGTAGCATCTGGACCTGTTAGTGACTTTGATCTGTTTGCCTCGCAGGCAGACATACCACAAGACTGAGTGATGCAAGGCAAGCAGTGATGGATTTTGTAATATTTGTTTGTTAGTTGCATAAAAACAGTAGAACTAAGACAAGGACATTCATTGCATGACTGTTAGAGGAATTCAGAAAACTGATGCCTAATTTGTCCTTCTGGCAAACCAATAACACACACATTCCACATGGTGGAAGAGACACAATGGACTGCTTTTCATCTCTATAAATAAATAGATAAATAAATAAACAAATAAATAAAGGGAGGGGGGGGGTGAGAGAGAGGGAGGATTTCTTTTCAGATCAAAACAACCAAATTTGCTTATTTTTTTCATCAAAGAGGTCTTGAGCTGGGCCATCTTGATCTCAAGAGACATAAAGCAAGCAAAGACTGTGAACACCAAAGCCAGTAAAGAAGCACGTGGCATGGCATTTGTAAGAATTGACAAGCATATTTGATTAGTGCTTGATTTTCCTCTGTTAACAGCTCTCTTAATAGCTGAACATTAGCAAAAGCATAGAAGAAGTTTTGAGGTTTGTCTGATCCCATCATGTCAATCCACTCCCACCTAATATTATCAGTTGCATGTACTGGGTTTAGTAGTGCGGGGACTGCAGGGACAGCCTCTGTAAGCAGAGCCCAGCAGTTGCCCCATGTCAGGTCAGAGGCAGCTCCAGCTGGCTCCCAGTGGACCTGCTGCTGGCCAGAGCTGAGCCAAAAAACCTGCTGCACAACAACAGCAGGGAAAGTGAGGGGTGAAAAGCCGCCAGGCAACCCCCAAGGTGAGTGCAGCAGGAGGTGCTCCAGGCAGGCAGCAGCAGTTCCCCTGCAAGCTGTGCAGGGAGAGGACCCCGGTGGAGCAGGCTGTCCCCCTGCAGCCCATGGGTCCCACATGGAGCAGATCTCCACGCTGCAGCCCCCCCATGGGTGGAGGAGCCCCCAGTGGAGCAGGTGGATGTGGCCTGGAGGAGGCTGTGGCCCATGGAGAGCCCCCGCAGGAGCAGGCCCCGGGCCGGAGCTGCAGCTCGTGGAGAGGAGCCCACGCAGGAGCAGGGGTCTGCGGGGAGCTGCCGCCCACCCGTGGGGGACCCGTGCTGGAGCAGTTTGCTCCTGGGGGATGGATGGACACCATGGTATGGAGCCGTGTGGGAGCAGTGCTTGAGGAGCTGCTGCCTGTGGGCAGCCCCCGCAGGATCAAATTGGGAAGGACGGCATCCTGTGGGAGGGAACCCACGTGGAGCAGAGTGACCATGAAGGAGCAGCAGAGATGAAGCGTCAGGGACTGACCACAGTCCCCATTTCCCTGTTCCCCTTCACAAACCAGGGGGAGGAGGTAGAAGAGGGTGAGTAGGGGAAAGGTGTTTTTAGTTTGCTTTTAGTTTCTCAGTGTGCTGCTCAGCTAGTGATAGGTATTAAATTATATTAATCTCCCTATGCTGTTTTACCCATGACAATAATTGTTGAGTGATCTCCCTGTCCTTATCTCAGTCCTTGAGCCCTTCCCGTTGCATTTTCTCACTTTTTTTTTCTTGCAGGAGGAGGAGTGAGAGCAGTTGTGGTGGAGTTCAGCTGTGTAGCAGGGTGAAACCACCATGTTGCAACACCACCAAAATGCACACTGTATGGTGGTTACTGTATAGTGGTTAACCACTGTATCTGCCTGTTGTTTATGTCCCTACAATGTTCTTTACGCTTTAATACAGCAGGGACCTGAGATAAATATTACCACAGGGAATATCTGAGGAACAAATGCTCCTCCCACAAATAATGTCTTTTAAAGTTGGTTTTATCAATCCTCGCATATTTATTTTCCAGTGTTATGCACACTAATATTCAAATCTTTCATAGAATTAACGGAATATAATCATTATCATGATTACTATGGTTACATTATTATTACAATTTAACCTTGCAGATGGCTTTTGAAAATGTTGGCATCAGAAGTGCTGCTAATCAGCCCAAGTGGTCTAACTGTAGCTTTTTCTAAATAATAAAACTATGCTTACAGTTCACTCTTGTACAGCAAGACTACAAATCTTCTGATTTATTGGGACTACATTTCTCTTACTGTGTTTCCAAAAACCAAAAAATAAGTCAAAAGTTACCTTATGGAGCCTGCAGGCTGCTGATGTGGGATGACCTGGCATCCCAGCCCATTTGCTAGAGACCTCATCATACACCACATCATCATCATCATGGCACAGCTCTTAACAAAGACCCTGCATCCTGCTGCACCCCTACTGTGACCAACCTCGTGGCCCTCTGAGATGTGGCCTTGGAACCAGTGGGACATTATGCTCAGCCTCATTTGTGGGCAAGGAGGAATCTTATCTCATACAGGTAATGCCTAAATATACTTGTTAGGCTGATGAAAATCTTAGCAGTCTAATTCAAAATTGTTAGTCTTCTAGATCTAGTTATTACAGAAAAGGAAACGATAATATCACAGTTAGAAACTTCTGCATTGAACATTCTCAGTAATAATACAATTGAAATTTTAACACACACTTAGTAGCTACTATTATACTGGGTGTGGTGGGGATGGAGTTAACTTTCCCTGCAGTGGCCCATATAGTGCTGTGCTCTGCACTTGTAGCTAGAACACCACTGGTATCACACCAGAGTCTTGTCTTTTGCTGAGCACTGCTGGCACAGCATCAAGATCCCCTCCAACCTCCCCAAAGCCAGTAGGCTGGGGGTGGGTGAGAGGTGGGGAGGGGACATCATCAGAACATCTGACCCAAACCTACCAAAGGGATATTCCATACCATGTGGTGTGACACTCAGCAATAAAAGGTGGGAAAGAAGAAGAAGGGGAGGTCATGTTATGAAGATGTCTGTCCTCCTATATAACTGCCACGTGTATTAAAGCCCAGCTTCCCAGGACATGGCTGAACATTACTTGTTAATGGGAACTAGAGAATAATTATGTTTTTCTCTCTCTATGCTTCTCTGCAGCCTTTGGTTGTTTTTTCCCTCTTCCTTTTCTCTTTAATCAAATTATCTCAACCTGTGAGCCTTTGAGCCCTGGAGAGAACAATACCAGCAGCTGTTAGCCTCCAGAGTCCTTTTGGGAAGAAAATGACGTCTATGTTGCTCATTGCTTCTTTCTCTCCACTTGAGGTCATTTGCGTATTTGCTAATGTGTTTTAACATCTATCTCCAGTGGTCTGTAGCACCATGCTACATCCAAATTTATCACTTATGATGCTTTTTGCTTATGCTTTTACTATTTCTTTGTTCTCTTTTTTATCCCTAAAGCCACTTCTGGCAGTCTCTGGTCTGTACTTCTTTAACTGATCATGGGTGAGCTTTTCATAGCTTTAGGGTCTCCAGTGCCAAGCCTGTGCCCTATCACTTATCATCCCATGCCTGTACTCCTCTGAACTACATCCTGTGCCTCACTTCTCAAAGCTTCTGCTGACATGCCAGGCCTGATTTACTCTTTGCTGTGCCATTGTGTTAGAGCTGAAAATATCTCATTCTACATGGAAAAACAGCTTGTTACTTCTACCTGTACAAAGCTATGGTTGTACTGTGCAAAAGTAAAACAAATTAATTATTGACATTTGGTCAGTTAAAGAAATTGCTTCTGTGGTCAGGTAAAACAAAGCTGTAGGTCATGAAAATATCAGACAATGTAAGCCTGACAAGCCTCAGCCATGAGGCTTCCAAAGTCAGTACAAAGCGTGAGGCCTGTGACCAGCAAAATCAAGGCTGCATCATAGGGCTGCATGTTCTGACAACTCCTGTGACCATGTCTGATGTCTCTGTTTGCTCTCTCCTGGACACTGTGTTAATGCTGACTTTTAAGACATCTTCTGGACAGGTGACAGCTGAAGCTGCTTAACAGTCCCCGGATGACAACCAAGTACAGACAAAAAAGGGACAAAATCACAGCTTTTGAAGTGAAGACATTTAGCTTAGTCTCAAGAAGCAACAATGGTATATATCTATATACATGCCAGGTCTGCATCAAGGAAAAGAAACAGAACCTGAGATAATAGAAATGATCTTTGGCACATACAACTTCATGATTACAAGTATAAAACAAGCTCTGTGAATGGCTATGCAACATTTTCCTTTGGGGAAGAAAAAAAAATAAATAATAATAAATATATATATATATATTATAATTCTCAGCCTTGTCCTGTCTAAAGTTTTCAGTGTGATTCCAAATTAACTTTAGAAAATGCTCATGTGATAAAGGAGTGTTCCTGTTTTACATTAAGTCATGCTCAGTAAAGAAATAGGAAAAACAGGAAAACAATATTTTTAAGATGAGTGTCTTTTTCCAATACTATAAATCTAGTGAACTCTATGTGGCTGTGCAACTCCTGACATGTACATACAAATGAACAAATAGAAATAGCAAGTGGCTCAGTGATTTTGCTTTACGTTTATATGTTCAGGATTAAAATAGAAAACACAACCCTCTATTGTGTTAAAATAAAACGAGGGAGGAAAATGTCAAGCTGACAAATTGTGTGTGTTCAATGTGTCTTATTCAGTTCTGGTAAATTAGTATTATCTAAGCAGTGGCTATATCACTTCAAACCTTCTAGAAAGCGTGAAGCACAGATTTATTTCCTAGACAAACTTAGTTGAGATAATAGTAGAAAATTAGTTGGTTGGCTGTTTCACAGAAATTTCTTGTGGAGGAAAAATGCATGTGCTTATATTTTCCAGTTTGATTTTAGGTAGTGATTGTGCTTAATGCTCTGTATAACCCTTTTTCACACTGCAAATTGGACAGATTTTATAAGGGGGGAGGAGGAGGGGAGGAGGAAGAGGGCAGAAAGAACAAACAAAATAATTCTTAAGAAACAAAGTGTGTTCTCCTTTTTTTCCAGGAACTGAAAATTGCAAAGCTAAGTACTTTGAAGACAGCATTCTTTTGGCATTTTGGCATTATAACTGGTCGAGCTCTTAAATAGTGCTCAAATGCCTGTCTGACATTAATAGCACTTTTTTTCCCATATGCATGAAGGTAAACAGCCGGGCACAGACCTTGGGCATCAAGCACAAAAACGTTGCTTTATTTAGGGAACTTGTATGTAGGATCCTATAGGAGACAGCTTTGAAGGATAAAGGAGCCCAGAAATGCTGGTTGGCCCTTCCGGACTGCATACTCCAAGTGCAAGAATGGTCCATCCTCAAGAGAACAAGATGTCTCAGCAGGCCAGCTTGGCTAAGAAAGAAAGTCACAGTACAGTTCCAATGCAAAAAGGCATCATACAAGATGGGAAGCAAGGAGAGGCTACAAAAGTGAAGTAAAGAAACACAGCAAGAAAATACAGGCATATAGGGACAGTGTCAGGGAACCCAAAATTCAGCAGGATCTGCAAGAAATGAACTTTTGCTGCTACATTAGTCATAAAAAGCTGATCAAAAAAAAAAAAAAAAAATAATGGGGTGCATTGCAGGGTGTAATTTAATGTGAGAAGACAGATAAGGCACAGGTTCTCACTATCTTCTTTGTCATCACCAGCAAAGTCTGCCAGGCTTCAGTACTTTGTGACAAGCTCAAGGAAGAGAGGAGCTTGCAGTTGTTGGTCAAGCCAGGGATTGCTTTGGACCGCTGAATCCACACACATGTCCCTGGGACCCATTGGGCTGCACCCCAGGGTGCTGATGGAGATGGCTGATGCCCTTGTACAGCTGCTCTCCATCACCTCTGAAAGGATCATGGAGATAGCTGGAACTGCAGGCCGGCTGGCCTCCCTTCAGTCCTGGGTGAGATCATGGAGTGAGTCCTCCTAGAGCCCATGTCTGGGCACATGAGGGAGAAGGCAGTGACCAGGAACAGTCAGTGAGAGCTCACCAAGGATAAATCATGCCTGTCCCACCTGACTGCCCTCTGTGGGTTAAACCCTGGGGATGAGAGGAGAGCCGGGGATGCCATTTACATCACTCCAGCTGGGCACCAGGCACAGCTCCCCAGTGCCTTGTGTCTGGGCTGGGATGCTGCAGTCCAAGGGGAGGACACCCACAAACAGGCAGGAGGGAGGGGAGGCACCAAGGCGGTGGTGCTGGAGGCCTTGCCCTGCATGGTGAGGCTGCGAAGTGGGGCCGGTTCAGCCAGGAGAAGGGGCAGATGGAGGGGATGGAGGAGACACAGCTGGGCTCTGCCCAGCGGTGCCTGGCAGGAAGGTGGAAGGCAGAGCATGGGATGAGGCTCAAGCTCATGATGGAGACAAGGAGTAGCTTTTTCCCCACCAGGACAGCCCAGCCATGGAGCTGGGGCCCAGGCAGGTCTGATAAAGTCTGATCTTGTTCCTGTCCCTGCTTTGAACAGGAGGTTGGACACGAGAACTGAGGCCTCTTCCATTTGAATCTCCCAAGATCCTGTCATCCTGTGTTGTGTGCAGATTCTGTGTTCGGAGAAATGCCCCCTCCCATGGTTAATATTTTAACTGCTGTGTTAACACAAAAGCCCCAAACATGAGCCTGCAGTCCTTCCCACAAAAGCAACAAAAGCAAAAGCACATAGTCTTGCAAGGAAGACTTCCCTATTTTCTTTTTTTTTTTTTCTTTTTTTTTTTTTTTTTCCATTCTTTCAAATGCGTTCTGTCACACAGTGCTTTCAGCACATTCAGTTTCATACAACCAGTACAATAGTTAAAAATCCTCAAGAAGAAACTTGGGAGTACTTGTTTGGGTAGGACCTTGCCAGGGCCTGGTGGACACCTGGATCACAATGAGCACAGGCACGGGTCAGCTAAAGCAGACAGCAGTGCTAAAAATCATTGTTCTACATCTGAGCAATCAGGTAATTTCAAGGCCGGTAATGCAGGCTGAACTGTTTATTTCAGGAAAAACTAGATAGCATGCTGGGCATTTACAAAACTGGGCTATCATTGCAGTGACAGCAGGGGCAGATTTTGACATTGGTCTGACGCTGCAGATGGCTCACACTGTGCACAACTGTTCTCCAGAAGGTATGAGACTCAGACTTCTGTGGAAATCATAGTAGCTGGGGCAATATGGAAGATATCCCAGTGGAGAAATCGTGGGAGAAAACAGTCTGTACTGATTAACATGAGCACGACCATTTATAAATATGATTTCAACTCCATTTTGTCCATTATCTCCTTTCTCAGCCCCATAACCACTTCTTATCATTCAAGCATCCCTTTACTATGATGGATAAATAAGAATGATAAACTGTGAAAAAGTTTGCCACAGACTGACAAGCATCACTATACATCAACAAAAGGGAATTACTGTTGTGAACCTGAAGGTTATTAAGTGCCCAGTCAGACCCCTGAGCAACTCTTCAGACCACAAACTGTGTTTGAACTGCCTGTATCCAAGAAGGTAGATCTGTGCACATCAAGAAAATGGAACTCTTTGGGGAACATTAGTAATTTTTCCTTAGACAATTATTTAGATATGTCCTTGTGAGAACTATTTCTTTAAATCTGACTGGTTTACCTCGGGTTTTATTCATTTTTTATCACCATGGAAACCCACACTGCTGATCAAACAAAATGCCTCTATGTCTATTCAGCTTCTATGTTTGTTTATTATGTTAGCAGTTGTAACTATTTGTCCTTCTAGCTATTAAACAAATGAAAAGAAGACCTGTTTTTGCGCCTTCAGCCTTAATACAAGTCAGAAGGAGAAAACAGATGGAAAGTCTGTCGCATATCTGCAACCACAGAACTGCACTTCTAAGGGCAGCAGCATAAAACAGTGCAGTCTCTGAAGGCACGATCTGATAGTATGCTCTTTTCATGCTAACAGGCCTTACTAGTTTTCATCTAGCCTCTAAGTTTCAGTATGTAAGAAACTTAGGAAAAAAAAAAAAAAAAAGAAAAACAAACAAACAAACAAAAAACAGTGAACAATTTTCTCCCCCTTCTTTCCAGAAGTAGAACTCATCTACTCCACAAAATTTTAAGAAAATATGGATGGCTGTGGTGGTTTTACTCAAGTGGGCAGCTGAGCTCCACCACAACTGCTCTCTCACTCCCCCTCTCCTCAAAGAGGAAAGGGAAGAAAATACAACACAGAGAACTCAATGTTTGAGATGAGAAAGGTTTAATAAAAGGGAAAGGTAATGGGGAGAAAAAGAAACAAAAGAAACAATAAGTCCGCATGGAAGCACAGAGAGAAGGAAAAAAAATTATTCTCTACTTTCCATTAACGAGCGATGTTCGGCCACATCCTGGGAAGCAGGGCCTCAAAATGTGTAGTGGTTGTTCAGAAGGAACAGCCCCCTCCCCCACGAGAGCCCCCCTTTTTATTGCTGAGTGTGACATCAGGTGTTATGGAATATCCCTTTGATTGGTTTAGGTCAGCTGCCCTGGAGATGTCCCCTCCCCATCACTTGCCCACCCCCAGCCTGCTGGCTCTTGGGGGCTTGGAAGGAGTCCTGATGCTGTGCCGGCACTACACAGCAATAGACACAACACTGAAGTGATATCAGTGCTGTTCCAGCTACGAGTGCAGAGCACAGCACTGTGTGGGCTGCTGCGGGGAAAGGTGACTGCATCCCAGACAGACCCAACACAATGGCTTACCGACAAAATCTAAGATGAATAAATATATAGTACATATAGGCAGAGCCGAACTGGCACTGTTCTTTCACAGTCCACAAATCTCCTACTATTTCTTGACCAGTAGCAGGAGAAGTTCATCTACACAGCCTTTTACTGCAGCCTCTTGAGTGGTGACATTATATAGCATCTGTAATCATGGAGACTGAGCTCTAAAATTCCCATTCGACCCTGCACTATGCTTTTTTCTGTGAGTGCTCTTAAGAGCCTAGTACTGAGTTACAGAGGCTCTGTGTCCTCGTACCATGTTTTGGGAACATTTAGATCTATGTTACTCTTTCCTTTGTAATAACTAAAGAAAATAAAATTGTGTGAATTTTGATAGAAATGTCTAAATTTGGAAATGTATAAAAAGCAAATATCAATGCAGTAATAATAGCTGAGACACCTAACTACAGTTTTTGTGTTGCATGAATTGAAAAAAACAGACAAGCAAAAAAAAGAACAAAACAAACCCACAACAGAGAAATATAAATCAAATATTTTAATTAAATGTTAACAGAAATTATTGAGATTTCAAACCTGTTAGTGCATGGAAAGATTTGTATATGAAATATATTCTGTATATGAAGAATTTTACTTAATTCATAAACTAAGAGACTTTGCTCACTTGACCTAAGAGATGTCTTTGAATACATTTGGGCTAGAAATCAGAAGAATCCTTTCCCTTGGAGAAATAAGGTCTTGGGACATCTGCCACTTCACAGGAGTCAGGACAGAAATCCTACCTAGTTTTAAGATGGAAATTGATATTACAGGGATTTATTGGACTTCATGAGGTGGTATCTGGTGGCTGATCTCAGTGATTGAGGATGTCCTTCCTACTGCTATGTTACAATAGAAATAATATTTCTTTAAGTGATTATAGAATTAAATCTGAGACAATAATAGTTTTAGATATGTTGGAAAGAAGGTTACTGTTTCCACCTAAAAATTAGTACACAGATATTCAAGGATGTAACAAACAACAGGAAGTATCTGTCTTTAAGCACTTAACAGAGATTTTTCATCGATGATTAAGTATGATGATGCTACTAACTTTTTGAGCTAATTCCTCCTCCTGTTCCTTAATAATGACATGAGCTGTTCTGCTTTCCCCTATGCTGTTTGATTTACCTTTCTGCATGGGGCTGGTGAGGCCATACTTGGAGTATTGGGTCCAGGTCTGGGCTCCCCAGCAGAAAAGAGATGAGGAACTGCTGTAGAGTCCAAGGAAGGACCACAAACATAACTGAGGGACTGGAGCACCTCTCCTATAAAGAAAGTCTGAGAGAGCTGGAACTGTGCAACCTGGAGAAGAGAAGGCTCAGGAGAGATCTTATCAATGTCTGTAAGTTGATAGGGAGGGTGTAGAAAGGATGGAGCCAGGCACAATCTTTTCAGTGGTGTCCACTGAGAGGACAGGAGGCAATGGTCACAAACAGGAACACAGGAGGTTCCTTCTGAACATCAGGAAGCACTTCTTTACTGTGCAAGTGACAGAGCACTGCCACAGGTTGCCCAGACAGGCTGTGGAGTCTCTCTCATTTGAGATCTTCAAAAGCTGCCTGGACACAGTCCTGGGCAACCTGCTCAAGGCGTCCCTGTTTGAGCAGGGGGGTTGGACCAGCTGGCCTCCAAAGCTCCCTTCCCAACTCAAGTGATTCTGTGTAAGAGTCATATTGAAAGGAGACTTTCACATATCAAGTCTCCTACTGGTTTGAACAGTTACCAAAATATGTCTAAGCCAGCCATACAAACGCAGCAGAGTCAGATCTGCCTTTCAGTATAGGTCAGTGGTTGAACAACTCAAAAGTAGTCACATATAAATCTTGTGCAGAAATAAATAAGGTATCCTACTGAAGTAAACACACAGTTAGATATATAATGTTTAATTCTGCTGTAATACTTAAGTTATTTATTTATTTATTTATTTAATTAGAGATTGCGTGACTGGAAGCTATAAACCACTGTCCATTTCTTGTAACTCCCAAGACTAGACATTAGATCACCTGTCTCTGACTTTTGTTTTTTTTGTATTCAACAGATTTTTTTATTATTATTTTTTTTTTCTGCATTTTATTCTTTTGTATGCAGACTGTGCTATGTGGGTTGCTGAAACACTTGCATAGTGTATGAATGCTTAGGGTTCACATTATGCAGAATGTCTCTTTTGCTACTTTCTACTGAGTTTCCCTGGATACAATGAATGAGTGTTCAATGGAATAGTCAATATATACCATCCCAGTAGCACTAACCATTCTCATTTCTACTTACAGACAGTAAGAGGCAAAGTGGATTTCCATTCTTTCTTTCTATTGAATAAGAACTGCAAACTCATGATTCAATAAAAGATATTGTTTTTATAACAAAGACAAAGACTGAATTAAAATCTATTTATGCTTCAAAATAGTTAGCAAAATAAAATAAAATAAACAACAACAAACACCTAAAATAATGATACTGTGAAACAGAAGAAAGGTACGGAGATACCATTTAATGGAAATTACATATTCAGTAATTAGAGGGTGATTTGTTATTGCAGGAAGCAACAGCTTACATATCAAGTAGTGTTTGCTCAAATATCTACCTCTTCATATATAGAAGTTAGATGGGGAAGAAAGAAGAAATAGTTTTATCTGGATTTCCGAGAAAGAAAGAAAGAAAGAAAAGAAAGAAAGAAAGAAAGAAAGAAAGAAAGAAAGAAAGAAAGAAAGAAAGAAAGAAAGAAAGAAAGAAAGAAAGAAAGAAAGAAAGAAAGAAAGAAAGAAAGAAAGAAAAAGAAAGAAAAAGAATGAACAAACTTTAATAAAGAAAGCTTGCCTTCCATGTCTTCAAGGACATAGGGATGATTTTTCCAGAAAAATATAGCCAGATTGTTTATTTAGTCCTTCTTCATTGTAGTATTCATCATGCTGTTCACAGATCCTATAAACACAGTCTTAATCAAACAACTCTTACTGTCATTGCTACAGGTGCATGACATGTGAGAGAATTGCATTGCAACCTTTGTATATGAGACTTTTAATGGGAAACAAGGCATTTATTTGGCATGTGGAAAACAAGGATAGCTTTTTCTCTTCTTTCTTCCCCTCTTCTCGAGTTAGTGAAAAAGCAGAATCTTAAGCCAAAGTTCACCCGATGGCAGATTGTTGTAATTAGGGCCTTGAAATCACTTAGGGAACAAACATGTGATCTGAAGCCAGATCTTGACATGGCAGAAATTGCTGTAGCTTTTGAGTCCAAGGGAACATAATGATTATGAAAGAACAACTTATTAGCTGAAAGAACTAGCTGAAAGAACAACTAATTGTGGAGACCACTCCATTATACGGGGCAGGGTGACCTTGGTTTGTCTTCCTACACAGTCCTTAAACTCTCTTGCTAAGGCAAAACTGAAACTCAAATTCTTAAGCAGAAACCTCATAAATCCTTTAATAAAATGCTTCAGTGGCAGGAATCACAGGGCTAGTATAGTAAAGTGTTTTACATCTTCCTTATTGAAATCACATCTCTGTAACTTTTATATGTCTATTGCTAAGCAAAAAAATATTAAAACTATATAAATATATATATATATATTGGTGAAAGCTAGCAGCCAATGAATGTTGGACAGAGCCAACAAAATGAATTACTGCTATGAGAAACGTGTAATTAGAGGAGTTTAAATCAGAATGTATATAAGGAAAAAAAAAAAAAAAAAAAGAAGAAAAAAAAATAGAAATAATAAGCATCCCAGAAAACATAAATTAGTTTTGCATGTGCAAGCTTGGCTATGCCCTTTGTGAAATTAGAAATTTTGTTAGCAGACAGACTTCTACTGTAAAAATGTATAATGCATTATAGCTCTTAGAATAAAATAGATATAAAATATTTATAAAATAGAAAACCTTAAGGCTATTTAAGCTGGTGCATCTGAGCATGATTTCAAGGAATGAGTTAAGAACAGAGTGGGAGGCTGCATGTGGGAAGTGAATGAAAGTATTTGGGGGTGAGAAGTTAAAGAATATTTGTGTATTGTTATTTTTGTTTAAGGGATGTGGACTGAGGCTGGTGTTAGTATTAATATAATCTTCAACTGGTCAATTGCTTAATCTTTAACTACTGCAGGTTGTTAGAAAATGTCTCTGCTCAACCTCAAAACTATTTCAATTAAGTTTCTTGGAATATGAAATACAAGCTGACTTTTCTGATTAGGACCTTCACTCTACAAAATCATTTGACAGTACAAACATTCTGTATGAGTCTTTTCCTTGGAGAAATAAGCTGGTGTCTATCCATAAAATAATATATATATATATATATATATTTTTTTTTTTAATTGAACACACATAGAATCTTGTACCTCTCTTCTACTGTCATTCACCCCAAAAGTATAGATACATGTAACCTTCCCCAGTTTCATTTAGTGATTAAAAACATCCTCAGTTGACCATTTCCTCTTCTTTTGTAGCTTGCTAGCAGCAACGTACTGGCTTTTTCAGTTGAAGTTTGACTGTTCAGGTGTGCAGTTGTGGTTTAACCAAGCAGGCAACAAAGCACCACACACCTGTTTGCTCACTCCCCCCAGCTATATTCGTTAAACTCACTTTTGTAGTTACATAGGTAAGGGTAAAATAGAAGATATACATGTAAACACAATTATTTCAAATTGCTACCATTTAATTAGGTTGGTCATCTCTGGCATGCCTCAAGAATTCCAAATGTACCTGGATCATATATTTTGCAACAACAGGGCATACTTTCAGGTCACAGTCTGGAGAAGATGCACCTCAAATTATCTGTAGGAGTAGCTTGAGAAGTACATGAAACTTTTTGGTTAGAAACTTGGATATTTTACTTGCTTGGATATTTTACTTCTCTGCACTGTTCCTTTGGTGTGACCCACCAAGTCTGACATTACTGGAACATGGCAATTCCTACGCTGAAAGCACTTAAGAATTTGCTTGCACATGGCTCTGGAATATCCCAAACACTCCTGACATTTCAGTTTCTCAGTGTCCCTTGGCACACTGGCTGTGCTGAATGAAAGTCTCTGAAGTATACAACACATTGCCTAGAAGACTAGAATTTAGCACTTTTCACCAGACAACCAGTCAGTCGGTAGCTACTTGTGATGGTTGTTTCATGGAATTATTCATTCAGGATGGAAAAGACCTCTAAAATCACCTCGTCCAACCTTTAACTTAGTACTAAAGTCCACCACTAAACCATGCTACTAAGTTCTACATCCACACGTGTTTTGAAGACCTCCAGGGATGGTGACTCAACCACTTTCCTGGGAAGCCTGTTCCAATTCCTCACAACTCATTCAGTGAAGAATTTTTTCCTAATATCCAAACTAAACCTCCCCTGGTGCAACTTGAGGCCATTTCCTCTTGTCTTGTCACTGGGTTCTTGGGAAAAGAGACTGATCCCCACCTTGTTATAGCCTCCCACTGGATATTGTCAGTGCAATTCTGCACGAAGATTGTCCTCCTTTTTGTAAACAATTGCTGCAGTGCTGGAGTCCAGGCATATTACAGCTTCAAAATCTCTGCAGCTTTATCCTGGAATCCATCCACACAGGGACTCCACTGAAGATTGAGGAATGTATGTGACACCTGATCCTTGGTCCTTGGGAGGTATATAGCTGCTATACTGTGAGCTCCTTGTCTTGCTCTCCAGCTTTTTAGCAAGAATTTTTTAAACCTAAATATTTTGAAAATTAACCAGTTAAAAGCAAAAGGGAAAGCTGAGCATTTTCTCTGCTATCTCTACCATGTTGAGAAGAAAACTAGAGGTTTTTACTGATGCTGTGAATGTATGGGAGTTTTTTTTTTTTTCTCCCTCAGCACAGCAGGTCTTTCTGCCAGCCTTGAGAGCTGTATGATAGGGATACATCAAAACTAGTTTGGCTTTAGGGTCAAAGTGTAGAAATGTCCCTCAGATGACACAGCCAGACCAGAAATGGTTCTGTTGGTTGGTACTTGCTTGTTATCCTAGTGATCCATTTCTCTTGCACTGACAAGGTGATAGGTTAAATTCTTCCCCTGAACAATAATGCGTTCACAAATAATCCTGTCGGTGCCTGCAATGCTGAGTGTGTGGAGGACTGAGGAACAGGAGCCCATATGAAGGCTTATATTTTTTTTTATCTGTTGCATCTAATCCTAAAATCTACAAAAATACAGCAGTTTAACAGTTGTCTGTGTGAATGAGTGTGACTTACCAGGGACTAAGATTCTCGAAGGAAAAAAGCCACTTTGCCTGCTCCTTCTTTCTGTCACAGCTTACTATTTCAGGCACCGTACTTACATATCAAAAGGGCCTATGAGTCATGAAAAATCATTCTGAATCACAAAAAAAAAAAAAAAAAAAAAAAAAAAAAAAAAAAAATCTTGCTTGTGTCATGGATGAAAAAATAGCTTACCTGTGAATGCTACAAGGCAGCATATAATTAGGTGTGTATGAGTATGCAGGTGGATGTCTGAGGCTGAACTTCATTCCCAGTGAGAAGCCTGCCTTTTGCTAATTGCAACTGGTGTGGGAAACAGTTGTAAATGTCGTTAACACCTGGTCTAAATAAAAGTGGTACTTCCTGAATCCTCCCATTGATAGAGGAACACAAGCCAGAACCACCGATTAAGAGGCTAATCATATGTCCTGCTCCTCTACACAAACCATTCAGCCCTGGAAAGGAACAGCTGAAGATCTGTGGATCCAGGTGGGGGAAAAAGCCTGGATATCTGGGACAGATATCAAATCTGCACAGAGACAAATCCCAGGGATGCCCAGCATCCTTAGTCATTTGCACCCAAGACAGCAGCAGTGCTGACATGACTTTCTGCCCAACCATACTGGATCACCAGTAACATCTCTAGTGGACCTTGGGAGTGCTGCGGGAAGTGAGGGAGTAAGTTGTGTGAGGAAGCCTTACTTCCTCTGGGTCTTAAAAATATCTGGTACTCAGCTCCACTATGGATTACCATTTAATTTGCCTCATTTGTGACAGCTTGACAGGTTGCTCCATAGATTTTTTTGGCTGATTCTGAAAGCATTTCTGAGCTGACATTTATAAATATGTGCCTGCTGATACACACAGATGCTTTGGAGAGGAGATCCCACTGCTCTTTTACACAAATATTAAAAAAGTGATAAAAAAAAAAAAAACACAAACAAACCCAAAACAATATCCCCTGTGTTTGTTATTGTTTTATTATTATTATTATTATTGGATTAAGTAATTTCTGCTATAGTGAAGTAATAAAAAGCAAGAAAGAAAGCAATCTCTGATTTCAAAATACTAAAAATTCAGGAAACAAAAAAAAAAGCTTTACAATGAATATTTAGCAAATGTATTTTATCAGCTAAAACACAATATGGGATATCATACACAGTCTGCTGTTGACCACCAGCTCATATTACAAACCAGACAGATCTCTAGCTGTACTCTAAATATAGCAGTACATTATGGTGCATCTCTTCTACAATTGTGCAGATATTGGTGGTTTGCTCTACGCTATTATTACCAGCCATTTGGAAGAAAATAAAAAATCATCATTAGTAAACTTTGTAAAAGACATAAAAGTAGGGAGAACAGTAAATGACAGAGAATACAGTTCCCTGATTTGAACCATAAAAATGCCTTATCTCAAACCAAAAATATGTATTTCAACATATATAAATCTAAGGTATTAGGAGTACCTCAGGAATATAGAACACAGTGTATTTATTCTGCCGCTAATCATGCCCTAGGATTAATAGTGATCAATAATCAAGTGAATATGACTTCTCAGTGCAGTAGCACAAGCAAAATTGCAAATATGCTTGTTTCAGATGTATAAATAGGAACATTACATAACCTCTGCATTTGGCGTTAGCATGATTGCTTCTGGCATACTGTGTCCAGTTCTCAATGTCCATGAAAGACACTGAAATTAGAGATGATCCAGAAAAGAACCATTAGGAACATTTAAGGATAGGAAAACAAACTATACAGTGAGAGACAAGAAGTGCAATCCATTTAGCTTGTCAAAGAGAGAGTGAAGGGATATGCTTCATCACAACCTGAAAGCACCGCTTTCATAATGGGTTCTTCCAAGCAGTATAAAAATATTGCGTGTCCTGAAATTCAAGGAAAAAAAAATCAAACTGCAAATAAGAGGCTTTTCTTTATTTATTTATTTATTTTATGAAGGGTAATTGGCAATAATAACAATTTGGCATATCTTATTAAGGGTCGTAATTAATTTTCAATTACTGGCAAGTTATTTATGAAGATCTTCCTAGAGATATACCCAAACATGCATAAGCTCATGGTACATATTACATAGATGATCAAACTACATAATTGCAATTATCCCTTCTCCTTTAACCCTGTAATTGTATCTGCATGTATCAGTGAAGAGAAAGCATGGAATTGTCATATATATATAATACAGTATAGTGAACTTCAGCTTACAGTCTCAATTACAAAAAGAATCTCTTAGTATCTCTAATATGAAAAAAAAGGCTTTTTTTTTTTTAAATGGGAATGTTACTTTAAGTTTTAAAAAGGTCTAAAGAAAACATTATAGAAACCACAGAAATCCTTGACTACTGCAAGACAACAAATTTGAAAATAAACCCTAATCTTATAGCATCCATAAGCAGCAGAAAGACTGCATCATAAACAGGAGCCATATAAAAACAGAATTGGAAAATAGATTTTTTTTACCATGTTCATCAGTAAAATGATGAAAAAATAATGTCAGGCATAACAAAACAAGACTTTGCTAAAAAGGAGCCCTAACCCTAAGCAGTCATGAGTGGAGTCTGTGCTTTATCTCTCTTCAATCCCTACCCCTAACTCTAATCCTATCACAGGTACACAGCTGTCACAACACATCTCCATGTCATGATGTCATGTCATTCTGCTGTGTGAGAGTATGCTGTCTGTGTACATGGCTGTGTACATAACATTCCAGTCAGTATGGCATCTCCATCTTTTGCAGGTGCATTTCCAGAAGGACTGTTTTGCCTTGGCATTGATTTTGGGAGAAACCTTGTGATGCTTTTCTGAATTCTGTCAGGATTCCCTTCTGGAGGTGTCAACAACAGCGTGGGGTGTACAACTGTGCTACTCAGACATGAACTTGAGATTCAAGGGAAATGGTACACTCTAAAACTCTGAACACCATTATTCCCTTTGGAGAGAAGAAAAAAAAAAAAGAGAAAGATTGGTATCTCCAGAAGCAGGCAGATAATTAATGGCTTAGGGATCCCAGTTTACCAGAGTGTCTAAAAGGGATGGAAATTTGATTTGATGCTCTCTGTTGTAGTGCTAGGATTGCATAGACGTAGTATTTCCAGCAAGAGTTTAGGCCAGTTGCTGGTCCTAGGTACACACCACATGTCCACAGCTAGTAGATGATTCCCAGCTGAATATGTCTTTACTTGATAAGTGAAATCAGATTTCTCTAGGAACATCCCAGGCTGTCTAGTTATAGCTAAAAGAATTCTGTGCATGTTTAAAGAGTAAACTGCTGGAGGACTTTGTAGACATGCTAGAAGTGGGGATCTCTGTATGCATAAAATGTATGCAGAGATCTCATGCATTCAATGTCATCATGGGTTCCCTCCCACCAAGAGGGAAACTATACCAAGCACACAAGTGGTGTATGGAATGGACACTGCATGACTAAGTGTAGACACCAGACAAATCTGCATCAAAAGTGAATTTGGGTCTAGGAAATTTGCATGTCCAGCACTGTAAACTGCTAATGCAAACATATTGACTAGGTGCCATGTATAACATACACATGTAGCACTGCTTTTCATGTTATACCACTGAGTGCTTGAGAGTCAGCGAGTAAGACCAAACAGTAATTTTTAAGTCTCATAGCGGTGAAAACACATAGCAAAACACAAGAAAAACAGGCAAAAACTAGAACTAGGGAAATGGATACAGAGAAGGTTAAGGTCTGTCAGCATCTGTTCTTTGTCAGCCTAAGGAAATCATGCTTTTTGACATGTCCACATGACCCCATGGAGAACCCTGACCAGTGCTCTAGGTTGTAGGGCTTCTTAGTCAGTAGGCAGCATCCCATAAAAGCCTGCTAGGAAGGAGATGAGGATGTGAAGCATTTGTGAGACAATGCAATTTTTGATTAACCTTTAAGTGATGGAAATTCCAGTTTTTCCCTGTCATTGTGCATTATTTATTTATTTATTTATTTATTTATTTATTTATTTATTTATTTATTTTGAGGGAGGGGGGTAAGAGGGCTCTTATCATCTCAGATTGTCATAGGTAAATAACATGGACATGTTATGTATACAATTGTTATAATCAATAAGTTCCCTTCTCTTTCCCCTCTTCCTCCTTTCCCCTCTTCCTCCTTTCCCTTCTTCCTCCTTTCCCCTCTTCTCTCTCCCTCTGCTTTCGTAAGAGGAACTGTCAAGAAGTTGCAAATGGTAAGTACCTCAAATAAGAGAGTGACACGTAGAGAAATCCCCTCCTATGAATGAAAGAAATAAACTTTTCAACAACAGGGCACAGAAATAAAATCCTTTTCAATGCCAGAGCTGGTAATTCATTAATCTATGTACCTGTGAATGCATATATTTGTTATTTCATTTTACATACTTCACTATCAACACTGGAATTCAATAACTGATTTCTATTTTTTATTTTTTAGATTCTATTTTAGACAGACTTTTAGACTTTTAGATTCTATTTTTTAGATTTATAAATTTAGATTTATAAATTTAGATTTATTTTAATCTAAGACAAAGTGATGAAATCACCATACTGTAATATTATTTTTATATTTCTTGTAGAATTTCTCCAACTTGATCACAAAATCTTTCAGAATGATTTTACTACTTCTCTAAATACTAGTACACATGAAGAGATCCTTTGTAAGAGGATTAAAGATTAAAATGCAACCACTAGTTAACATATTGCAATTATTAAGCAATTTTACAGGTTTGGATGCATATATTATTAATTACTATTATTAATTAATTTTGAAGTTAGATGACTCATTTTGGTTCACAGATCACAAATCAGTTGAGAAGAAAATTAATTCTAGCCTTAACTGGAATTGCACAGCTGAGCTCCTCAGGATTATCAATCACCACTGTCAGACAAGGTTACAGAAGCAACCATTTGCTCCTCTCTCAAGCAGGAAAGGTGTTTGTGCGGGGACAATGTTAAAAGAGAAAAACAGTAAGAACGGTTCCTTTCAATTCCTTAAGAGAATTTATTTCTTGCTTACATGTCTTAATGGTTTTATCTTCTGCTAGCTCTACAATGTTAGATAAAAGTCTCACTCATCACCAATAAAATGTCGAAGCATATTTGGTTTTATGGGGTTTGAGCTTGAAAATAAGACTGACAAGTGAAACAATTAATAGTGGTTTACGATGATGTCATGACTAGAAATCAACTGATCCTTTTCTCTCTATTATGTGTGTTTCATTTATCAGATGATGGTATTCTACAGGTTGAATTTTCCAGATGAAAGGGCTCAGGCAACTACACCTAGCCCCAGTCCAATTTGTTCCCAACAAGGTTTGGTTGCAACAGCAGACACCCAGGTTTTGTTCTATTCCCTCTTAACATAATCAGAGGTAAAATCCAGCAAGTCTATTGATCCATCCTGTACATCTTGTGAAACCTAAAACCAAAATCTTTTGGCATGCTTCACCCATTTGTGCTTGTAATTCTAGTAAAGGATGAGCTTTACTGATAATTGTGAGTTTTACTGATATTCACGTAGTATTTCCTGGCTTTTCTTAAAAATTCCTCTGGCTTAGTTACAGTACCTCCTATTAGGGACAAGCCTTGGTAAGGCTTGTAAGCCTTTCTGTAATAAAACAGAAAATCTTTATCAGTGTTAAGACAAACATAGCCAATCTGCTCTTCAGATAAATATACATCAACAAACAAGACATATGATCTTTAGATTCTTATAAGGGGATGCTTTATATATATTTATGTATGGCAGTACTATGCCAGCACTGGCCTCTTTTGGAGGTGAAAAGTGTCAGAAGTTAGCTTTGGCAACCCTTGCAGACGTCTGAGCCTTGCCTTCCTGAGTCTTTGTGTACTTGAGAAACCAAGGCTGAGGACGCGCGGGGAGCTCTGCACGCAGTGGTAGATGAAAGGGACCTTGTCTGTAAGGCCATTTGTTCTTACTCTTCTTGAGTGGGGTAATTTTCAGTTTCAGGTGGACTTGGAGAAGTAAGGTATTGTAAATTGAGGTTGATGATACAGATGTTTCAAGGGAACATGAGGTGTCTGAATTGGCCTGTACCGGGTTAACTCTAGCTCCCAACTTAATTTTGCGCTTATCTGAGAGTAGATACTTGTCATGCTTCACTTCTTTCTTTTTCTGAACAGCTCCAAGTATTTGCTGCATACTCAGCGCTTTCATTTTCGGACAAAAATCACTCAGTAGCAGATAAATCAATTATATTTTGTTTCGCCATTGACTTAGTTGCTATGTTACAAATTATACATGGGGTACATTTTGGCAATCAAATGAAATAAGAACAAGCACTTCTGTATTAGAACAATAATTATTGTACCCTTGATGCTCAGGCTTTGCAAGCACTTATCTCAGCAGAGTCCTGTAGATAGAAGCTTTTGTGTGGTGACATGTACCTTATCAACTATTTTTTTTAAATCGGGGGGAAAAACAAATTCCTTTTTCTTGTTTCTCAGAATTTGAAGGATCACCTTATGTGCTCTGAAACTTTGAAACAAGGCATTGAATTCTGGCTTTGTACAGTGTACCAGGTGAAACAAAAGATCAGAAAGTGTAAATGTTAATGGGAATAAACACATTTTAATCCAGTTAAAATCTGTCCTTGTGCTCCTAGAAGAACAGTGACTGAACATTCTACTGTTGCTTAGCTTCAGGACGTAGATGAGTTTCAAAAATTGAGTAGAAGTCAATGACTCAAAAGAAAAGAGAGTCTGAAAAACTTCTGAATTGAGAGACGGTCTTTTTTTTAACAGTAGATGGTCAAAGTACCAGTGTACTTTAGGTACTTTAACACTGTACTAGGTACTTTAACATGAATGTGTTAACCCAAGTGTGATGATTTTAACACTTTTTAAAGCTAAGGTTTATTTTCAAGTGCTATTTAAACAACTTTTCTGTAATTTGTAGGAAGCTAAATTTCTCACTCTAGACCCTTAACCATTTTGAAAAAAAAAAAAAAAAAAAAAAAAGTAAAAAAGTTCTTTCAATCACTCTGAGTTAATCAGTAAGTAGCAATCATCCCAGAGCATTAAACTGTCCTGGGAGGTAAAGTGCCAACCTTTGTGTACCCCAGTGAAACAAAACATACTTCAGTGTCATCCTTTAATATTATCTTAGAAGAATGGCTTGGTTTTTCATAGTTGGCAAAGGTCTTATCTTGAGTCATGTCAGTATCTTAGGGCACACATGTGTGACTGTTGCAAACTAATAACTAAATAAAGTCTGATTAAGGACTTTAATCAGCTGGGAAGGCTGTTAGCCATTAATGTTACAACCTTCTTAAGAGTTTCCGATGTTCTCTCATGTTGCAGCTTGAAACAAAAAAAGAAAAAAAAAAAAAGAGATATCAATATTTCTTTTAACAGTGAAATTATATAACTTTGAGGGTTTTGGAACCAATTTATGGCAATAAATTGATCATTAACAGTTTTTGTTATTAGTGTTTCTCCCTAAATGTACTAAAAGAAAACACCATCAGTATTTTCAAATTTCTTCTCATGCATAAATATAGGCTGGATTCAATCTCACTGTGACTGTAGGAGTAAATATCACCTTTATGCAGGATAGCTGGAGGTAATCCCTGAAATATTTAACAGAAAACCTTGGTTGAAACATTCTGAAATGAGGAGCAGCACAAATCCCCACCAAAGGCAACTGAAGGGCTTCCCAGGAGCACTGAATTAGCATGAGTGTCGAACTCTGTGAAGTGTTACTTTGGACAGCAGTGCACCCATACAGCATGAGAGCTCTGGCTTTGAAGCCAAGACCCACATATATGCTGATTCAAGTTAAGTAAAGCATACATATCCCTTAAGGCAGTGTACTGGAGAGGTAAGCATGTAGTGGAGCTTGGCTATGCCTTGGAAAATGAATTGTGTGCTGCTGCCACAAGAAAAGAGGCGAGTTGTATGGAACAGTAGCTATTGCTGCTCACTCCTTATCCATTGTACAGCAAAAGACAATTTTTCTTGCCTGGGGTCACAGCCTGGAATACAGGTGGTTTCAGCTGCAGCCTTAATAAACACGGGATTTTCACCCTGAGAAACATCTTTGCAAGAAGGGTTCTGCAAGTGCTAATTTAAGAGGCTTTCTGTTTGTTTTTGGTTTTGTTTTATTATTACTCTGCTGTTCAAGGAAGCAGGAAGTATTACAGTATTGAAAGCAAATTAAATTGCATGAAAGATTCACGTGACAGTTTATTTTCTAAACTAGATTAAACTGCAAGGCCATTTTGAGTTTTATTTTGTGAATTTTGTGAATTTATCAGGTTGAAAGGATCAGAAATACAGTGAAAAATTGCCATGCATTTTATTAAAAGACATTTCTTGTGAGACCTCTCACAAGAAATTAACACCACCGGCATATAAGAGTCACTTTCACATGTCTGTTTTATTTTGGACAATCTTTATGGCCTGCAGATGCTTACAGCAAAGCCATAGTAAGATCTTTCATTTGGCACCAGTATGTCCACTTATTTAAAACTTGCTTCACAGTAACCTAAAACATTCCTATTCAAAAAAGGCAAGATAAAGGCTGATGATGTGCCCACAGCAGATTAAAATTAAACTCATTCTGTGCTCTCCGACTGTATCTTTTTCTCCTCCCATCGTTGATCCAGAGATCTTGAATGAAATACTCCTTCTACGTGTCTGTGTAGTGTCAACACAGTGAGAAGGACAAAGATCTTTTAATGGTAAACTAATTAACGGCTAACTTTGCAATCCTGCTTCAACACTAACAGTGCCAGCACCCTTGATGGCAAGTTCTTTCGCAAGAACTGCGAGCGAGATGAGTGTACAGTGAGGTGGATTGGCAATTGGCTGGGTGGCAGAGCTCAGAGGGTTGTGCTTGGTGGAGCCCTGCCTCTAGCTGGAGCCCTGCTGCTAGCAGTGTCCCCCTGGGGTCAGCACTGGGTCCAGTGTTAAACTTACTGATCAACAACCTGGACCATGGAACTGGAACTGAGTGCACTCTCAGAAAGTTTGCTGACAACACAAAGCTGGGAGGAGTGGCTGATACCCCAAAGGGCTGTGCTGCCATTCAGAGGGACCTCAACAGCTGGACCAAGAGGAACCTCATGAGCAAGGGCAAGTGCAGGGTCCTGCACCTAGGGAGGAACAAACCCAAGCACTAGTACAGGCTGGGGCCCTTATCTGGGGGCTGACCTGCTGGAGAGTAGCTCTGCAGAGGGAAACCTGGGAGTCCTGGAAGGCTGACCATAGGTCAGCAATGTGCCTTTCTGGCCAAGAAGGCCAGTGGTATCCTGGGCTGTATTCGGAAGTGTTGCCAGCAGGCTGAAGGAGGTGATCCTGCCCCTCTGCTCAGCCCTGGTGAGGCCACGGCTGGAGTGTTGTGTCCAGTTCTGGGCTCTCCAGCACAAGAGGGACATGGAGCTACTGGAACGAGTTCAGAGAGGGCTGTGAAGATGATGAGGGGAATGGAGCACCTGTTGTACGAGGACAGGCTGAGAAAGTTGGGCCTGTTTAGCCTAGAAAAGAGAAGACTGAGGGGAGACTTCATCAATGTGTATAAATATCTGACGGGAGGGTGTCGAGAGGATGGAGCAGCTCTCTTCAGTTGTGCAGAGTGACAGGGTGAGAGGCAATGGGCACAAACTGAAGTGAAGGAAGTGGTCATGGAATTGCAGTTCTCTGGGTTAACAAAATCCATTTTTCTCTGCCTTTTGCTTTTCTGCAGCCTTTTTCTCCTACCCTGTTGACCATCTCCACTGAATGAGCTTTTTCGGGTATTCCAGGTGCCTCTGCTGGCATCCTGCCCCCGTGCCCACTAGAACAGCGTGGGAGCTTAGCACTGAGGGGGTACAGCCTGTGGGATACCCATCTTTGAGCACCGCGTACAGCCGAGAGGGCTCACCGCGGCAGTCAGGAGCCACCTCGCGACACGCATTTACCGACCACGGCGTTTACAGGCGGGTCTGCTCCAAAAACACCCGACAAACCACCAGTTGCACGGGGCACGGCGCCACAGGTGCTCCCACGGACTGCCGAGAGCGACCCCCTCACGGGCACCTCGGCGGGGACCCGAAGGCCGCCGCCGGTCCGTCCGTCGGTCTGTCCGTCGGTCGGTCGGCGTGCGGCGTGGCCGAGCCCGGCTCATCGAGGCCGGGCCCCGCTCGTCGAGGCCCCGCCGCCATCTCGCAGCCCCGCGGGCGCCTCCCGTGTCCTCCCCCCCCACACCCAAAGCTCCTTCCCCGCGGCGGAGGCGGGTGCGAGTCTGAGCCTCCCGCCCCGCCGGGCGGGCCTCCCGCAGCCCAAACCCCTCCCCGCGGAGGAGAAAGTCACCGGGGGGGTGGGGAGATGATGACAGGTCCGGGAAGCCGCCGTCGGCAGCGGCAGACCGCGGGTGCTAGCTGCCCGCTTGCTCCGGCCCCCACCAAGCCGTCCCCGCCGCCCCCACCATGGGCTCCCCCCAGCGCCCGCCGCTCGCCCACGTCTTCAGGGGGACCTTCGTGCACTCCCGGCTCTCTACCCCCATGGAGATCCTGCACGGACACCTGCTGGGGGTGGACGACGGCGGCGCGGTGAGGAGCGGACGGCGGCGGGACGGGAGGGAGATGCGGAGGGACGGGGGGAGATGTTCCGGGCTTCCCCGTGCCCCTCGGGCGTCGATGTCCACCCCTTAGGCTCCGGCCGCGGTCCGGAGCCCGTGAGGGAGCCGCCGGGGGAAGCGCCCCCCGTCGAGGCAGCCCGGAGGGGCCCGGAGCCTCCCCTGGGTGCCCCGTCCCGTCCCCGCGGCGCGGAGAGGGCTCCTCGGCTGCGTTTTGGGGAGGTTGTGCCGGTGGCGAGTGCCGAAATAGCAGGAATGGCGCTGCCGTCTCTCTGCCCCCGCCCCCCCTCCCCCCCCCTTCGGTACTCGTGCACATCCGAGCGAAGCTTTTACTGCTCGTCGCAGGGAAAAGAAACAACAAAAACGTGGCACGTACCCGTAGAAAGTTAGGAAAATGGTAAGGTTGGGAGTGTTAATGGTAAGTTTAAGAACGAGCATAACACTCACTCACAGGTAGTGCAGGACTGATCCCGGCAGGGAAGCTGCACCTTTCCCCTGACAGGGTCAACAGTGGCACTGGGTTTCACAGCACACACTGCCTAGGTGGGCTGTTAATTTCTTCGAGGCTCAGCAGTGTACATAGCCACCCTGTGTGTAATAAAAAAAGTCATTTTCTTTCCTTCTGGTGACTAAACTACTCTGTCAGGCTTCAGCAGCATTTGAAATACACACAAAGCACACTCTGGGCTCTTACAGCTTGTTCTCACCATCCACACGGGTTCTCGAGGGCCTCTTTCAAGACGGTTCTTATAGCTGCTCTTGGGGAGTCTGGTACAAGCAATAGCAAGGCCTCTGAGAAGCTGTATGTTGGCCTACAGGAGGTGAATACAAACTTTCAAAGCTCTCTATTGGGTGGTGTCAACTAAAAGCAATAGACCTGAATGAGTAGTTTGGTTTGTGTTACTCAGGTGCAGGAGGCAGAAACTTGTATCTTGTCTTGCTCTCTTAAATGGTAACGTCTGCTAAAAAGTGACTACTCCATGCTCTTAGGAAATCAAGACCTATAAGGGATTTTCTTGGAAACCAGACAACTTAGTAGGTTGTATCTAGTAATTTCTGCTCTCAGGCAGAGTCACTCTCTCCCTTTCTCCTAGTGAACGAGGATTCACTGGGTAGTGTTTTTCATGCATTAATTGGCACATTCCCACACAGTTCTTTAAAAAAATTCCAGAAAACACTGTTATCCAAAAAGGAAATTTCCACCAGAATAGTGCAGCAGGGACTTTCATATTTTTATCTTTTTGAGAATTCCTGTCATTTTACTATTTAAATTCCAGGATCAAATACAGTGAGTTTTGGTACCCTCTAGCTTTTTTTTTTTTTTCTTTTTCTTTTTTTTTTTTCATAATTTTGCCTCATGCAGCACTTCCAATGGAATCACTGAAGAGGTGCTTTGCAAAGATGGTTAGAAATTTTTTTACCTTTGTTGTCAAAATATACACCAATACTTTGTCAGTGTTACTCCCAAATAATTAAACTTAACTATGCAGCTATCATTCTTTTGCCTCATGTTGCTGATTCCATCATGGAAAAATTGTGCATGATCTCAGAAGAGGTGAGCAGACCAGCTTTTTTGTGCAGCCAGGTGTTGTTCTTCAGTATTAGTCCCAGTCTGTCCTCAAAGCAGCAGGAGCATACATCTGGTGCCATAGAAACACTGCCCAGGCCCCGCAGCAAGGAGGGACAGTTCTCTGGTAAAGGCAGGAGATGAAGTGTCAGCTCTGTGTGCTTTACCTGTAGATGAAAAGGGAACTTTAGCAGAGAAAACATTGCTGTCAGGTTTGGTGACCCAAGTTACCACAAGTTAACAAAATAAGCCTATGTTTAATTGAGTGGTTTGTAGGGCGCTGTGGTGCTGCTCTTGAGGAACTGCCAATAGAAAGAATGGTATTCCCTGAGGCAAAGAAAATAGAGTCAGCTGCAAAATGTGAGCTGCCAGTGAAACATTGGTGTAAATAACATAGTTGAGTAAAATATTAAGAAAATAGAACAAAGATAAAAGCTCCTGCTGAAGGCATGGAAAGAGCAAGAGCTGTGGAATGAGTCAGTGTTATCAAGTATTGCCAAACATGAGTGTTTAGCTTAAGCCAGTTGGGATAGCAAGTGGCATGTGTACAGGGAGGAAGGTACCAAGTCAACATCAACCATTTGGGGTTCATTGCTTGGTCCTTCCCCACAGTTTGGCCTATTTGCTCAGGAGCTGGGTCTAATAAGTGCTCCTGTCTCTCATCTAGCCTCCTGTTCCAGTTCTGAGAACATGACAAACAATAGGCATTGCATCTCTAATTGTAAAAGTGCTGAATATGGTAGCCACATTAAACAGTGCTGGCAGCAGCTCACTGAGGCTGAAAATAAGACAGCATGATGGTCAGTGGCAGGAAAGAGATACATGTTAATGCTGGTAGCTAATCATTGTGGAGACAGGGAAGGTTGAGAAGGATCATAGAACCGTAGAATTAGAGAATGGCTTGGGTAGGAAGGGACCTTAAAGATCATCAAGTTCCACCCCCCTGCCATGAGCAGGGGCACCTCCCACCAGATCAGGTTGTCCAAAAACCCATCCAGACTGGTTTTGAACACCTCCAAGGGTGGGGCATCCACAGCTTCTCTGGGCAGCCTGTGCCAGTGCCACACTGCCCTCACAGTGAAGAATTTCCTCCTAATGTCTAATCTAAATTTTCCCTCTTATAGTTTAAGACCATTCTACCTTGTCCTGTCATTACCTACCTGAGTTAAGAGTCCTTCTCCATCCTTTTTATAAGACCTTTAAGTATTGAAAGGCCACAGTGGGGTCCGCCTGGAGCCTTCTTTTCTTCAGGCTGAACACCCCCAGCTCTCTCAGCCTTTCTTCCTCTGAGCATCAAAGGATGTGACATGAAGAGAAGAAATGACTTGTTACTCATGTTCATCTATGAGTGTCAGAGCCAGAAACAAAGTTACACACAGGCACTGCTGGATTAAAAAAAAAAAGAAAAAAAAAAAAAGGCATATTTTTAGGGGCAATATAATTTACTTTCCACTCTTATGTTAGCAGAATTATTTGCACTGTGATGCTTGGAGGCAGTCAGTGTTTACTATGTCAGGGTTAATATGTAGTTGGCTGGACCAGCTATGTGTTGATGGCAGTGCTTTAGAAATCACTTGGAATAAAAAAAAGGGGCTGAGCTAGGCACTAGGACAGGGACCACACAGCTCCTCATTTTTGGATCCTTTAGCCCCATCACATGGATGACACATCAGAACTGATTGAAATGTTAGAGCACTGGTCCTAGCAGCTGTTGCTTTTTGTGATAACTTTCTAAAAGTGCTTCATTGCAAGCAGATAGCCAGTCTTCTTATCCATGCATTTCTCTGATTCAGTAGTGACTTTGGCACAGGGTTTCTTCTTGCCTTTATAGTGTTAAGGTGCAGCACCAATTTAAAGGTTTGGTTCCCAGGTCACCAGGGCAGTTACCTGGAATGTACGAGCAAATACTCAGGAAAATGCCCAAACATGGGACCTCAAGAACCTTAGAGTGTTAGAAAGATGTCAAGAACAAAGGCCTACTAAAGGATTGAGGAACATCTCTTGGAAAACCAAGCAGTCCTGCTGGGAAATTTGTTTGGAAATAATATACATGTGTTTCTGATTCATCTACAGCTGCATTTGGCAGTAATGGCCCAGGTGTCAGGGTTAGGTTTATTTCATGCATTCAGTTCCTTTGAAAAATATTTTTTTCATTCTTCCATAATTTAAGTGTTTTATTTATCTGCGCTCTAAAAGTATATAATAGTCACTTCTTTTCCATGGCAACACCCGTTTCCAGCATTTGCCATCTGGTATTGCATGTTTCTCTCTCTCCCCTTCTCCTTTTTTTTTCCTTTTTATTTTTTTTTCTCCTGGTTTAGCAGCTCTAACATTAGTCATTCTGCATTCATTTTGACTTCAGTGTCTGAGTGACATTTTCTCTATTGCTCATCAGAAATTTCAGCAGGTCTGTGTTCGAAGCCCCATGCAGATAGATATCTCATTCAGCTGGCTGAAGGGCCTAAATACTTTTAGTGAATTATTAGTTTTAGTGAATTAATTCTTTTCTTCCGAGTTACAAATGGTGTGGTGCTATTCATGAGGTTGTGAGTAGGTATTTCAAAATCAAACCCAACAGTCAAGAATAACAAGTATTTCAATGCAAACCTATCACTTTGTAGTAAGTGTGTAAAATCTGTTCTAAGATATGACTTCTGTTGCCTTCATGTAAAGTAGGATATATACTTAAAGTATATAACTATCTTTTCCTTTCTTTTAGATTGTGTTTTTGGAGCAAGCTGATCAGCAAGAGCAGCTGGCTAAGAAGTGGGGCTTCAGAACATCTGACATAAGAGAACTGAGTCATCAGTAAGTGTTGTATTCAGATTAACTTCAGCAAATGCATTTTACTCTCTAAGCAAAGCAGTGCAGGTGTGAATAACTTGAGGCAGGGAATATATTAAATCCCATCTTATGGGCAAAACTCCCTTTCAGTTCTGCAAGAGCTCTTAATCCAAGGGCTGCCTGCATTCTGGGTGAGGCCTGCAGTGCAAGCCATCTGTGTACTTTTTGCATTCCTTGGTTTGGGACTGCAGCCATCACTGAATTCTGCTGGCTGACATGTACTGTGCACACCAAAATGCTGTATTTAGTTTTCATGCGTAACTTCTTCAGTTCATACAAAGTGTAAGACCACGATCTTCCTTGAGAAAATCATTTACCTAGATGGTCTTCTTCATTTTAGATTGCATATTCTTAGCAGCAGGCTGTGCCTGCTCGAAACTCTAGACTTAATAAATGTAGGTAGCCTTGATACTGCAGATATAAAACTAAAGTGCTTGGGCTTTGACACATTCCCTAATAAAAACTAATAAAATTAGAGTATTAAACCCTCTAAAAACAGAGCCATGTATTTCTGAGTGTTTCTTTTTTGTTCAGCCAACGAAATCCCCTGCCTTTCTAGTGAAGTTTTGGATTGTACCTACAATGCTTTACACACAATAGCACAACCGTAAGCAACTTGTAGTTGAGTCTAGATTTGCAGCATAGTTTTAGTGTTCAGCTGTTAAAAAATTTGTATGCTTTGTTGGATTACTTATCGTACAGCGTACATGAGTCATCAGATGTTTTCTCCACTTGAAATAGCCTGGGGAAAATGGAAGTTGCTGGGAATAAGGGTAAGATTGAGAAAGATCTTTCAGCATTTCTAGCATACAGGAAAACATGAAGAAGGGAAATTACAGAGACAAAATCACTGTTTTTTCAGTATCCAGGGAGAAGGGGGGAAGGCTGAGGGAAATTTGATCCTATATGGAGTTCCAGCACAAAACAAAATAATTATAGGAACCTCATGGTGATGTTGATGTACTCATCCCTGTTATTATATGAGTACTGCATGGCAACGAACCTTATTGCACTTTCATTGTAAAGACACCTTTCCTGTCAAGACACTGAACAGAGCTCTTTTTTTTCCTTTTCTGTCCAGCATCTATATATGCACTCATAGACACGCTGTTCTTTCATTAAACCTTGAAATTCACTGAATGAGTAATATATATAGATACATTTATATAGTAGTAGAAAACTGGGATGCAGAAAGTTCTAGTTTTGTAGCTGTGAACATCTCACATCTAGAGGCATTACAAATATATCTATGCTAGGGATCTAGAGTGAATCTTCTCTTGCTCAGGTGGATTCTTCTGTGAAATAACTTTAATTATTGTGAAATCAGTTCGGCTTTACTTACTGGTATTCAGTCTGGGTAAACATTACAGACAATTGGATTCATCATGCACTTACATAAGTTTCTAGCCACAGATTTTTTCCTTGCAGGTACCTATATAAATCGGTATAAAAGTTAAACAAGTAATTCATATAGTAAAGGAGTATGGGTAGGGGTGTAGTAGGAGTGGATATGCTGGTGCCGAAATAGTAAGGTTGATCTGTACTTGTCATTTACTCTGATGGCTTTTGCTCAAACATACTGCTTAATTAAAAACTACTTTTCTTGGAAAAAGTTTTGGATGTTTTGGACTATTGCTGTTTTCTTTTCTTTCCCTAGTGAATTCTTCATGCCAGGATTGGTTGACACACATATTCATGCTCCTCAGTATTCATTTGCTGGAACAAGAGTAGATCTACCTCTTTTGCAGTGGTTAACTACTTACACATTCCCAACGGAAGCCAAATTCAAAGACAGTGATTTTGCAGAAGAAGTGTACACCAGAGTTGTTGTAAGTTTTTCCATATTTCATTTACCTGCTTGACAACATTACTACTTGTAAAATATACATAAATTTTCAGGTCAGCAGAAATAGGAGAATGTGTCTTAATGTCATGAAAACCAGATAAAACTGACAACACATCCACTGTTCTAGTTGATAGCCAAGATCATTGCCTGCTACTTCCATTCTTGTTCTGTTGTTGCTGGTAAGACAGTTAATTTAATCATGTGATTGATTAAGAACCATCTCATTAATCATCTTTTCTCATATCTGAGTACACTGACAAGCATCTAAGAGTACTTTCAGAGGTAGCATTGCCGGTAGGTGCTGACAACCTTAATTCAGAAATGATCAAACATGATAAAAAACAAAACAAAAACAAACAAACAAACAAAAAACATTTCAGAGGTTATTTCCTTTTCTGCACAAAACGTCTGTATTACGAACATATCTTCTGCAATGATTTTGTGAAGTAGGAGACACTTCTCACCAACAAAAAGTCTGAGGTGTTTTGGAGCAATTGAGTGAGAAGATTCTGTAGCTGAGGACCCTGTAGCAGGAATACCTTTCATTGCTGATAGAAGTCTGTTGATGGTATTGTGAATTAAAGAGAGAGGCTGTATTTGAGCTAGTCTGATTTTGAGCAATATAAAGGCTTTGAGGTCAAATTCCACTTGAACAATAAACAGCAAGGTCACATTGCAGAGTAGGTTCTGTGCTATAACTGAAATGTACCTCTTAATACATACACTGAAGTATTTTCTTAAGATCTTAAGTCTTTCTTAAGTCTTAATGACCATTATAAACTGTCTTGTGTTTGTCTAATACTCTGACAACGTGTTGTCAAAATAATAATGTAATGAACCTGTAATAAATACTGTCCTTGCAACACAAATCTTAAAAATAAAAAAAAACAGCTTTCTGCCATCTAGCACAATCACAGCAGTAGGAGCAGCTTGGTCATAAAATGTAGTCACAAGCACACGCCTTCAGCTACGTATAATTTACAGGTGATCTCACCTCATTTCAACATACTGTCTCCATTGGTTCAGATGTGGTGAGATTAGCCCAGAACAAGCACTCATTTTGCAGCATGTTTAATAACATTACCTGGAAAAGAATTGCCAGTGAGAATTCAGTTATTTGGAGAAGTTTCAACACAATGGTTCATCTCTCCCTGGAGATATAAAACAGGACAAGATCAGAAAAATGTTTTCACCCATAATGCTGCAGAATACCAGTAGCTCTGCAATGCTTCATGGCCAGATGTGTCAGAACAGAATCCAGCCATCTAAATAACTAATATTTTCTGCATTGCTAGTTGTTGTTTTCTTGTTGCTAAAACAGTCTTTCTTATGGAACCAATAGTTTCCTGTCCAAACTGGAAAGTACAAAATGGCTTGAGGAATATAGGTGTTCTGAGAGCCACCTTCTCAGTTTCACTATAGTCTTAATCAAGTTGGAAGACAAAATGAATGTACTGCTTTGCAAGTAACTTGGACGTAATTGCCTTAGCTCAGTAAATGCCTCTCTGAATCTTCAGCGGTGATTCAGGGAAAGGCATTTGAATGAGTAAGGATTTTTTATTTTTATTTTTTTTCTATAAATCAGTGCCACAGCTTTATATTGAATATCTCTTGCAGAGCTCAGAGGGGCAAGAGGAGTGCAGAGTGCAGTGGAGATGCAGTGGAGATGGAACAGCAGGAAAATCAAAGACATGGGAAAATAGAAAGGGAGACTAAAAATAGTTGGTTTGTTTATCTTATAAAAGTGACAAATAAGGAGTAAATTAAAAGTATACAAAAAACAACTGGCCTAGGTGAGATAGACCAAAATTTATACTAATTGGTGACGTAGAAACAAGGAAATGGGTGCTAAATTTAAAAATGATGAGCAGAAGTAATCTTTTGTGCAATATGTACAACTCTTTCGCATGAGTTGAGGCCAAAAACGAGTTAACAGCAACTAAACAAAGAATGGGTTTGAAAAATGTACTAGCTTTTAACAATTTAAGGATAGTCTTTTTTTTTTTTTTTTTTTTTTTTTACAGAGCACTTATCATGCTTTGGGACTTATAATAACCTTCCACTGTTAGAAATGGGACTAAACCTGTAGGAAGCAGATATGTATCTATATTTTTGGACTTGTACTTAAAACATAGTGAAATGTTTCAAGCCAATATTCTGTGTCCAATAAATACTTTCTGTAGTTGCTAAAACAAATGAATTAAGTGAAATTTGCCATTTTGTATCTGGAACCACCTCTGTCCCTCAAATTTTAGAAAAGCTGATTTTTTATGCGGATGTTTTTGGAAAAAAAAAAGTTTTTGGATTTCATTAAACAACAATTCTATGAATAAAAAATTTAATATTTAGGAATATTTAATATTTAGGAATAATAAAAAAAATGAATTAAAAAAACACATTTGGGGGTCTTAAAAACTAAAAAAAAAAGATGAAGGTAGTTTGTCTCAGCAGTGACATTATTTTTGTGACTCATTTTAGGCACACCCATAGACATATTTTTAGTTTAATTAAGATTTTAATTTGAATGTTTTATGAAAAATACAGAGCTTAGCTTCATGTTTGTTAAATAGCTTGGTGTAGCCATTCTTAAAAGTTGCATTGTATGTCTCACCTTCTGGCCTGTTAAAAAAATATGTATTCTCACATTACATTCTAGCCAGAATCCAATTTAAGCCCTTCTGGTAGATAGGACATCAATATCGTATGCATTAGTCTCAAGATCGAGTGAAAGTATAAATGATTTGATGACTTAATGTAACTTTACATGACTCTTCATCATCTGGTATGTCCTCCAAAAGTAATATGAACAGATAGCAATGCACCCATTCCTTTCAAACTATATAATTAGATAAATAATTAAATTACACTCTGAGCAGTGGTTCTCAGCTTCCTTCTATTCTGGAGTTTGTTACTTTGGCCTCAGGGATAATGAAGAATTTGTGTACCTGAAAGCCTGGTTATTTTTCCCAGCCACATCAGATAGCCAAATAAAAAACACTACTTTCTCCCAAAGGTATTACTTTGCAGTTACTTACAGTGCTTCACTATGAAAACTGGAGAGCTTTTCCAAACTAGGAAATAACATATATGACTGGTTGTTTGTATTTCTAAGTAAAAATCAAGTTAGACATAAATCAGAATTTTATTTCTACTTTGAGTGAAGGAAATACAGACTGGTTTCCATGGGTTTATTAAACCATTGTTAAAAACCTGTATAGCTTTGGAAGAGGATTTTTTGTGTTTATTAACATTCAGACTTTAAAAAGCTATTATGAAATTAAAAATCTGTATTTTACCTTCCAACTTCACTGTAACTCCCATGGAATTTCACAATAACCAAATGTTCTTGCAGCTTGAAATCAGACAGCCTATTCTGCATTTTGGCAGCTAGACTATATTTTTCCAAACTGTTGAAACTGATTTCTTTTTATAGAGACGAACTCTAAAGAATGGCACCACTACAGCTTGCTACTTTGCTTCAATTCACACAGATACGTCTCTTCTTCTGGCTGAAATTATAGGTAAGATGGTACGAGTGAGTTCTCAAGGATGTTATGCAGACTGTTAGTTGAAGGAAACAGAGCTTGGGAGTTTTAGAGTAGCTAAGGATCTGTCTTTCAATTTTGTTAATTTTACTTTTTTTTATTCATTTTCTCTGTCATACCACATCCCCCAAATCCTGCCTAGTTACCCTTTGCTTAACAATCTCTCCTCTACTGTCTCCTCTTCCTCTGCCTCTGCTGGACTTCATTCCCAAATCAGCTCCTGTCTGAGCTTGAGAGAGGTCTGCTGGAGTTTTTCTACAGGGCAGTCCTCTGCTATTTCTAGCCTTTTGCTGTTTGAGGATTAAAGGGCTGAATGGCAAGAGGTGCAGTCAGTGCTTTAACTTCCTGATACTCTGATGTTTCAGTTGAGAATCAACATCAAAAATTTCCACACCCCCTTTGAAACCAGAACAATGGGAGTTGCATCAGGACCTTATCCCTTCTTTCTGCTCACTGTTGCAAATCCCTGTCATTTCTTTTCAAGTTTTGTGTTTCTTGCAAGAATTCTCAAAGCTCAGCTTCCATAGGAGAGTGAAACAATAAGAATCAGCTTCCACCAAAAATTTCATAGTCTTTCTGATTTTTTAGGAAACCCTAGAACTTTGAAAGTGGTGTACTCAACATCTCAGATGTTAAACAATGGGCAAAAAGATTTAGGAAAACATTTACAAGCTTAGAATTTAATGTTACATGTATTTCTGTTGTGTTACACCTAAGTTCTGAGTCACAGCATTGATAAATCTCAATAAGTAGGCCAGAAGTAGCTCTAGCTGCAAATGGGAGTCATTTTAGGACTTCTCTCATTACCTTCTCTTAAGGAAACAGGGTTTGCTGACATCTTCATGCATTTTCTTAGCTCAGAGTGACCACCTACTGCAGCTACTGTACTTTGATGCGTTTCTCCCTGCTGGGGGACATTTCTCATCCTCTGCTTCACAGTGCTCATCTTCATTCACTACCATTATGAATTCTGGTTGTGGTTAAACTACTGGTAATTCAGTCCTCAATTATAACACAAAGTTGGGTACTAATGTGGAAGAGGAGAACTCTTACTTAAATGCAGTTTTTCTCTTTCCTTTTTGGCTTTAAAGATCACAAGTATGGCCCCAACTTAAAGACAAGAAAACAACATAAATTCTGTTCATCTTAAATGAAAGTGGAAGATGTGAAATTTACTATTTTCTTTTCAATTCAGGTTTTTCTAGCAGTTTTTGTAAAGAACAAGTGATTTTGAGTTTTATTTTCTTACGCATCTCAACAGATAAATTTGGACAACGAGCATTTGTTGGCAAAGTCTGTATGGATATAAATGACACTGTACCACACTACAAAGAGACTACAGCTGATTCTGTTCAAGAGACAGAAAGGTAAGACTATTAAATTATTGGCACAACCTTTAGAAATAAGACTTTAATGCACTTGAAAGTGAGGGTGAAGCCGTGATCAAGGATTTACAGGTGTAGGAACTATCCTATTCTTCTTACAGTATTATTTTCTACAGTTCTGGCAATACATGCTTACCCAGCTGCTGCACAGCATGTTCAGTTTCTCCATGGCTTTGCCTAAGGAAGTGAGAAGCTGCAGCATCACATTTTGGAGAAGACCTGTGTGTTATGGTCTGGCTTCTACCTCTTCTTTTCCCTTCACAGCTGTCTGGGTAGAGGTTACGTGACCTGACAGGGGTGGAGAGGTAGAGAATCAGTTCCTTTGCCCCCATTAACTTCTGAGCTATCTCCTTTCCCCATTTAGGATAAAGCTTTACTCCAGTGGTAGGAGTTGGCTTTTCATTTTTTTACCCACTTCTAAATGTGCTCTGGTTCTCTTCTTCTCCAGTGAAACTACTCTAAATTGCAAATGAGTGAATGAAGGATAATCAAGTGAAGATAATGTGCACGGTGGATTTGTTGTACATTGGAGGGGAATCCAGGGCTGAAGCATGGGAGCCAGCTGTCTCAGGCTTCCCCTGTCTTCTGTGTCCACCTTCTGAAAATGCTTAGGCAGATGTAGGACTTTGCTCACGGGGTTATTTATACAAATGTGTAAATGTTTCAAATATCATGCTGAAAGAGTAAATACCTAACAGTATTGTAAACCTCTTACATCACTTGAGTGAAATTGCCATCTTATTTTTGCAAGTCATGCTAGAACAATGCTCTTAAAAGTTAGAAATAGTCATGGGTTATAAATCGTGTTTGTATTTAGAGACATTTTGAAACATATAGTATTAGTCACCTGCACTGTACCAACAGTTGCTTTTGTTCACCTAAATCCCTGGTTTTTGTAATACAGTGAATCCCACTGAATGGGCCTGAGCGTGGTAGCACTTCCAGTTCTGCCATTTTTTAAAGCTTCAAAATGATCTAAATAGCTTTTCAATTCCCATCTTGTGCCTCTACTCCCTTCCCGTGCAATTATATTAATAACAAATGTTCTTCAGCTTTGGATGAGAGTGTGCCATAGGTACTCGACAGCTGTCTAGAGAAGAGATCTGTGCTTGTCAGCATAGATCAGGAGTACTCACCTCATCAGGCCTGAATCTCCTCACCAGTACAATTTCAGAGGATGAAAAAGCTCTCCCTTTAAGAGGGTGACTTTTTTATTAAAAAAAAAAAAAAAAAAAAAGAGAGAGAGAGAGAGAGAAATGTGATCTATCACACTGTCAAAAAATTTATTACACTGATTTCAATTCTTTGCAGTTAACCTACAGAAATGTTTGTACTGTAGGCACAGAGATAATATTCAGTTCAAAGTGTTTTGTTTCAATCTACCCTTCTCATGTGAACAGGATTGAATAAAAATTTCATGAAATGAAAAGCAGAATATGTTATATGCCACTAGCAGTCATCTGGAAGTGGAACACCCATGTTCAGACCTGTTCTGAAGAAGTTGGTTGTTTGAACCTGAGCTTATTTCCTTATAGAGAAGTTATAAATCAACAAAGCACAGGTTATTTAAAGCTAGTTCTTTAGGTTTTAAAACCATGCTGATTCTCTGTAATGCACGTGAAAAAATGAAAACAGCCATCCTAAGGTTTTGTATTATCTCTTGAGAATGGTATTTGCATTACAATTTCTGATCTGGTATATATTTATTTATTATATCTGGTGAATCAGTAGGAGGAGAGATGGACAGACAAAAGCCTAATTCACCCTGCAAAGTTTAGCAACGGTGTGTTAAAAGTCCTTTGTTCATTGCAGAAATTTAGCTTATATCTCTCACTTTCAACTGGTGATATGGCACTAGCCACAGTGTTGTGAATCTAGTCTCCAGCATTTATTTTCTTTTCCACCTAAACATATTTAACAGATTTGATCCAATGTTTATTGTGACTAAAACTATGGAGTTTTTGGACGGTAAACTATGGCATAAAATTTCAGAGACCCTGATCAGAATATATTGTAAAGGCTTTTTGAAATTCTATGCATTATGCATACAAGTGTTTAAGGTATTTCTTCTCTTCAAAGTCAGAGGGAGCTTTATTTGCTCCATATTGCTCCATGAACAGTAATGACTGTCCATATTGGCTGCTGGGAGCTTTTCAAAGAGTTCTGTGAGGTAGCTTATGTAGATTTACCTCATAGAAGGTAAATATACACTAACATAAATATAAACATATCTAGAAAATTAAGGGTCCTTTAAGTGCATGAGGACATCTGTAACTACTGTAAGCAATGTACAAAATATGGCGGTATCTTTTACAAATGGGATTTTAAAATCATAATATGTTTAACGCTGTGGTTTAAATTCATGGGCATATAAGAGTGTTTTTGTTTTTTGTGTGTTTTTTTTTTTTTTTTCTTCTGAAGTTGCAACAGTAGGATGTAATTATGTTTAAAATTAATTTAATGTTTATGTGTATTTGGTTTCCGGTGGGAACACAAAGTAATTACCATGTGTCTAAAGTTAATTATTGCAAATGGAAAAGATTCTGCATATTCAAGGTCAAATTCCAAACTAGCATATTTTTTTGTAACTGTCCTGGCCTGATTGTGTTGCATCTTCTTATTTCATCTGAGAATCTGGCACAACTTCCTGTAAAAAGTTGATAGATGCCTGAAATGCTTAACAGAACATTTAAGTAAATATTTTCTCTATTTTCATAATTTATAACACAGATCACAGGTGACAAATTTATAACAGATTTTTCCCTATACTTTTTCAGGTTTGTTAGAGAGCTAACGGAAAGGCAAGTAAGTAGACTTCTCCTTTCTGTTCACTTCTGTATGCAGAAGATGTTATGTGAATACATGAAATAGTTAATCTCATTGACAAATTCTACTGACTTAGTGACAAGTCAATAAATATAGATCTTCCTGTATAGCAGACAGAAATCATCAGTCTGCAAAGTGTTCTTCTAGTTGTGTTGCTGTGAAATTGACTTCTAGCAGCACAAATTCAGATTTGTGTGGTCTGAACACAGCAGAGTAATGTTCTGTGAACATTCTTTATTCACTTAAAAGTGTTCAGCTTCTTGCAGAGGAAAATTTTCTGTTAAAGGCAGATGGAAGTCAGTCCATCACTCTATGGTATATAAATAGACAAATAAAAGAAGTTTTCACCAACACAGATTGGTGTCTTTACAGCACAGTTACTAATCCATTACCATGTCAGTGTTTTGGGTCACCACATGTCTTCCAGTGTATTTCTAAAGAAATTCTGTAGGTACAGGTTGACACTCCAATATTAAAAGCAGGGATATAATTTTTCTTGTCAGCCCTTTCATTTTGATAGCTCCATTTGTTAATGTTTATGGCTCAAAACATGCAAGAGTAGATGCCTAGAGTTTAATGCCTAAATCATATGTATTGGTAGAGTAAGTATACTAATCTTCAGAAGTCCAGAGCTGCTTGTGTCTGGGAGATGGTATAAGAAACTGCAAGACAAGATATCACACACTTTCTTCTAGTGGTTCCATGTGCACAAAGAACGGTAGGTATTCCCTGTATCTGAAGGCAGAGTTGTAAAGCCATTGTCTATATGTGCAAATGTGCAAATTACATTGTGCATAGTAAACACCTGTAGCTCTAGTCCAGGTATCCACAGCTTCCTACTGAACAGCATATCTGGTGTTACCAATAGCCTTCCTGTCTGTTGAGTATAGGGACAGCAGAGTATAGGGACAGTTTGCTCCGCTCCATCACGAGCAGAGAAGATCAAAGATGAAAAAGGTTTTGGCTTTACATATCTCTGCATCTTTACATCACTACCTCTTTGATGCTCACAGAAGTACAAATCAAAAGAAGGTCTGGTTTATCTCTTATAATTCATACTTGACTGTGAGCAAGTGTGAAGAAGCATCCAGTGCATCTGCTGAAGTCTGATAAAATCTCAGAGACTTGAGGAAAGAGTTCTAATGAAATGAACTTCACTGAGTTTCATTAAACCGGTTTTCAGCAGAACTTCTGTGATGAAGTTTCAGGATTCTCTTACTTTGAGGAAGTTTCTGATAAAAATAAGAAAATGACTGTGAGCTTTATTCACATTGGCAAGTCTGAAGAAAAGAATAAACAATAGAGCTAAAATCTAATTGTGTAAACGATTGTCTTAATTATGGTTGCTGATACATATGTGGAATCACAAACATGTCTTTCTAATATTTTCAGTATCCAAGGGTACAACCTATAGTAACCCCCCGCTTTGGCCCTTCCTGCACAGAAGATTTGCTGCGTTCACTTGGTGATTTAGCACAAGCTCATGACCTACACGTGCAGGTAAATTCTGAGAGCTCTGTTTACAACTTAAATATTTTGGATAGAAAGCATAAAGATCAAGCCATTTTCACAATTTACACAAAGCACTTAAACCACATTCTTAACTTGGAACCCGTCTTTTAAATTCTTCTTGAATTATTAGAGGTACTCTACAATAGTACTATGACCTCCACAGCAAATGAGAAGGCTCATAGCTTGAAGGATGCACAATTCATCAAGCCCCAGTGCATGGTTACTAGGAAACTGGCACCAAGTATTGTAAGTTAGAGTAACCCTTGGGTTGCTAAAGGTTGCTGTCCCTTGTCCAAGGTTGTTATGTCTGCCTCTCAGCCATCTGCTGTTTCTGTACAGGGCAGATTTCAGAAGAGAAAAGAATTGCTCATCTTTTGTCTCAATTACTCATATTTCTATCTTATTTAACATTGTTAATGTTGTTGTAGAATTTCCTCTACAATAAAGTTTCTGCATTTAAAAAAGGCATATTTTGAAGCTTATAGGTGTGTTGAACCTTTGAGATTTTTCTTTTTTGGTTAAACAGTCCTAGTATATGTTGCTTTAAAGCTACACTACATTAGGACTGTTTGTCATTACAAGGTGAGCATTTGAAAATACAGAAAGTACATGCTTCAGCCTCCACACAGGAGGAACCAGGTTTGTGTCTGAGACCAGAAATTGATCAGTCTGTCTGAAGATACATGGAGCAGTTACCCTGTGTGTTACCCCGATCCCAGGGTCCACTCTGTGGTAGGCTTCTATCTTTCTTTTACATCATGGTCATATCTATCATTTTATTTATTACTTTAACATTTGCTAAATACCAATTTGGTTGTTAAGTCATCATGCTACAGGGACAGACTATCCAGGTATACCTCTTCAGATCAAGTTTAAAGGAAGAAATTGAGCTATTGTTTTGGATCACAGGGATCTCTCCAATGAAAATAGAAACCCAAGGACAAGATCTAGCTATATGCTTTAGAAAGACTATTTTCTATCATTATGTGCTTGCAGCAGGTTGCTCAGAAGTTTGAAATGCTATAATGCTATTTAAAGGACTCATCGCTATTTATTTTCTCATTGCAGAGTCACATAAGTGAGACTGAAGAAGAACTCAAACTTGTGGAGAATATGTTTCCTTCCTATCAGAGTTACACTGAACTGTATGATAAAAACAAGCTGCTTACCAGCAAGGTAGCTGCATATCAACTTCACAGCATAGCTTAGATTTATTCATGTATAGAATATTCTGGTTAATTGTAGTTACCTGAAAAGTTTGTACTGTTTTGTCAAAGTCAGTGGCATCTGGGAAAGAGTAAATTGTTTCTATGTTCTTTGTTGCACAGGTGTTGGTGAAGGGACTGAAACTTTAGACAAGCTTATACTTTATGTAGGCATTTTAGGGGAGATGAACAATAAAGGTATTAATACTCCCTGAGCCTATTTTTAAGAGTCTAAACAGGGCTGGGAACAGTAGGATTGGAAGGATAGATAAAGCTGGTGATGTAGGAGCTGGTAATTCTGGGGCAGTAGCCAGTTATCCTCATATTACAGTGTTCTTGCACACTGCTTTTTCCTGTACATTTTTTTTTCTACAGATTTACAGCAAATGAACCAGTTTTAATTGAAGAATATTCTAGATGCAATCTAGTGCAAAACTTTAGAGAGACAATGAGAAACACACTAAGTACATACATCTTTCCATTGTATCTGTTACACTCTTGGCCCCAGTGCTTAATCTCTATGATATGAAATACACATCATAAAGTTACTACAGTACTATGCCAGATAGGCAGTTCTTTCTTTTGCTTCTTGCAGCTAGTTCATAAGTGACAAACACAACCACCACAAGATACCCCATCTTTTTATATAAGTAAATGAAAATAGGCAGAGGGATCTCAGGCTTACTGAAGTTAATGAGAGTTCCTCCCTTCTTGATTTCAAAAGCTTCATTCAAGAATGGCATGCCTTTACCCTTGACAGTAACAGGTGCCATTTTGGCTGTTAAAAGCAGTGCAGCAAAAAATTTACAGATACTGAAGAAAATGCTATTTTTTCTAAAATTGTTGGTTTTGTTTTTATTTAGACAGTGATGGCTCATGGCTGTTATCTTTCTGACGAAGAGCTGGAACTTTTTAATCTTCGTGGATCTGCAGTAGCACATTGCCCCAGTTCTAATTTTTCGTAAGTAAATAAAATAAGTTAATGGTGTACAACTGGAAAGAGCTGTTTTTCACATAGTGTGAAGATACTATAGAATCATAAAATGTCTCAGGTTTTAAGGGACTTTAGAGATCATTTACTTCCAACCCCCTTGCCATAGGCAGGGATGCCACCCACTAGATCAGGTTGCCTACGGCTTCATCCAACCTCGTCCTGAATACCTCCAGGAATGGGGCATCCACAGCCTCTCTGGGCAACCTGTTCCAGTGCCTCACTAGTCCAGCCTACAGAAGGAAGGCTGCATATATCATATTCCGTTTCACCAGAAGTGACATACTGGATCAAGCATGGCTGTTCATGTTCTGCTTCTATGTGGTATGCCCTGGACGGACGTTATTTTTGAGTATAATCACTACGAGTATTTCTTTTTTTAAACTTAGTTTCTTATGACTGTCCTATCAATGGCAAATTCCTTCTCACCCAGAATACATATATATTATTGGGAAATGGGAAAGGCTGAAATATATTTATATTCACAGAAATTATATACTATACAGTATCCTATTGGGGTACTAAAAATGACTGCTACGGGCATTTTGCCTGTAACATAATCAGTAGCTTGTTTGCAATGGCTTACTGGAGCTTGTGAAATGATCTACCCTCTCCTTGGATTACACTTTACATCATATTTAGATTTTTTTCACAAACATACTAAGAGCTTATTTTCAAAAGATAACTCTGAAACTGTTTTATTAGAAAACTAAAAGTTTCCTTTAGGAAAAGTTGTTTTAGTGATTAAGACCCATCATCCAAATTTATGAATGTAAATGGTTCATCCCTGTTTAATAAACATGATCTATTACATGCAGTCTAAGAACTCTTGTCCTGAAACTGCCCGAAGTCCTCTTACTGAACTGCAGAAATAACTTTCCTTCGTGTATAATACAGAAGACATCTCTTTTTCCAATCCAGGTTGAGCAGTGGCATCTTAAGTGTACAAAAGGTTCTCAAACACAATGTGAAGCTTGGCCTCGGCACAGGTTGGTAGCTTTCTTAGAAAATGGTCTATTTTAGAAATTGCTGGAAGATACAAAAACATACCTTCATGTGTGTATTGGAAAGCCATCATGCCACCAATTTGTGGCTTAATATGTAGAGGTGGTCAAAAGATGTTTGAGCAGTTTTGTTCCTGCCTTAACAGTAAACTGCCTCAACAACAACTTTTCCAGATCAAGTTTCAGTTCTGCATTGTATTTTATTTACCTGACCTTGTAGAACTCATGTCAGGAATCACCCATTCAAAGACAATGCTTAGCAGTAAACCTTTTCATGTTTACTACCTCTTGCACTTTGTAACACTTAAATCAAGCTCATAATAATTTAATCCAGAAATATTCCCAAAGTTTGTTTCTAAGACTCTTATCCCTTCTAGATGTTGCTGGGGGATATTCAGCTTCTATGCTTGATGCTATCAGGAAAACAATGATGGCATCTACCACCCTTCAAATTAATAAAGTCAATGAAAGAGGACTTACTCTTAAAGAAGTTTTTCGACTTGCAACTTTAGGAGGAAGCCAAGGTAAGAAGAATTTTCTTTATAATATATAGAGAGAACTTTCGCTTTTTTTTTTTTGTGATATTATGTCTCCTTGTCTATAAAGGATGGCTGAACTTAAAGATTTTCTGATTCCAGAGTGAAGTCTAAAATTATATTTGCTTGGAACAGATTTCTTTCGCTCTCTCATAACAATACCACTCTCACTACAGAAAAGCATTTGTACTAGTATTGAGAGTTTAATAAAGGCATCCTAATGATTTTTCAGGGCTGTACATTTTATTTGAAAAGATCCTCAGACTTCTTAATTATTGGTGCTTGTAAATTTGTCACACCAATTGGAAAGACTTTGTTTTCTCAGCAACCAAAATGTAAGAAAAAGCTGTGCAATTACTGTAAAATCACGCATCCTGTTTGTCATCAGTTTCTAATTTTGTTTCTTCTTGTTGAGATCTCAATGAGGCAGCTTTTGACTGTCTTTTTAGCAAATCAAAACATTATGCAAATTTCCCCATGGTGAGAGTACAGCACAAAGTTTAAGCACGATATGTATCAGAGTTATTTATGACAAAATTGCATCTGCAGAATATAGTTATATAGTATATATGTTATTCTGTCTCACTGAAATGTTTTGCCACAATCAGTATGCACATATGGATTTATACAATTAGTAAAGTTTTAGCAGAACTTGTGTCATTTCACAGAGAGCAAATCCACATATTTGCTCCCAAAAATTTGTTAGAGTTTTAGTCAAAAGAAAAGCACCCTCCTCCTCATAAAGAACTGGTCCCAAGTCTTTCAATGTAACATTTTTGTTGTTGTGAAAAAATACCAATTAATTGGAAACTATTAGTGGAAGCTTGAAAGATGTAGTGAAAATGCCTTCAAATAGGTCCTGTCTGGACTGTGGACAAGGACTGTAGGGTGTAATGTAGGTAAGAAATGTAATGTAGGGAATGTAATGTAACGTAGGGAAGTAAGTAAGAAAGAAAATGGTCAGAGGACAAAAAAGAGAGTGTGTTTGTTTTTTTTTTTTTTTTTTTTTTTTTTTTTCCCCCAGAATATATACGGTACTCATCTTGGTTGAGAGTAAGTTAGTTCATATACAGAATGGAAAAATAAAATCCCGGACTTGTATATGGTTCCCCTCCCAGCTACTCTTGTGCTTGTTTTATCTGGGTTCTTAAGCTTACAATAATATAGTAAGATTGTTTATGTATTGATTTCAACAAGTTCTACCACTTGTAAGGGTAGAATATAAATTACTCGTTCAGCCTTCCAGTACTCCAGACAAGTAGTCTGGGCAAATTTAAACGAGAGATTTTTTTTCTTGTCATACTTTGCTGAGACCCTAAACACTTATCACCCTCTTGTGTTTATTTTAAAAACTGCATTCTGTTCACAAACCTAAAAGAATATGACAAAATTGTAGTTGACAGTTGGTAGACAGCCAAAACATTTCACCATTTTGAGGAGTTTCAACATTTTTAATGTACTGTATGTATAATATGTATGTATATTATGTATTATATTACACATACATATTATAGATTATAGTTATATATGTAAGTGTACACCATTCATTAGATAAGGAATTGACTGGATGGCTGCACCCAGAGTTGTGGCCAATGCCTCTATGTCCAAATGGATACTGGTGATGAGTGGTGTTGCTTGGGGGTCCATGCCGGGACCTGTGCTGTTTAATATCTTTTATCAATGACATCGACAGCGGAATCAAGCGCACCCTCAGCAAGTTTGCAGATGACACCGAGCTGAGTTCTGCCATTGATACAACAGAAGGAAGGGGTGTGTGGTGCTTTTACCCACCTGGGCAGCTGAGCTAACCACAACCACTCTCTCACTTACCTTCCTCAAAGGGAAGGGGGGAGAAAATAGAATGAAAGGGCTCAGGGGTTGAGATAAGGACAGGCAGATTGCTCAACAGTTACTGTCACAGGCAAAAAAAGACTCAGCATAGGGAGATTAATAAAAATTTATTACCTATTACTAACAAGATAGAGCAGTGAGAAACTAAACTGAACTAAAACAAAACAAAACAAAATAATAAAAGCACCTTTCCCTCATCCACCTTCTACACCTCCTCCCCCAAAGCAGTGCAGGGGAATGGGGCTGTGGTCAGTCCCTGATGCTTCATCTCTGCTGCGCCCTCAGGGTCCCTCTCTGCCCCTGCTCCCTGTGGGGTCCCTCCCATGGATGCCGTCCTTCCCGAGCTGAGCCTGCAGGGGCTGCCCACAGGTAGCAGCTCTTCAAGCACTGCTCCCACACAGCTCCATACCACGGGGTCCATCCATGCCCCAGGAGCAAACTGCTCCAGCACGGGTCCCCCACAAGCAGCAGCTCTCCCCAGACCCCTGCTCCTGCGTGGGCTCCTCTCCACGGGCTGCAGCTCCGGCCTGGGGCCTGCTCCTGCAGGGGCTCTCCATGGGCTGCGGCCTCCTCCAGGCCACATCCACCTGCTCCACCGGGGGCTCCTCCACCCGTGGGGGGGCTGCAGCGTGGAGATCTGCTCCATGTGGGACCCATGGGCTGCAGGGGGACAGCCTGCTCCACCAGGGGCCTCTCCCTGCACAGCCCGCAGGGGAACTGCTGCTGCCTGCCTGGAGCACCTCCTGCTGCCCTCCTGCTGAACTGACCTGGGGGTCTGCAGGGCTGCTTTTCACCCTTCACTTTCCCAGCTGCTGTTGTTCAGCAGTTTTTTTTTTCCCCTTTTTTTCAATCTGCTCTCCCAGAGACACAACCAACATTGTTCCCTTGATTGGCTCCAGCCAGCAGCGGGTCCTTTTGGAGGTGGCTGAAACTATTCCTTATCTAACATGGGGCAGCTTCTGTATTCTTCTCACAGAGGCCACCCCTGCAGTTCCCTGCTACCAAAAACTTGCCATGTAAACCCAATACAGGATGCAATCCAAGGGGCCCTGGACAAGCTGGAGAAGTGGGCCCACATGAACTACGTGAGGTTTAACAAGGCCAAGTGGAAGGTGCTGCAGCTGGGTCAGGGCAGTCCCAGACATGAGCACAGGCTGGGAAAAGAACTCACAAGGAGCAGCCTGACAGAGAAGGACCTGGGGGTTCTGGTGTACAAAAAACTTGACATGAGCCAGTAGTGTCTGCTTGCAGCCCAGAAGGCCAACTGCATCCTGGGGTGCATCAGCAGAGGGGTGGGCAGCAGGTGGAGGGAGGTGCTTGTGCCCCTCTGCTCTGCCCTTGTGAGGCCCCACCTGGAGTTCTGCATCCAGGTCTGGGCCCCCACCACAAGAAGGATGTGGGGCTGTTAGAGTGGGTCCAGAGGAGTGGCCATGAAAGTGATCAGAGAGCTGGAGAAATTTCTCTCTGTGAAGAAATGCTGAGAGAGCCGGGGATGTTCAGCCAACAGAAGAGGAGGCACCAGGGAGACCTCATCACAGCTTCTCAGTACTTAAAGGGGGCTTATAAAAAAGGAGAGCAACTTTTTACTCAGGCAGATAAATGATAGGACAAGGCGAAATAGTGTTAAACTAAACGATGGGAGATTTATATCAAATGTTAGGAGGAAATTCTACACTGTGAGGGTAGCATGGAAAGCTTCCATGCTTACCATGCTTCCCAGGAGAAGCATGGGAACAGGTTGACCAGAGAAGCTGTTGATGCCCCTTCCCTGGAGGTGTTCAAGGCCAGGCTGGATGGGTCTTTGAGCAACCTGGTCTGGTGGGAGGTGTCTCTGCCCATGGCAGGGGAGTTAGAACTCGATGATCTTCAAGGTCCCTTCCTACCCAAGCCATTCTATGATGTTATGATATAATATGCAGATAAGTTAAAAACTTAAAGTTATCCTAAATTATTTTCAAGCAACCTCAAAGGTCTCTACTTAGGTATTCAATAAACCCTTTCACTTAAGATAAAATTGTAGTTTTTCAGTGCTTGTGTACCCAAAAACGAGAGGCTGCAATGAAGCATGAAATAATAAAGCTGTATAACAGAGCATAAGACAAGTCTTACACCTGGGTATAGGACCTGCATATCTGGCTATGACTTTTTTTCCTACCATATTGTTCTTTGTTATTACTAATTACCCTTAGTTGAGCTCTCAACAAACCTTTTATTATCAAATTATATATTACTATTGTAATATGTCCATACAACCTGTCAACATTGCTTAAAGTGTTTTATAAACATAAACAATTTAATCTTACACTGCCTTTGCAACGTGAATATTATTATCTAATTTACAGTTTCTCTGACTTTCTCTCGACACCCCTGTTGGAATATAGTTTTTGCAACGTAAGCAATTATTGTTCCACTTTAAACAGTTGGTGGTCTATACATCAGTTCCGAGATGACATAAAATCAAAAGAGAACATTCAAAGAACAAACATTAAGATGGGTTCAAATTCTTTCATAGATTTCCTTTATGCTTAACAGATGCCCTTCAAAAATTCACCAAAATACACATGCTTTTTATGAAGAGTTGCATAAAAACTCAGATGCTAACCTACACATTCTATTTGCTTTTATTTTTTTCTTTGCAGTCATCTAAATATTTTTATTTTTCATGAACATCACAAATAGGTTGCTAGATGCTTCCATATAATGGAAAGAGACTTGCATGGAGGATCTGTTTGTGAGCTTATTTTCTCTTTCAGCTCTAGGACTAGATGATGTGATTGGAAACTTTGAGGTTGGCAAAGAATTTGATGCACTGCTCATCAACACCAAGGCTTCAGACAGCCCTTTTGACTTGTTCTCTACCGATACTTTTGAGGTAATCTGAACAGGATTAATGATGCAGAAAATTACTGGAAATAACGTGGGGAAGGTCTGTGATACAGGCAGAATGTAAGTCTCTTCAGGGTCTTTCCTGTAACAGTAACTTGGGTATAATGCCCTACTGCTGTCTGTATCTCAAACCAAGAGGTACAGGGATTTTGTCAGAATCTCACTATCTCAATGACGGGCATATATATCACCATGAAAAAAAAAAAAGGCAAAAAAAAAAAGCATGTAGCATTTAAATGCAGTAGCTCTAGCTGATAATTACAGTTAGCTAATTGCAGTACCACAGCACCGCAGCCAAGGAAGAATAATTACTTTTAGTTAACTTTTGGAGTTTAAACTCAATAATGGCAATCCGTTCCTAAGTGAAAGCTGAATTACCTTGGCTTCACTAGTGAAAACTGAAGCTAAATTCCTGGGACTATAAAAATGTTTACAATTTTGCCTTATTTTTCCAAAAATAAGAGAGCTCTAAAAAGAGGAAAGCACTGTTTTAGCCATATACTTGTTTATACTGTCAAATTTCTGCAGTATTTTCTTCCGGAGACATACATCCTCCCTACTGAAAATTAATTATGACAAAACATGTATATTAAGTTTTAATTTTACTGTCTGCAGGCAGTTGTCCTGGTTTCAGTTAGAACAGAATTTTCTTCCTAGTAGCTGATGGAATGCTGTGTTTTGGCTTGGGATGAGAAGAGTGCTGATAACACCCCGATGTTTTAATTGTTGCAGAGCAGTTCTTATACCAAGCCAAGGACATCTCAGCCTTTTGCTCTGTCCTGCCAACAGGCAGGCTGGGGGTGCAGTAAGAGCTGGGAGGGGACAGACCCAGGACAGGTGACCTAAACTAGCCAAAGGGGTATTCCATACCATCTGACGTCATGCTAAACAATATATAGAGGTGGCTAGCTGGGGGAGGGGGCCGGACTGCTCGGGGTTAGGCTGGGCATCGGTCAGCGGGTGGTGAGCAATTGCATTGTGCATCACTTGTCTGTACACATTAGTAGTATTAGTACTATTATCACCATTGTATTATTATTATTATTATTATTATTATTATTATTATTATTATTATTATTATTATTATTATTATTTTCCTGTCTTATTAAACTGTCTTTATCTCAACTCACGGGCTTCACTTTCCATTTCTCTCCCCTGTCCCAGAGAGGGAGGGGGAGGGTGAGCGAATGGCTGCGTGGTGTTTAGCTGCCGGCCGCGCTAAACCACGACAGCAGTATATAGGAATATATAGGAAAACTCTTTTCATCAGTTGTTTTCATCAGTTTTTAATAATTATCATCTGGGTTTGCAGATACTGCTTTCTGAATTTGCTTTTCTCCCATTTTTTACAGGACAGTCTTGAGAAGTTCCTTTATCTAGGTATGTGCATAAAGCTCTCGTGTTGTTGTATATGTCACAGATCTTCTAAATCAATGTGGAGGTTGCTTTGCATTCATTTATAACTGCTAAATAAGAATTAAAGAGTTTTTTTTTTGGGGGGGGGGACAAAAGAACAAAAAGTAGTCAGTTTAGCATGAACAGGTGTATAAGTTTAATTGCCAGATTCATAACCTCATCTGTCTTTATAGCAAAAGCTAAATCATATTTCACAGAAAAGTAATACTGATTTTTTTTTATGCAAAGCCTATCACCAGTTCAGAACAAAATCTGATTTCTGCAGACCAGTTGCTGTTGTGGTACCTGAGTGGTACTGCTGCCTGGTACCTGAGTTAGTTCAGATAGTATGCAACAGCTATTTCTGTACTGGTATATATTTGCAGATTTTAAATCTGCTAAATACATAGAAAATACACGACACCACTGCAGCAGCTGAACGCTATGTGTTTTTTTTTTTTCAAAGAAGCATGAGTAGTTTAATGCCCATTGATGTTTATGGTGTTTATGGCGTCTGACTATTTCTCTTGAAATACACTTTCTCAGTCTTAGGAAATGGGTAACTGAAAATGATATATAAGAATACAAACGATATATAAGAATACAAGTTTTTGTGGATTGCATCATTTTAATTAATAAAATCAGTGCATAGAGTTATGTGCAATTCTCTCTTTTGACTATGTTATTTCAGGTGATGATCGGAATATTTCTGAAGTGTACGTGGCTGGAAAGCAAGTGGTTCCTTTTTCAAGTTCAGTATAAATCCATTTTTCTTTTGCAAAATGTTCTGCTGACCTCTCTGCCTATGATTTGAAAAAAGATTGGATAAACACGGTGCCTGATCATCAGGAATGACATTTCATTTATGTTTAATGTTTTAAAACTTTCAAATGTGAGAAAATTTGTTAGATCTTTCAAGAATTATGTTACCAAAATTGTCACAGTTCTAAGATGAAACAGGCATTTAAATTTCTCTGTAAAAATAGTATATGTGCATCAACAAGGGATTTGCTAAATATCTTACTTGAATAGGACAACTGGTGTTCCTTTTAATAATAATGTAAGAAGTATTAAGGAGAGCAAACAAATTCTCACTGTCTATAAGATGTTTAAATTGAAAAAAAGGCCAGTGCTGGTTAACAATTTCTGCAAATAATGAATATCACAAACTAGTGTAATTTCCTTTGTATTATCACCAAGTATAGAGAATTTAGTGTCATTTGAGGGCATTCAGAACATTTTTCATTTTTGTTTATGTATGTGATTAGTTTTCAAAATTTAATTTTAAATATTTTTTAATTGAAATTAATTAAGAAGTATGTACTTATAATCAATTAAGGGTCCTTATTATCAACAAGCTCAGATTTCTCATTAACAGTCAGGCAGAAGAGAACTGGTGGAAGAACCAAGTAAAAAATACAGAATTGGTCAAACAGAACAAGAGCGGAAGGGCTGCGCCATTCTGTGATGCTGTGAGCTGAAACTACATTTCCTCAAATTTCACTCTGATGTTTAGAAGCAGTCTGCCTAATCTTCCACCCATTCTCTTATTGAATCTCCTTCAGTTGAGTGACCGCTGAACGAAACACGCATAAAACCAGAAGCAGGCACTGAGGTGTCTGTGTGCTTCTCAGTTGCAAATACTTTTTTTCTGGACTAGAGGGCATGCTTCCTCTAGTTCAGCCTCTTGCAGAACCTTACTAAATTAATTTGCTCCTGATTATTCAGACTATGAGTTATAAAATATCCCTTCTGCTTTCTGTACTAGAAGTGAGTATGTTTAAAGCAAAAGCTGCAAGAAATGGTCTATCTCTCGTTTTTACTACCTTTGACTTGAGATGTTAATTCCTCTCTGGAAAGAAGCAACTCAGTTTCAATGTGTTCCTTTGTGTCTTTCAACACTGGAACAGTAATTCCAGCCCTGTACAATGCCAGCTAAAAAAAAAAAAAAAAAAAAAAAAGCACTTTTTATTTTATTAGTCCATGTAATTTCCTTTCTTTAAAAAGTGTATTTCCCTGCTTGTTATTGCAGGTTTTGTTTTGTTTTGTTTTCCCAATAGGATTAGTTTGAGAAGGGAGTTCCTTTTTCCTTTGTTATGTTTTTTTTTGTTTGTTTGTTGTTATTTTTTTTAATGCAAAGAATGTAAACTTTAATTTCAGTGCCAGTGGAGACAATATTGCACTGAATTACTATATGTATGTGTTGAGTATGGTTTTGGGGATTGCTTCAAACTCCTTCGATTTCAATGAGCTTAGTTTCATACTTTTATCTCACTGTCTGGTGATACAAGGGCGCAAGACCTCCTTGTGCTCCTAAAATACAGTAACTGCATGAAAGTCTCATTCTGGGTCTATGTACGAGGGAACATGTGGCCTAGTATCGCTAACAACTTGCTCTGATTTTAACAAGCATTTTCAGAGCTTACATACATTTAAGGTTATGCCTAGATGAGACAGTTTAGCATCAAGTGGAACTATATAAGCTAGCTTAGGCATTGAAAATACGTAAAGTCATTTTCAGTGTGGTGTGTGTGTGTGTATCTTTTTTTTTTTTTTTTTCCTTGACGCAGAGTAGCCCTACTGAACAGCATGGTATTTTGGCTTGCATATTCCACCCTAAAGCTGCTGCACTGCTTGCTCATATAGAGTTAGCTCAGGTATCTTCACACTGCACTGGTCTGTGCTATATGTTTGCTAAAGTACACTCTTTTTTTTTCCATTATGTTTAATCATTCCTAAGGCTTTAGGATTTAAGATTTAAAGTTTTCACATTCCATCAAGGCGTCTGCTTAAAAAGATTGTTCTTCATGTGTCCCAATTACATACATAGTAGCACACTTCCTTGGCAAATACAATCTGCAATTCTTTAACTTGGTTTCCTGATTCAGGGAGCATTTTTCCTCATGAATTTTGACATGAATTAATTGACCAAATTTCACATTCCAAAACCAAAGATCTGTGAGACATATGTTTTAATTCTCCAGTTACTGTCTGAAACTATTTTTAGGGAGTTGCATAGTTTACAGCTTTGGCTTTCCTATAGGAATGTATTTTGGGACAGAGAAAGATTATGCAGCCTTGTGTACTATGTATGTTTGTGCTGTAGTTCTTTGCTTCCAGAGCTATGAATTATATCAACACTTTTATTTAGTGGTAGTTCAAACCATGCCTGACTTTATTGCTTTCTTGCTATTCTGTGGGGTTGTTAAGAATGGGATTCAGTATTTCTTCTTGAAAGATTTGGCAGGGGGAGGAGGGGTTGCTTATTTGCAAATTGGGAATACAGAAAAAAATTCTAACAAGTTCAACACTAGCTCCTGCTGGCCCATTTACAAAGGGACTCCCTAGGAAAAGTACTGCCAGTGAGCTTTGGATTTGGATATGGGATGTGTAATGAGCAGTTTCACTCTTGTTAAAATTCAGGCACAAGGCAGGAACTCAGCTTTTTGATTATAGCTTTACTGGTGTCTGGTAGCCAGACACAGCCCAGACTTAGAACTGGAGAATCATCTTTTCAAGAATCTCAGCTGAAGAAGGAGCTCTTCCTGCAGCCCCATACGCTCCCTGCGAGCATGGGCCAAGATGAACAGTGTCACATTGAACATTCACATTGAGTGAGGTGCTTAGTGGTAAAGAAAAGAAGCCAGAATTTGGTGTGAGAGGGAGCCAGTGGAGAAATTAATATAGCCATGTAAAGAACAAATCGGAAGGTAGTTTCAATAGAGGCATCTTAAACAGAATTGAGTGAAGCAACACTCTAATGCCAGAAAAAAAGAAAAAAAAAATTGAAGTAGGGCCCTCTGAGGTAGACCTAAAACCTCTTTCAGTTCTTTTCAGGCTTACACAATGAAAACTTAATGTTTTAGGAGAGTCAGAGAATGTGTTAGCCAGACTTCTTTGAAGCAATTTTGGGAAAGTAACTGAGGATCCCTCTGCGGCATATTAGTCCTTGGGACTCTGTGGCTGTGTGCAGATAGCCAAGATGCTTGGTGCAGTAGGAGAATATCAGTAGATGAAAGTGGTTACTGCTGATACTCATACCTCTACACCGTATGCAGTCAGTGCCTACATATAGTCTGATTCCTTGGATGAATGTCCCCACTGCTTACATGGTTTGAAGCAAGCCAAATAATTGGTGCAGATGCTTGAAGTATCTATTAGAGTTTGGAGTGTATTTGGCATGCAACTGAGCCTCCAGTGCAGATTCTTCTGAGAGAAACATAATCCTTTGTGGTATACCAAAACCGCCCTACAAACTGAACCAATATTCAGTCAGTGAGGCTGACTGGAAAATTCACTTCAAAACACCGCTACTATCTCAAACCAAAAATGCTGATAGAGGCAAGGACATAACACCATTCCCCCTCCATATTTATTGCCACAGAAAACAAATGAAAGCAACTTCCTTTCTCCTCCCTCCTCTTTCAAAAATATAAAATAATTATTAAAAAAAAAAAAAAAAAAAAAAGTAGAAATAAGCCAGCCACACACTAAGGGGAGATGACTAAGTAGAAGAAAAGATAATTTTCAGTCAGCATAAATTGACATCATGCTACTGACTTAAGATAAAGCCTCTGGAAAAATGTACATGCAACTGTTTCCAGATGTCAGTCCCCATTAGTTGTCTTTCCAGATTGTGGATGGGATCTTTATTTTTAACGTTTCTTTGTGTTTAGTGTCAACAAACCTTTCAGACAAATTAAAATTAAGGGTAGTTTGTGGAAAGCTTGCTTGTTGGGACAATGTGTTTAATGTGTTCTATGTTCAGATGACCAGCTATTTATTATAAATGGAGTATATATGAATTACTTTTATATGTTGATCTCATTGTGTCACTTTAGTTTTTGATTATTAATGAAATGCAAGTAAGTATTGCTTATGCATTATGCAGCATTATTTGAATTATTCATGTGTGGCAAGTGGAGTTCTTCACTTTAAAATGTTGGCTTGGCCTAATGTTTATATTTATTGTGTGGTTTTGTGCAATCAGAAAGCTTTATAGGAAAAAAAAATATATGTTTGTTCATTGTACTGAGATTTTCATTATTGTAACTGGAATTTCTGTCAAAAAGAAATGTTAAAATGACCCTGTTTAAAAGTCTGTGCCTGATTATACAGTCATGAATGAAAAAAAGTATAATGGTTTTATAAAAGCTGACACGAATAGTAATGTTTTAATTAAAAAATATATATTTACAGAGAAATAGATTTTTTATTCTAATCATGATTGTGCAGTGCAGATTAGCAAAATTTAATGATTCTTGCTAAATACCTGCTAGTCTGCTGAGCAAAGAATATAACTTTGATTGTATATTTAACAAGAATATACATGTTTTGAAAAAGAAGAAGCCTAACTTCTTTCACAGAATATCTCAATTTTAACAATATTGCTCAGAGAAAGAGTTTCCAAAAATAAAAAAGTTAAGTTTTCCTATAAACAATTCTTAACAGATGACAGAGTGGACAGCTTCTAAAGTAACACTGGGTTTGTGTGAATATATGGTAATATATTACATGCTGCCCTGTGTATAGTAGTGGTCAACACATCTCTAAAGAGATGGTGCACAAGTAAAAGGAATATCAGGAAAAAAGAAAGAAAAAAATAAAAGAAAAAAAGAAAAAAAAAAAAAGAAAGAAAAAAAAAAAAAAAAAAGGGATATGGGGAATTTGAGAAAAGACTGAAAAAAAAAAATCTGAAAAGATTTCAAAAGGCTGGTAGTAGAATGAAATATAATGCAAAGTAGAAAGAAGCTGGATTAGGGGAAGTCAGAAAATCACGATGATGTATCAGTGAAGTTTTAGGTGGGAAATGCTCAGAAAATAAGATATTTTTTTCAGGCTATATTCTGTTAAATCATAGACTTCATTCCTTCAGAAAGTCATTGAAGCCCAGATTTCCAAAGCAAAGCAGTTATTTATGTGCTTTAAAGAAGAACCCAAATTATCACAGCTAATTATAACACTTTTCAACCTCTCAAAATCTACTTCAAGATTTAAAACAAAATTACCTGTAATAACTCCAGTAGAAACCTAATACAAGTTATGCTTTATCTTCATGTCTCTTATGAAACATTTGGCATTGGCCAGGTCAGATACTGAAGCAGTCTGAACTCAGGGAAGAACCTCTGCTCATGCATGCCCCACACACCGTGCATCTCATGGTGCAATGATAACAGACTCCAGCACAAGAAGAAAAGTATCTGGTGTGGCTAGACTCCCAGAAAATGAGCTGTTTTAAAAATCAGGTTGTTTTCAAGTCCAGAACACTGCAGAGAGCACAGCACATTTTATACTGCACATACCTAATAGGGAACTTAAAGCTACTGGGAACTTTGCCCTGAAGTTTGTTGTTGTTGTTGTTGTTTTAAGCCCTGCTACTGTATGTGTAACAAATTGTGCTTCTCTCAAAAGAGAAGCAAGCAAATGACGTCTGCAAGGCTCTCTTAAATGAAACAACAGCAACAAAAACCATTCTTGGGAAGCCAAAAGGACATCAGCAACAATCTGCTATGTAAAGTTAATAAAACTGTTAATTTTCCTCAAAAGGCTGAGCAGTGCTTTTGGAGGGCAATTTCCTGGAAATTTCAATGGAATTTTTTTCTTGGAAAATGTCCTAAATCAGCGTGTGCTTCAACCAATGAGATCCCCTGTGGCTTCTGCAAGCAGCAGCTATTTGTGCAGAAGTGAATGCAATAGGCATGCCTGAAGTCATACTTTCTCCCTGACCAGGACTCAGACTTGTGTGTTTAGTTCATGGTTTCTCACAGACTTCATTTTAATTTGAAAATAAGTGGTATGAATGAGTACAACTGGGAGAAGGATAAGGCTTGAAAGTCAATTTTACGCCAACCCACCTAAAACTTATACTCAAAAGATCTCTCCTATCAGGAAAGTATTATTATGTTTGCACAACTCTTAGGCTCAGTGTTTTGGCTTCATGACTTGAGTCAGCAGGTAGCAAACACTGCCAAGACCAGGATGTGAAATGTGAGCAGCTGACATAAACGTAAGAACATTTTACCTTGGTCTGTGTTTGAGCCACAAGAAGCTTTGCTTAGCCTTCTGGTGGCTAGCTCCTAGGCTCCTTTACATAGAAAAACTCCCTGGAGCTAAGCCTTCAGTAGAAGGGACCAGTGTTGGTTACAACTGAAGATTTTGATCTCTGTGTCGTATCTGACCTGGCTTTGGGGATTGTTTGTGTGCTCCCTTAAAAGCTTTTGCTGATGAAGGTTTTAAAAAGTGATTACATGTATTCATTAGCTGTTGAAGATAGCAGACTGTCACCCTTGCTTCTATATGAGCCTTCTTTCCCCAGGGGAGAAGGGGCATTTTAATGCAGTGAGCTTTTCTGATTCTGGTCCTTGGGTTTGTCAGCTTGTCACCTATTGTGTGTAGGCTCTGTTTCATTCTTTCATGAGAAATACCAACCAGGAGTTATGTTGTTGAATGCCTCCTCCCTGTTGTGCCTATATGTAGCTTCAAGGAAGAACAATGTATTTGGAAAAAAATGCTATATGTGATTTCCTCTGTTCTGCTTGGTTTTGATCATGCTAAATGGGAACTTATGTACTGTTGAAACAAAATAAAGTGGCCTTGTGTTTACACCAGCCCCCATCTGTTTCTGTGTTTGACTTTGGAGGAGAGAGGAGGAAGGTGGCAAGCAGACTAATGAAGATTTACAGTGAAGACCATAATACATGGCAAAGTGTCTGTGAAGCTCAATACTGGGAAACTCAGACACACCCACTGTAGGGGGTTGTAAACTGCTTCATATGTATGACATTATTTTAAGGGATCTTTTTCCAGACTCTAAATTCTTAGAGCATTTGATGTAGCTTTATTACCAGATTTGCTGGCTTGATAAATCAAAGCAAGTGCCTCAGTAGCATTTTTATTATTTTGTGTGGAAGTAGACTACCCTGAAATGCTTTTTTCTTGTGCTTGGCAGCAAGCACACAGAGTCACATCTCCTTTAATGTGTTTTTCTTCACTTTTTTTCTTTACAAAGCATAGACATATAAATGTCCCCAATCTAAGCAGCTCTGAATCACACCAAAAACAGATTTCCTTAAAACAAAAACTCCCATAGGAGAACCACTAATTAAACACTGAGGAATTGTGTGCTACAGTTTTGAGAATTATGTGCAAGTTGTTACCAACTAATGCAAAATTACGTGCACAAGAAATAAAATCATTTTGTATTTTCATCAACCAATTTAGCACGAGTCATGCAAACTACAGAGGAAAGACAAAATAAAACTTCTTTGTTCTACTGTTTTTAATAGAAAGGCCTATTGAAGCTTTCAGCATTGGAATTCTATTGCTTAATATTTTAGTTTGGAAAATAGCAGTGAGAAATGCCTTCATGACATTTTGCTAGAGTACTATATTAAGTTTTTATCTGAGATTTTATTTAAAGCAGTATAAGCCCCAGACGTGAGCACAGTGAGTATGTAAGCCAGTTTGAAAATGCAGGAGCCTTTGGGTATGTTGTCAGTAAATCTCAGGTACAATTACCTGTTTCACTACAATTAATTGGTGCAGATGTGGTGTACACATGTGAACGCAGAATTTGCAAGATTAAAAAAAAAAAAAAAGCCATTGTATAGTCATGAGCAGATTATCAGTGTAATTTTCACCGGTCTCTTCCCATGGCTATTAAGAAGAACACAAAGACTCTTCATTTGGGATGAGGTGCTGAATCATTTATAACTAAGCTTAATAGGTTTATAGTTCATGAGTTAAGAACATACTTAAAATGCAAAGGAAAGTTGCTTGCCCTATGCTTATATCCTGTAATTATATGTCTTCTTTCCAAAGTAACAAGTTTGTGAGTTTAATTCTTGCATTAATTCTGATTAAAAATGCCCTTTAGGAATTAACCTAAAAATATGTTCAGAAATGCCATGAAATCCAGATGGAATGTGAGCAGTGCCTCTTTCTTTCCTATTTTGTCCTAAAGGTACCATTCAAAATATAATAGATACTCCGTCTATTAGAACATGGAAGTAATAAAATGGTCTAATCTCAGCCCCCAGTTAAAACAAATCGCAGCACTGGTGAAGGCCCATAGCTGCCATAGGCACAACTTCTCTGGTACTTCGTAAAGAATATCTGTTCCACTGCAGGCAGTGTTAACACTTGTTATATTAGCTATAGTGCCAACTAAACTGTTCCCTGAGCTTTTAATTTTGAAGAGAAGGGACAGAAATAGCTGTGGGACAAAGGGGGATTATAAAGATTGAACTTTGCAAAATTTTTACTGTTAGACTTGTGGGAATAGAAATGTTGTTTTTGCAGAGTTACATTGTTTAGAAGGAGGGAATGTGGTACTGAGATATGCTTACAGTGATAAGAAAGTTTAGCAGGCGACCTTGTAAAATGCAGGCAATCAGACTCCTTAGGACAATTAGGTGAAAATCACGGTGTCAAGTCAAGTCAGATAAGTGAAGAAACATTACCACTTCAAGCAGTAAAAATGTCAAAAGAAATTTGAAATTTAACAGGCCGGCGACTGAAGGCCATGCATTGTTTGTGAAGCATCAGATAGATTGTGAATCTGGATTACCCACTCAGTGGGGAAACAGAGGAGGGTCCTGCCATCAAAAGGTATATAAACTGTGTTTTGGAACTAGTAGATGCGCTCTCTCCTGCTTGTGGGGCGCCCGCCATTGCAATCGCGAATAAATTACTACTTCACTGAGATCCTCGCCTGAGCCTAAGTTATTGGCTACGGAGTGTTTCTCACAGACTTACTGCTGCTGGTTCACTACAAGTTCTGCTTGGTAATACTTCTGATCGGTATATGGATTGTCCTTACATGTGAACATCTGTGCATTCCAGTTTTGGCTAAATATACTTCAACTTTATACATTACCGTATCTTTGGAAAAATGCCTTTATGTGTGAAAATGTAACGGTTGCTTAGGAACTTAATTTATGATTCTGAGGTAAAAAAAAAAAAAAAAAAGAATGCGTGCACAGGTATTTGCATTAGCAACTCTGTTAAAATACTGTGACATTATTCATGACTTACTTTCATATTGTTTATAGAAGGATTACTACAAAGAGAATCTCCAGACAGGTCTACTTGTGTACATGCAAAGCTGTCTTTGAAAGTTAGTGAGTGCATCTATGTTAGCATTTTAGTTCAGAGCAGGAGTGAGCATTCAAAGAGAGTCTTCCAGTCACCTTCAATTCTGTGTTTGCTTTGCCTCACAGAGTGGTTTTGAACTGCATTGCTTTGTAATGAAATAGAAGATGTACTTAGAAGTGCACCTACTGTATTCAGTGGACATTCAACCCATGGGACTGGACTAGAGCTAGCCTGAAATAAAATGACTTGGAACGGAGTGTGAAATACATTTCTGTTACAGAATTTGAAGTTGGCATAAATACTTGCCATTGCTGAGTTGTAAAGCCTAACCCTTGAATCAATTCTCTTGTTATAGTTCATCAGTGCAATTCAATTTATGATTTATTCTCCCTTAAAAGATACATTTGTTCCTCCTTGACATTATTCTAACTATCATGTTCTTCATGATCTTATGAAGTGAGAAATTACTGGCAGAACATGATTTATGGAGATTTGGTTGAAGGTTACCTCTAAGATTGGAGTTAAATCTTAACCTAAACTGAAAGAAAATAAATCTTAATGAGAATAGTGGCTTTAATCACCATGGACTAAATATCAGAGACCAGAATGTACCATCACCCCCTGAAGAGCCAGTCCTGTTCCCCAGGTTTACTCACACTTGTACACACAAACAAGGATGTTCTTAGCAATCCCCTAGCACAGCACAGTGGCATACGATTCACAGACCCTTCACCTCATATGCTAATTACACCAGATGTCCCGATGAATTTGAAATTAACTAATGCTAAAAATGTTTAAATACAAAATTAGTTATCTTAAAAATACACAGCTGTGCCCTGCTCTTACTTCAGCAATAGTTCTTAGAGTAGGCAGTGGTTTCCTTTCACATTCAGCCTTGTGCAAATATCCTGCAGGTATCACATTTCTGACTGTTCAATTTTATTAAATTTACCCTAAGAAACATCTAGGCTCTTTTTTTTTTTTTTTAAAAAAAAAAAAAAAAAAAGTCTGCTTTTCTGTCTCTTTTTGCCAAACACATACCAGTAGTGCAATGACAGAGATTTACAGGTCACTGTCTTCCCTGTGAGCCCACTGTAAAGGGCTCTCTCATTTCCCAGTCTTGTCAGGTGGGCTTTTGGCACCCCCATCACCACATCGTTAGGTTGCAGAAGGCCAAGGTCACTTTTTAGCATCAAATATACAAAGATTATGAAAGAAAAGATTTGTGTTCTTTGGAAGTACCCTCCAAGTCCAGCTCTGCTTGCCACTGTCCAGCTTGGTGGCCTACCAATGACACATCCTACAACTGTGATCTTCTGCTCCTCCAGTGAGAGCTTCACTCTTGCCTCAGTTGAGTGTATCAAGAATTTTTAAGCACAGGAAATGTACTTTTTTTTTTTTTTTTTTTTCCTTTCCCCTCCCCCCCTTACTGTTACTTCAGAGCCCACCATATACACTCACAGTTGTGAAAACTCCATGTGTTAAAAAAAATACTGATTCTCCTGTGTTGGTCCTTAGGAGCAAGGAAGACAGGCTTTCATTTCACAAATGAAAAAGATAACACAGATCTCATGAGGCTTTGCCATGCATTTTCCCTTTGTTTTCATTTATATAGAATATATAATAGAACATATAATTTCTTATAAGTCTAACTGGACCAAATCTTGAACTCTTGCTGTTGTGGAAAGAGTGGCAACTATTGCTGGGTTCCTTCTGAAGTACAGAAATGATTCCTGACCCCAGAGCAAAAGGACTACTTCACTTTTCAAATGCCTATTGCATTAATAGCTTCATGCTTAGATTTGAACCAAATGGAGTTCAGAACTCCAGCATTAAGATAAATGCACCTCTGTCCTTCCAATGCTGACCCACTGGCAGTCTCTCACATACATAAAACAGCCCCCCATCTGTTCACCCATTGCTTGAGAGCTTCAGTTTTCCCATCTGATGTGACCACAGTTGTGTAGAAAAGGTGAGGGTCACTGCGGCATTTGTACAGCTTGTGAAACTGCAAATAGATGTGCCAAAGGAGACCAGCACTGGCTAGCAGTGTATGCCAGTCGGCGCTGAGTTATCCTGACACCAACGGAGGGGCTGTGCATGTTGTGGCCCCTTCCAGCATCCTTATACCACGGTGTGTGTGCTCCAAGAGACATTTGAGAGAAAAGAGGAGAATCTGAACTGTGTACAGAAGGTGCTTTATGGAAAGAGAAATTCACAGATTGTTAAATCTAAGCCTTTAAAGAGGTGATTGGTTACAATCCTCTGCTCTGACCTCTTCTAAAGACTGGCCGTGAGAGAGGGGTGGTTGGGGTGGCCCCACCTTCAGGGCAGAAGCCTGTGAAAGCCAGAGCATCCCTTGATTATAAAGGGAAAGCAAATAAAGAAGCAGAAATAACCCCTTTCAGGAAAACTTCACAATTGGTTCATAAACTAAGAACAGAAAGTTTAGATGCCATTGATTTCTTGTCTCTCATACCATTTTACAAAATTTACAAGATGTAGCCTGTAAGGGCAGAAATGTAGTGAGTATGTTTTTCATACATTACATGTTTGTGTGTTAACATAAATATATGTCTAAGAATTTTTACAGTTTGAAAAATAAAATCAACTTTCATATTAACTCAGCTGCAAAGAAGTAGGTTATTTTGTAAGGCCAGCACCGAGTACTAATTCAATGCCATTTTAGCTTGCAAACTATATGTTTTCCCACGTGAGCCAGGCACAGAGCTGGTTAATAATTTCCATTTTTGCACTTGAATAAAAAACTAGCGAAACAGATGAGAAGTTCATTCCAGTTCGACTCTGAGATTATGGATTTTTCATCAGATTTTTTTTTTTTTCTTTTTTTTTCCGAGTAAACAGGAAGAAGGCTGTCCCCTCTGAAAGCAAAACAAGGAGAAGGGCTGCAGCCTACAAAACAAGGAGGCGGGCCGGGGCCGTGCCGTGCTGTGCCGTGCCTTGTGAGGTCCTCAGTGTCGGGGGCTGCCCGCACGGGGGCGAGGCAGCGCCGTGCCCGCAGCGCCCGGCTGGGCCTGGGGGAGCGGGGGGAGAGGGGAAGGGAGGGCGGGACGGGGGGAAGAAGGAAGGAGGGAGGGAGAAACAAAGGAGGGAGAAACAAAAGGAGGGAGGGAGGGAGGGAAGGAGGGAGGGAGGGAGGAAGAAGGAGGAGGGAGAAAAAGAAAAAAGAGTGAAAGAGCAAAGAAAGACATAGAAAATCGAAAGAGTAAAAGCAATAACGAAGGGAACTGAGCAGCAAGAACAAAAGAATACAAAGCCCTTTTCCCTGCTTTTCCCTGAACAGCCATCCTAGCCTCCCCATCGATAACACCCCCCAGCTGTGTTATGGGCTGCCGCTAGTCACTAGGTGTGCAGACCATCTTCACACCTCCAAATGTCGGTGCACCTCCTAGAGCAGCAACTGCTTGCAAGGAGCGCACAGCTATTGCTCCACAGGGCTACTGCCATCTCACACTTCCTTCCCCAGCGTGTAAATGTTCCACAAAAAAAAGCTTTACTTGCGTGGGTATTTGAGGTGATGGCTGAAGTCCAGGGTGGGAGAAGGAATGAGAATGTTACGTCCTTCAGTGTATGACAGCTGCAGTACTCCTCTGAACAGTCCTCCTTGCAACATACAGGTCTGCACTGCAGAAGATGACACAACCTGCCCAAAGGAACACTCAGTTCCTTGGCATTTAGGCCTGGGAAACTGTATTTAGATTAAAAAACAACAGCGATAACAACAACAACAGTAATGCAGACCCTCTAGAGCCTGGGGAGTTCCCTGGTGGTTATTGCCCACAGAGCATGTGCTACACCAGCTGCAATGCTGAAGGCTGCAGCCTGCCAAAGCACAAAATACCACGATGGTGCTGGACCCCAGTGTGCCTGTCACCAGCACTGCTTGTACGTGTGTGGCTGCAGGATCACTGCCATGATTTGTGGCTGAGCTGCCCTATGGCATGCTGTGCAATAGGCTCAGGTATGGTTCTGATGGGTGCCAAACCTCTTTATGATTTTCCATGCATTTTGTGCAAATGTAAGGTTTAAATGCCTAGGTTGGTAATACTTATCTGCAAAGACAAAAGCTGCTGAAGAAAAATAATTGAGATGTGATTTAAGGTGCTGGAAAGATAAGCAAGTAACAGCCAAGGAGTGGGAGATGGGGTGTTGTAGCCACTTGTACCTTTCTGCCCCTGGCTTTCCTCATCCACACATACACACACGAGCACAGATCGCTCCTAGCAGCAGCCTCAGGGACTCTTATTCTGGGTTATTTTTCCCTTGAAAGACTGTTTAATCACAGAGATCAGGGAAATCCCTTATAGAGCCACAGCAGAAATAACTCACTCCCAAATTAGGCCCTGTCAAAAACCCACAAGTGAACTTTGACCCAAACTACTAATGCTGTGGAAATATGACTGCAGGCAGTGGGGTCTGTCCCCAGACCATCTCCTGGGTGCAGTAGTGTGGAGGAGCTGTGCGGGGTGCCAGCCAGGGCTCATGCCCTCCAACACATCCCTCCCTGCCTCATCCCATCCCGGCACCTACCCAGCCTCTGGCCCTGCCCTGTCTGCCTCTATGAGGTTCACAGGAGCTATATGGTGCCCTTTGCTGCCAAAGTACTGGTGAAGTGTCCCCAGCTACATACGGGCTGCTGTCTAACTCCGTGAAGTTGAAGCTTGAAAATCAAAGCCTAATCCAGTGTAAGCGCTAGTTTGCCTTGAGGGAAAGTCAGCTCTTCCAGTCGCTTTATCCAGTGAATGTGTTCCCCAGCAAGGGAAGTTTTTATATTAATGTTCCTGCATCTTGACCCCGAACTAGAAAGATTAAGTTCAACAGGAAGGAAGAATAGGTTACAATGGAATTTATTCTTAATATGCTCTTAGAAACATTTTTAATCCCTGCTTGAGTAAAGAGCATCTGCTGTTAATGATGGCAAAGGTGGTCTTTGCTTCTGTCTGTGATGGTAAATAACAACAGGAGATGCATGCATTCAGGCATAAGTGACCGTGTGGGAGGAATGAAACACTGTTGGTGCAGAAGAAACCAAAACTTTGTGAAATATGGGAATGAGAAAGGAAATGGCTCTGCCTCATTGTCACATCACCTCATTAAATCAGCACGTGGTTTCAGGTATGGAGTTTGTGAAGGAAACCATCAGGGGCCCACCGGGAGCCAGGGCACACTCCTCACCCCCTCCAGACACAGTCTGGGCATGGGGTGGCTGGGAATGGGGTAGGTATTTGCAGAGCTAGGACCCTCAAGGGAGTCTTGAAGGGCACTGATGGAATTGCTCAGTTCCCCACCAAACATGTGGCCACCCACCCCTGGCTGTTGTAAATACAAACAGTGGAGGTGAGAAATGATTCTCCCCGCCCTGCTGAGGTGGCCCACTAAAGGTGATGTTAGCAGTGTGTCAAACAAGAAAAGGTAAAAATGTGCTATTAATGCACTTACTCTCTCAGCTTGATTCAAAATGAATTTTGTGTGGTGTATTTGTTTCCCATAATTAGTGCATGGAGGGTACTAATAGGGTATTTTCAGGGTATCCAGTAAATCCAGTTTAGGCAGCCAGCCACAGAAAGTTACCATGAGCAAACTGATGTTTAGTGGCATCTGCTAAACAAAATCAAACTGAACAGGTGGAAGAAAAAATCACCCACTGCAAGTAGAATTGATTAGCCACTGTCAAATGCTATCTGTAAATCCTGCCGAGCATACTAGGTTGCTGTGGGATAGTTTGGGCATCACACTGATGGCCCTGGCCCATCTTCAGACCAAAATTAAAACTAAAATAATAATAAAATAAAACTAATAAAAGAAACCAACACCCTTTCTCATTTATTTAAAATAGTCTGTCCGGGAAAAAGAGAGAAAGAAAGAAAGAAAGAAAGAAAGAAAGAAAGAAAGAAAGAAAGAAAGAAAGAAAGAAAGAAAGAAAGAAAGAAAGAAAGAAAGAAAGAAAGAAAGAAAGAAAGAAAGAAAGAAAGTAAGTAAGGAAGTAAGCAAGGAAGGAAGGAAGGAAGCAAGGAAGGAAGGAAGGAAGGAAGGAAGGAAGGAAGGAAGGAAGGAAGGAAGGAAGGAAGGAAGGAAGGAAGGAAGGAAGGAAGGAAAAAGAAAAAAAAGAGCTATGTGAAAGAGGAGTTGGCTCAGGAGCCCAGGAGCTGTTGACAGGGCCAGGGTCTTCATGTGGAGAGCAGGGATGTCTTGGATGTCATGCCAGCCACTGTTGGTCACATCTGTTCTCCTGAAGGGGAAGCTGTGCACTTCTTTAAGCAGGGATGTCTTAACCTGGGTCAGACAAAAGGGATGTCCAGCAGGACTGTCCTGTTGCTAGTAACGATGACAAACACAGATACCTGGGAGAACAGCAAGGTATGTCATGAGCTGAGGCTTCCCTCGTAGCCTCTTGTGTTTTCAGCCAGGAAATCAAAGAATTTCAAAGCCAGCATTACAGAAGGGATGCTTGGTTTAGCTCTTGAGTTTGTCAAGTTCCTTCCTGAAACCATTTACATTTTTGTTTTCCATCACATCCAGTAAGAGTGAGTTGTACCTACTGATTATGTGATACAATCATTTATTCTGCTTGTTTTAAACCAGCTGCCTAAACGTGACCTTGTGTGCTCCCCTGGTTCCCAGAGTGTAGTCTATAGTGAATCACTGTCACCTTTTCCTTTAGCATCACTGTTCTTAAAATTAGTTTAAAGAAAAAAAAATAGAAATATTTTATACTTATTATCGTTTTGGCTTGTATTTTTAAAAAGGGTTTTTTCATTTATGTGTTTTGCAATTTGGCTTGGCAGAGAAATATTGTGGCAGGACAGCAAACTAAACATGAAGTAGACTGGGCTGATTTCACAGAAGGCATGGAGTGACAGCCAGTCCTGCCTATTCCTTTATGGAACAGGATATTTTATAGACCTGGGAGCAGCAGAACATTTTGTACATCTTGTGCAACAGCCAAACCACTTGGGTTTGCCTGCTACCACAGAGACATCGTATCTCTGTCGGCCAAGGTTGGAAGACGGGTTGAATTAGACATCACTGAAGGATGGTGTCAGACTCAGCCTTGGCCAGAGTTTAGAAAAAATATTGTGCAGCTAACGTCCTTTTTCTGATCCAAGACTAGATTAACCAAATCAGACATCCTTGGTTTCTTTCTGCCTGTACAAGTGTGGTGCAGGGGGGGAGAGCTGCTAAGAAAAAGAGAGGTCAAAGAGAGGGGAGGGGCAAGAGGAAGATATTTTCTCCTTCCTCTCCACTGGCCTTTACCAATATAGAACATAATTCTTAAAAGTGATCCTTTCCAATAGAAAAAGAATACTGTAATAACATGGTTATTTCATCCTCCTCTTAAGGACATGAGAGGAAAAGGCACTATCAGTGGTTTTGTTCCTCACAAGTCCTTCCAGAGTAGTATTTTGAGTTCCTGCAGATGTGCTGTCCATGACCACGACACATATTTTATGTTCTGGGACAAGTTTAGAGCCCTCCTTCAAAACCACCACCAGACTTGAGTTCTTACCCCAGCAAATTCACTGCTAAAGTACCTTAACTTTAGACACAAATAGTGCAAGATAATAATACAACCCATTTGGGTCATGATTCATGCTCACTGCCATTGTTCATGCAAGTACTCAGAATAATAACATTTTGTTTTATAAATTGTCCCCAAGTACAATTAGATAAGCCTTCAGATACCACGGTAATGAATGTGGGATGGATGAATGAACAGCATGATATCAGTATATAGTAAGGATAAGAGTTTGTGTCTTGTTTTCTAAATCCAGGATTATCTTGCAACCCTGACATTCTCATGCACACAAAGACCATGAAAAAAATCAGCTGGAAAAAAGGCTGCAAAACCAAGGTCCTAGTCATTACTAAAAATTACTTTGCAATTACATGATTGTCCTTTAATAAGACTTACTCATCGTTTTATAGGAGAGGGGAAGAAAATGGGCATCACCTCATTGCTTTGTCTCACTGTGGCAGAGGCCTGGGAAGACAGGCTGGATGTTGCCCTTTCTCTGCTGGTAGAGGGGATACAGTGATGTGCTCGAGAACTCACCTGCCAGGTCTGCATGTCAGGAGGAAAACCAGCCACTCCTGGCTGCTTGCAAAGGTCTAAGCAACCTGCATAGAAAAGCAGTGAAACTGTGCATCTTATTGTTTCCGAAGCAAAGTTCACATCACTTTGGGAGAGTTAAAGATTTCTGCATCAATTTTACCAACTACTTCCAGACTCAGCAGCATGGGAAGATGTTTATAAAGGAGACTCTTACCCGTTCAGCAAAGAAAGTTGCAGTTTGGTTTCTTATGTCTTCTAAATGATTGTGTTGGGTGTTTCTGTTTCTGCACCAGCCTTCTGAAGTGTTTGTACAGCAATACCAGTACTAAATGCACGGAGCTGACTTTTGCATTGGCTGCGATCAGTGAGTTCACTAAATCTCTACGTGTTTAACTTTAAAATACGGGGGCTGAGCTAATGGATTTCACAGAGGTATTTAATAAGCAGATTCCTCCACTGCTCGCAGAAGTACGCGCTAATAATCAGATGAAATTGAGCACAAGCCTGATTTACATGGTGCCTCTCACTGTCATAAACAGCTTCGTCATTCTCCTCTGCATTTTCCCTGGCCCATTTACTGCACAGAGGGTCATCACCTTTAGGGAATTGTGTCCTTTTCAATATTAAAATAACAGCTGTACATGACATGAGAGATTAAAATAGTTGCATACTGGACTTTGAGACTCCTCTTTTAACAGTTTGCTTGCATGTCAGACCACCTAAATATGACATATAACCCCAGGCTGCAAACTTCTATAAAATCATAAAACAGATAGTAAAAAGAAATTACCTTCCTTTCCCCTGCCAAAAAATAATTTCCCTGGCACTTTCATTTATTGTCTTGTGTTGTCCTCCCTGCAGTTTGCACGGGCAGGCAGGAAAACATTTGCTTCAAAATCTGGCAAGGTGGGTCAGACAATGGACAAAATTTGATTGGAGGCCTTGCAAAGGACAAAAACATAATACTGAAATTCTGTCTTAATTGTTTTTAAAAGAAAAACATCACCTTGAAAATAAATAAAATAAAATAAAATAAAATAAAATAAAATAAAATAAAATAAAATAAAATAAAATAAAATAAAATAAAATAAAATAAAATAAAATAAAATAAAATAAAATAAAATAAAATAAAATAAATAGGGCAACTGAGCTCGCTAGAGTGAACCTCATGGCAGAACATGCAGCTTTGTAGGATCTTTGGTGGCACGTTTGTGCCTTTCCTCTGAGCACAGGTAAAAGAGAGGTCAACATCACTTGGGGAAATTCAATCTTTCTCCCACTTTACCACTTGCAGTGAGCATGGGGGTGTGGAACTGCTTATGCTAGAGCAATGCTGGCAGAGGCGATGCTGTCTTGCCCAGATGCGGGCTTAGCCAACTCCATCTTTTAATAATGTCTGTCTTTTAGTCATTTGCCCTGATGTTCCAGGGCCAGCAGAGGCAGTGTGATGGACCTAAATGCTTGACACCTTCACAGAGCACCTGGCAGCTGGCCCTGCCCTTCATGTAGCCCTTTGGGGCTGCTCAGAGCCCCTTTGAGTGCTCAGCGGGATAAAGCTGAAGCAGTCAAATTTTATGGTTCTTGATCTTGGCACTATCAGTGCAGATAGAACAAATATGCCTGACCAAAATATTTGCTTGGCCTTGAAAATTTGTTAAGGGACTAGCTGATGTGCTCAATGATTTCTTTAACTAAACAAATGGAGATATTTTTTTTTTCCCTAGGCTGTAGCCTTGTGAAAGGGAAATCTTAAGACACTGGTTAATTTCTTTCCTTTGAATTTCTTTACAAAAACTATTTCCTTATATTGAAATGTCTTGTGAATAGACAGGGAAAAGAAAAAAAAAAAAGGCAAAAAAAGACAACAAAACAAATGTTGATATTAATGTGCTGAGTCCCTGTTGGTAGATGCTTGCCCTGGCACTGCTGGGAAGGAGGTGATGGGACAGGCAAGGACATGGCAGCAGGTACCACTCAGAATCCCACAGATAACCCTTTCTCTCCAGCAAATTTTGCAATATTCTGGGACCTACCAAAGCAATCGCCTTCAGATGTGTCTCAGATGTGTCTGCAGGGAGGCTGAGGCACAGGGAAGGCTGTGGTTAGCCACAGGTTATTTTAAACTGAATCAGACTCCTCAGCTGGTTTTGTTCCTACATTTGTGGGCTGAGAAAGGTATTTTCCTTGCAGTAGAAAAAAACCCTATGTGCCATGCTTTGTGGCTGGAATCCTGGGAACATGAAAGGTTTTTCAAGAGGCAAAAATGTGCATTTGATCTCTGCAAAACACAGGAGTTTGTTTCTCTATGCTCAGCACTTGGCTCAGGTGGGTAAGTGTGGGACAGGGATGCTCAGACTCAGCTCTCATCCAGAGCAGACCCATGTGCAAACAAGAGCTGTTTGAGCAGCAAACTTCCTAAGGGTCAGCTTTGGGAAAACACAGGGATTGCATACTTCTACCTGTATTCCACCTAGCTAAATTGTATTTGGTTAAAAAGATAAACAAAGGCTGGCAGTTGAACTTGTGATAGTGAAACATACCCAAAAAGAAGGTATAGTTAGCAGAAAAAGTGGAAGTTACCCTGCATGCTTGGGATTTGCAGTTGATAATGATATTCTTGTGTCAGCTTTTTCTAAAAATAGCCTTCTATTTCCAGCCCCAAATAGCACACTACTTATACTTAGAAGCAGGCTCTGCATATATTAGCTTTCTTTCTTCAGTACTAATAAGTTTTGCACAGATACGTTCTGGGCATGATCTTCTGGCTAAGCTAGTTAAAAACCAACCTCCTCAGCAGCTTCTCAAGTCATACAAGCTGCTTCGAGGAAATCAGGGGCAGGTTTGCTTCAGACAAGCACAATTCACGTGCTGCCAGGAGGATAGGGGACTGGAGTGAAGGAGGTGGGTGCAGGCCAGCGGGGTGTCACACACCAGAGGTTTCCTCAGCCACAGGGCACTGCCCAGAGGCTGCACCTCTGCCCTGGCAGCTGCTCACTCACCCACCCTTGGCATGATCTGCAGTACAGCTCATTACAATGTGCCTGTTTGGGCAAAATCTAGCTGTGGAGTGATTGCATATGTTGAGGTGTAGGGGGTGAAAGGCTGGGGCTGGGGCGAATTCAGGGGCTGGGGAAGCACATGGGGATAGGTCTCAGCTGGAGCTGGGAGGGCAGGGCTGACCCGTGGAAATGAGTTTCAGCCTCCCACTCGTGAGCATTGACTGGTGGTGGGCTCTGGGAAACAACAAGGACAGGGCTGCAGAAGTGCTAATGTTATTATTCACCAGTGTAACCTTTGCTCTCCAGCAGCTGTTTGTGTAGGGAGCTAAATGCCTCTGTTTATTGAAGGCTGGTGACTCTGTGCTGACCTGTGACTCACCCCCACCAGATGACAAACCATTAAACACAACAACCTCTGCTTACGTGAAGTGCTGAGTAAATTAACTTGGACCTTGAGGCCATTTCCTTACATAATATAATTTCCAAACTCTAGTTTAGAGAGTCTTGCTGAGGAGTTGGTGAACTCTTCCCACTGTTAATCTTTGTTTATTGCCAAATGCTTGCATGAAAGAGACTGGATTACTAGTATCAGAAGGAATCCCACCTTAAATCAAATGTAAACCCATTTCTGTAGCCTTCATGTTAAGGGCTTAGTCTCCACTAGCTAACCCTGAAGCTATGATGACAATCAGCAGACTTTGCATCACTGCTGTGTACTTGAAGACAATTAACCTCAACATTGAGACTGAAACTCCAATTCCGCAGCAGCCAAAGCAATTCTGCTCTGGTGGTCTCACCTCGCCTGTCTGTTCCTCCTCCTCACACTAAATCCAGTACCCAGTGGTCTCTCCATGAGCTGTTCTGGTGATGTTTAGTCAGAAAAGCATCCAAGCCTTTTGTCCTACAAGGTCAGTCAGAAGGTGGGCTGTTAGAAAGACAAATCCGGATGGATGTTGGCCATCAGATGAGTCCAATATAGCAACCAGAGGAACTGACTCAATCTCCTTCTAACACTGAAGCCTGTAACTAGACTGAAAGGGATCAAGATTTTTCCAGGGTCAGAAACCTACTTTCGCTTCATATAAATCCATTAGTACTTAAAATACAACTAAGGAAAATCTACTTTAGTCTAATCCTGTTTAAACCTAGTCTGACCTGGTCTCCCAGAAGCATTATCAAAGTCAAATGGTGCAGTGCATAAGTGATTTCAAGGGCTCCTTTGGGAACTCCTGGTATATTCCTCATGTGTCCGACTTCTTGCTGACCTACTAACCTTCAATGAAATCTACACTAAAAATGCTGTCTGTTTAAATGAAAATCATGATCAGCACACATAGAAGAGCCAACTCTAGGCAGATTGGGTAGACTTTGCAATTTTTAAAACAATGTAAATATAAACATGCACTGTGGTAAAGAATAGATAAACAGGAACAAGCAACACTGAATGAAATTGCTTTTCATTTCCTCAGGTCTGTGTTCCAGTCTGTCGTGGTTCCGCTCGAGTGGGCAGCCGAGCTCCACTACAGCCGCTCTATCACTCCCCCTCCTCAAAGAGGAATGGGGAGAAAATATGTGGAAAGGGCTCAAAGGTTGAGATAAGGATGAGAAAATCACGCAATAATTATTGTAACGGGCAAAACAGACTCCGCATAGGGAGATAGTAAGATTTATTGCTCATTACTAACAAGCTAGAGAAGTGAGAAACAAAGGAAAGAAACCAAAAGCACCTCCCCCCCCCCCCCCCCATCCACCCTCTTCTACCTCCTCCCCCTTAGCACTGCAGGGGAACGGGGGAATAGGGGTTATGGTCAGTCTACAGTGCTTCTTCTCTGCCACTCCTTCTCAGTCACTCTCGTCCCCTGTGCTGTGGGGTCCCACCCACGGGATACAGTCCTTCATGAACTGATCCGGTGTGGGCTTCCCACAGGCAGCAGCTCTTCCAGAACTGCTCCAGATATGGGTCCGTACCACGGGGTCCATCCCTCAGGAGAAAACTGCTCCAACCCGGCTCCCCTACAGGCAGCAGCTCCTGCCAGATCACCTGCTCCTGCGTGGTTTCCTCTCCATGGGCTACAGGTCTGGCCCAGAATCTGCTCCGGCAGGGGTCTTCCACAGGCGGCAGCCTCCGTCGGTGCATGTCCACCTGCTCCACCATGGTCTCCTCCACGGGCTGCAGCGTGGAGCCCTGCTCCACCGTGTTACTCCATGGGCTGCAGGGGGACATCCTGCTTCACCATGGTCCTCACCACAGGCTGCAGGGGACTTCTGCTCCAGTGCCTGGAGCACCTCTTCCCCTCTTTCTACACTGACCTTGGCGCCTGCAAGGCTGTTCTCTCACTCCCTTGACTCTCCCGGCTGCTGTCTGGCGCAGCGTTTTTTTCCCTGTCTTAAACATGCTCTTACAGAGACACAAAACAACATCGCTTATTGGTTCAGCTCTAGAAAACAATGGGGCCCTTCCCAAACATGGGTCAGCTTCTAGATCCTTCTCACAGAAACAACCCCTATGGCCCCCTGCTACCAAAACCTTGCCACGTAAACCCACTACACAGTCTCAGCAACATTACAAATGAAGACTTATAGTGGATCTGTATCCTGTCTGGCTGTTCTTCAAAATCGCCAATCAGACAAAAAAATTAGAGAGCAGCATTGCAGGACTCCAAAGATGCAAGGTCTGACCTATAGGGACCATCTCTCCACTGGCATCTTTGCCATGCAGTAGCTTGGCTTTTTCTTCTAATAGCTCTCTCACAAAAGAGTACACCAAGAAACTCATAAATACCTCCACCAAAATTCACTGAGGAAACAAGATAGATTAACTACATGTACAGGCCACTGTCAATAAAATTTGAGAATAAAATCAACCACTAAATAGGAGGTCAAATACACATGGCTAGCATTTTTATGACAACTTTCAGAGACTGGATATACTTTAGTTAACAGCCCTGAGAATCGTTATAATTACAGTGAGATAATGAAGCTGAAAGAAAAGGTCTGCTGTGAGAAGGCTTCATTCTGAGTCATGGCTTTGGCTTGTCCTTTGTTCATGCTGTCTCTATTTATATTACTTTCATTATTGTATCATCAGAGAGAGCAGTAAGAGCCTGAAAATACCTGAACCAGGAACATCAAGTTGAAAGTGGCTCACTGTGAAGAGTTTCCACAGTCCTACCAAAACAAACTCAAAAAACTAAAACCTCCAAACTAAACATATTAAAACTGTTTTTTTCCCTAAGAGCAAACTAAACCGTGGTGAGGCTGGCTCTAGGGCTGGAGATGAGTTGAACCAATTTAGAGGCAGACACATTTTCAAGTATATTTTGCTGGAGGAATAGCAAGTGGGGTGCCGGGCAACTAGGGTGTCTTGAGTCCAATTAGGTAAGTATATTTGGGCTATTACACAGTCAGTGACTCTTAATCCTTTCCTTGGATTTAAGCATTTTTCCATGAGAGATCTGATCTTGATGGTTCATGCAGCAAACTTGGCCCTGGTCTATCGCTAAAGAAGGTCATCTTATACTGATATTTTTGTTGGTCTTACACAGAGATGGTCACTTTTTAACTACAGTGTACAGCATTGCAAAAGTCAGTTCAGCTAAGGCCTTTGAAGTATGGAATATTAACTAGAAGAAAACTGAAAAAAAAAGGAGAAACTTTTTACGTTATATACAAAATTACTCAACACACACATGCCCCTACACATACTCAAAATAAATAAATAAACAAATACATATACAGCAATTTAAAAAACAACAAAAACAACAATAAACACAAAGAGAAAACAGACAAAGTAAGAACATGGAAAACAACTGAGATGTTGCCACCTGTGTGGGGATTAAAAACTGCATCCTGACCCAGTGCCAACCATTTTGCACAAGAGGTGTCCAACCTGGAGTGCGTGGATTGTACAGGAGGTGCACTGAAGAGGGAATCTGTGGCAATGTGTTCTTTTGGCATAGGCTGCAGGTAATCTCACTGCACAGTGCTGGCAGAGAGGGAAGAATCTGACCCTACAGAACACTTCCTGGTTCCTGTAAGGTCAGTTCAGTACAAGACATAACCTGCCTTGGGTGAGGATTACACAAGATATTCGATTGCACATGCTTGCACTCAGATCTGAGTAGATATAATTGTCATACTTACTTTTGATTCCCTCTACACAACATAAACATGGGTTTGGGATAAACAGACATTTTTTTCCAATTGGGAATGTTAGCTCTGCAAGCTGATTTTAGACAAAAGGAAAGGGAACAAAAAAAAAAAAAAAAAGCATGGCTACAAGGAGATTTAGTAAAGATACAGTTATCCTACTTAGGGGGCTTAAGCCACATGAGGAATGTAACTTCGTTGCTGAAGCAGGGCTACTGTGCTGGCCACAATCTTACAAGAGACAAACACACTGAAAAGAAACAATCACTAAAAATTCTTTCCCCTTTACATCTTATCACCTAGTATGAAAGCCGGTGGAGGCAATGGAGAGACACATCTTCGAGAAGCTGTGATTTGAGACATTTTAATCATAGACTCATAGAATTGTTTGGGTTGGAAAGGACCTTAAAGGCCATCCAATTCCAACCCCCCGCCATGGGCAGGGGCACCTCCCACTACACCAAGTTGCTCAAAGCCCCATCCAGCCTGGTCTTGAACACCTCCAGCAATGGGGCATCCACAGCTTCTTTGGGCCGGCTGTGCTAGTGCCTTACCACCCTCTGAGTAAAGAGCTTCTTTTAAATATCTAATCTAAATCTTCCCTCTTTTAGTTTAAAGCCATTCCCCTTTGTCCTATCCCTTCACTCCCTGACAAAATGTCCCTCCCCAGCTTTCCTGTAGGCCTCCTTTAGGCACTGGAAAGCTGCTATGAGGTCTCTCCCCAGAGTCTTCTCTTCTCCAGGCTGAACAACCCCAAATCCCTCAGCCTATCTTCAGAGGAGAGGTGCCCCAGCCCTCTGATCATCTTCGTGGCCCTCCCCTGGACCTGCTCTAGTATGTCCATGCCCTTCTTGTGCTGGGGAGCCCAGATCTGATCACAGTGCTCCAGGTGGGGTTTCATGAGAGCAGAGTAGAGGGCGAGAATCACTTCCGTGCCACGGCCACGTGGGAACCAACCTCTCAATGCACCCATTACCCAGCCTGTATTTGTGCTTAGGACGGCCCCAGCCCATGTGCAGAACCTTGCACTTCATCTTCCTGAACTTTGTGAGGGTCACATTAATACAGGGCCCACCTGCCAAGCCTGTCAAGGTCCCTCATCAAGGTTTTTTGAAAACCAGTACATATTTCTATCTACAGAAAGATGCAAACCACATTGTTCTGGATTGCAATTGTAGTTATTTATTCTTTATATCATTCTTTAACAGCTTTACACCTCCGTTTTTGTTTCATTTAAATCACAGGCCACCAATACTCAGCTGCTTTGTATCCCACATGCAAACACATACTTATTCTATTGAATTCAATCCTTTATCTGAGTCAGAAATATGGTCTTTGGTTCTGTTTCTGTGTACTAATATGTCCTTCGACAGGTTTTCTCTCAAAATCAGGCAGAAATGGTCTCAGTATTTTCTTCAATCAGATAGAGAAAAAAAAAAAACCACACAAACAACAACAACAACAACAAAAACACACCGCCACCAAAATCCCACTCCTTTCCAAGAAGTTTCTTCACTGCCCATCACTAATTTAACACTACCAGGAACAATTTAAAAGCTGAAGCGCTCTCTGCTTAAGTGTTTGCAAGAACATTAAGGGGTAACTCAAAACTGTAACACTGCATGTAAAACTTTCTTCTCTTGGATATCGTTCTTACTTACCATGGTGCTAACTCCCTGTTTCTCCTGCAGAGAAAACTGTTTATGGACTGTTTGTGCTTTTCCACACATAGTCCTTCTCATTCTTTTTCCACTCAGGTATTCTAGCTGCTTCCCCTCCGTTAACAGTTCAAGTTTGTCATTTATTAATTCCAGTGGCATCCAGTTACTTTCAGGAACACTGCCAGAGTCCGTTGTGTCTCATGAACCTGAGAACAAAGTCCATCAGGCTTCCAAGGAATATAATTACAAAAAAAGATCGAGGGAATCCAAAACAGCGTATTTGTGAGAAAATATATTTTGTTGACTGACTGGGAAACTAATGAAATAAACCTCAAAATCACACACCTACGTAAGCAGAAAAGTTCCTTTTCTTACTGAATCATTGCTTCTTGCCTAACACACATGTATAGCCGGAACAAGTTGATTTCCTTCAATGGTGCACATTCCCTCCTTCAGCCATATGTATTAAGTGATATTGCAGAGCTGCTTGGGAATACTGAGAAAATGTCATAAATCTTGACCCCACTATGATATGAGTCAAATCCTTAATTATCCATTGAGTGAATGAGACTAACAAACATGATGAACACTAGCATGTAAGACATGCCCTTACAATTTACATACAAAAATGAGTGGCTGAATAGCTGAATAACTGATTACTGATAAGTGTATCACAGAATGATTTGTGTTGGAAGGGACCTTAAGGCCCATCCAGTTCCAACCCTGCTGCCATAGGCAGGGGACAACTCTCTCCAGACCAGGTTGCTCAAAGCCCCATCCAACCTGGCCTTGAGCACTTCCAGGGACAGGGTATCTGCAACTTCTCTGGGCAGTTTTCTCAGGGCTAAACATCAGAAAAATTACAGGGTGTAGTCAGGGCTTCCCAATTCCGCTGCATTCTTGAAAGCCACAACCAACCAAGCCTTCTGGCGGCCGCTCATCTAGCCCATCATCATTACGGCAACAGGTTAGGGTTGGAACCCGCAGAGGAAGCTTGTTGTTCAGGTTTAACAGCAACAGCTGTCATGTCAGTCAGGTTGCACAGAGCTCTGCAGAACACAGCACTGTGCAGGCAGAACACACAAGCTAGGCAGATGTTTAATAGACTGAAGATTACCAAACCACTTTTAGTTACCTAAGTGCTTTAGGATTTGTTTCTATGATCCTTTTTATATGCTAACGAAAAACATTGCTATCATCTGGTAAACATGTTGGGGGCATAGGAAGGTTCTTCCCAGAACCGTGTGTTTATGTGTAAGTTCAGAACATCTCAGTCTAACAGCCAAATGTTAAATGAGGACTGGCATCACATGAAGTGATGGTGTTTCTTTCTTGGAAGATGGGTATACTATTCATAGTCATTTGTCATTTTAAATCAAAAGAGCAAGTGACAGCAGCTTTTTGAGTGACTTCTGTTTAGATGTTACAGAAAACAGGTTCTTTACCTCAAAACATTTTAATACCACTGTATTAAAACTGACTGGCAGCCCAGTTAGGTGTAAACAAATCAATCTCTGGTAGTACCTGTACCTTTTAAACAACCTTTCCTACCTTTGGGTGTTTAGCATTCCTCACCAGCATTAGGGCTCCTGAATGACTATAATCACTATTTAAGCTATTAACACAGAACAGAGCTCAGTGGGAGCTCAGAGCTTACTTTTGAGTATACACTCACACTCCACTTGTGGGCAACTTACATATTTAACACAGTTCATGATTTTACAGAAAATGAGGTATTTCTCATTCCTTACTTTCACCCACAGATCTACCAAGATCAATTGCTTCAACAAGCCTTCCCAAGTACAGCCTGTGTTCAGATAAAACAGATAGCAACACTGAAACCAACAGAGTCATCATCTACTGGTACCAGCATGGTTAGCTTTCCTACAGTATTCTAGCCCTAACTAGGGCAGTATATACATGTCATTATATACACACACAAACAGTACAGACACATTCTTCCCAAATACTGTTAACAAGGTGTTCTTAGCTTAAAATATATACAATTATGCTGTTCTTGAATATTTACAGATTTACTACAAAAAGCATAAAAATGAAATTTTTGATGCTTTAAAGCAGTTCTATGATTAAGTCATAAAAAACACCCCAAAAAATAAAGTTCCAGAGCATGCCCTTGTTCCATTATTGAAGGTATATACAATAGCTGCAGTACAAGCTTACCACGTGAGTGTAGTACTAGCCCTTAGGATGAACATTTTCCATTCTTAATATATGTAACTTTTGTACATTATCCAGCAGTGAGCATGTTTTCTTGCAAGTCATCATGCACTTTGTACTCGTCTTTCTCACTGGAAAGGATACAGCTGACATATTTAACCTTCACATTTGGATGCTGACCTTGACAGTAAGCCTGCCTGGGTCTGCTGGTGAAGATGCAGGCAGAATGACATTGTCAATATACCAGATTTATTAGAACAGATTCTTTGGAAATATATATATATATTTTTTTTTTTGGGGGGTGGGGGGTGGGGCTGGAAGGGGGACAAGCAAACAAAAACCAGAAAGACCCTACTACCTTTGAAGATCATTATTGTTTTCCTTTGCTCCCTTGAACCCTTGAAGCACATCACTGTTCACTGGCATTTTTGTTTGTCCATCACATAGTTATTCCAGCCATTCATGCTTCTCTGACCTCAGCCAGTCACGTTAGAGAAGTTCGTCTATCCAAATCACAAAGTCAGACATACACAGGCTTAAGCAAAAAAAAGAACATCTGTGCAAACCTATTAACTTTGTATCCAAGCTCAAGGAGGTCACCTTTGGTTTATGGCAATAACTAAAACAAAAACTATCACAAAAGTATTTCCCTCTGTACATGATTTTTATTATTTACATAATACAATATAGCATAGATGCTGGGTAGCATGATTATGTGCAATACATAAATATGAACTATCTGTACATGTTTCATATCTAATAACTCAATTGAAAGAACAATGTTAAAGCAAAAACCTGATGCTTTTAATAGTGAAGTAAAAACTAGGACTGAACACTGCAATAAAAATCAGAAGTTCAGAAGTAGCGCCTTGTGTACATACATATTTACAGATGAGAACAGGCATTACCACAACACTAGTCTAAACTGTACTTGTTTATATAAAAAAACACAAGTTTCATACGTCACAAAAAACCCTTCCATTATAACACAGAAGTGATATTACCAGACAAGCATCAGTGAAGTATACTGCCTTTTCTAGAGTTGTTATTGTACAATGCTGTAGATAATGCAGCCCATGCAATACACCCAAGAACACTACAGTCCTACACCCAAGTACAATTAAAAATGATAAAGCAGCCCTCCAAGAGTGGTTCCAGCTACCACTTAAGTCTACAGCAGCCATGTTGGGTATGATTTTCCATGCAGAATGGTGCAAGTGTTACATTAAAACTAGAAAAAAATTATAATATTCTTTTGAACTCAGAACACATTGAACATAAGTAGTACATGAATAATAAACTGCTCTAATACTTCAGCAACTTACTCAAACACGTGTTGCTTGATAGAGCTATTGTGGTATGTCTAAAAACATATGTAACTTGTGTTTTGTAAACCAATCTTACAGTATTGTGCTACACAACAGTTTTAGCTATGCAAGGAAAAGCAGACAATTCTGTTGCAGGCCAGTTCTTAAATTCCCAACAAGACATCTCCTTTGGGAGCCTATTTTCATGATTATAAAGTTAATGTAATCTGTTTCAAAACCGTTTTCTTCTCACACGTATCCGATTTTTTCCATTTTTCCCTCAGTGCAACTAAGTGGCTTTCTTAAATATGGCACCAACACTTATCTTACTGGAAAGGTGTACCCCTCTACATAGCTGACATTCTGGTGGAAAACAATGGAGCACTGAAACTAAGACTAGAATGAGATATTAAATGATAGAAGTTGACTGCCAACCTTTCTGATGTATCCTTCTCCAAAACAGGCACATAACGCTCGTCAAAGATTATATACCTCAAACACATCTCAAAAGGCAGAACTGCTGCAAACATGCAGATAGCATACATCTGTTTGGCACATGTGAACTAAAGAGTCTGTCCTCTGTGCATGTGTATTCCTGTGCAGGTTTCTGATCATCCGATTATATTCTGGGGAGGGCATATATGTTTTCAAGGGCTGTATCTATCCAATTCTGCCTGTAACAAACACCCAAAGATTCTGAAATATCATTAAGACAGACGAGACTAAAAGTAAAACTTTGGAGAACATCAAAGGAAAATGGCCATGCACCTGCTCATCAATGTTTTCCTATGATATATTAAAAAGAAAAAAAAAAAATCAGTCTTTTCACAAGCAGGTTAATTTATATTCTCTGGATTTTTTCAGCCACCACAACTGGGTTCTCTTTCCTGATTTTTGCTGCAGCTTCTGCTTTGTAATCATATGGGCAGTTATGCTTGTCAGAATAACGGTGAAGTCCACAAAACAAGTTTCCACATCGGCAGTCAAATCCTGTACAAATAAAAATACACATAATCACCAGGAAGCTTCATATGTAACTAAGCTGTAAGTTAAGGCCTTAGTCACTGCAGACAAAGGTGGCACCTTTGTCTGATACCGAGCATAAGAAAAATGAACGTTTCCAATATACCAATTGTACTAAGTTGTTTGGATTTCAAGTCAGCAAGTAAGTTTAATGTTCATGGATATTTCATTAAGTTAAAACTAGTGAGAGGCAGCTATTCAGCTGTTGAACGCTGATGAAGTGTTCCCATACCTGTAAGGCCAACCTTCTTTCTGCACATGAAACATCTGTTCTTCTTTGGTTTGGGCAGTTCAGGAGCTCTCTCTTCGCTTTGTGAAGTACTAGGCTGAGAAACTGATGGGCTTGGTTGAGTAACAACTGTTAAAGCAAGCAAAAGAAATATAGTTTAAATTTTCTTCCTTTTCTTATATTCCCTAGTGAAGTTCGTTAGCAAGTACTTATTTCTTAAAGATTAATTCCCCTTACTAAGACCCTAAAGTCCATTGTCTGAAGTACTATACAGACTAGTCTGTGAACATGTAAATCATGAATAAAGAGTTTCAGGTACTCCACAGATTTCCCTTTCAGGTCTGCACAAGACACTGAGATTTGTTCACAATTCCACCAGCCAGAAAATCTAAGACACTTATCCATTATACCCATACAAGTGTTAATGGTTTGGGAAGCACTCCGCAAGCTCCATGTATGCTTAGTATTTAAAAAAAATAAATAATAATCAGGCACAGTTTTAGATTAAGCAGTAACAACAGTCATGGTTGAAGCTGTTGAACAGACAGAATACCAGCAGAGAATACAATTAATTGAAACATATTTTAGAACCAACCAAATTTTCAGGAATATGTTACTGTCAGAATACTGGGTTAGTATGCCATTATACTTATGAAGCCAGATGAACTAAAACCTGAAACAGTTAACCAAAACAGTTCCTAGCAAACCACTGATTCTAAAACAGATGCAGCAGAAAAGCACAACATTCACAAGAGCCTCATTGAGACACTCTCAGTAATTTGAAAAATTAAGTACAGATTCTCACACTATCTGCATTCTTGTACTGAATTCAGCTTTAACATGTAAGCAGGTGGAGTTAAAATGACTCATTTTTCACTTGCCTTTTGTCATGAAAACATTTGGTCAAATTTGCATCACAAGTTCTCTGAAGGATAAAATTTTGCCCTTTTGTGAACTTTTGTGGATCTGTTTTTTAAGTATTTTCTTTTCAAATAAATTAAAAACCTTTTCATTTTTATTTAATATCATCTTTACAGAGGACCATCATGGAAGAAAACAGATGTGTCTGTACACCAACTTTAACACATAGAACTCATGAAGTCTGCTCCTAGTACAGTTAGCTTGAGTTCTCCCAGCTGTATGATGACATCCATTGTTTTAAAATTAAAAAAAAGTAAACTAGATGTATTCCAGAATAAGTGGAGTACATAAGCCTTAAATTTGTAATTGATTTGTAATCAATGTTATGCACTCAAATAGAGTTTCTCAGTCCAGATTTGTTTGCATCCTGTGATAAGTGGAGTTCTCCAGACAAGAACTACTTATGTTGACTATTTTTGCTCTTTACTTTCATGTAAATATCTAAGTTGTATTTGTACTGACATGTTTTTATTATATAAAAACCTCACAATTACCACTAACACATAAGAAAACTCTCACAATTCATTGTACAAAACAGCCCCCAGCCAGGAGTCCACAGCTTAATCAAGGCTTGAAAGTGACAAGTTCTCACAGGTAATAAGGAGCCCTCACTGCTCATACCCCAGAAATGTTACACAGTAAGACAATGGCTAGTGATATTCTCTTAGAAGTAGCAGTTCATACAATGAACCACTAAGGTCTTTTTTTTTTTTTTATATACATTTTTCATCTTGCAGAGATTTTTCTAAAAATTTAGGAAGTCCCTAATATTAAGTCCAAGGCTAACAAGATACTACAGAACTTGCACTGCAATTACTACTGCTATCAATACTTTTTGGAGTAATTTCTGCTACTGGATTTGTTGAGAAAACAACTTTTGTCTTCACAATTGATTAACATTTTCTAGATCAGCAGATATCATGCTCTGAGCTTGTCTTTAAACCCAATGGAAGGAGCATTTGGTATCAATTCAAGAGCTTCTAACTAGAACAGGTTAAAACCACAAATAATACCACAAATAATGTGAGACACTTGGATCCTAGGCACCTTAACTAACAAGCCTCAGCTATGGAATTAAAAAAAAAAACTGATAAAATACCTCCCAACAAGTACAGCCAAACAAACTTCTTTTAGATTTGTTATACTGCTAATTAAAAAAAAGGAAAAGAAAAGCTAATCATAAGCCATTACAAATAAAAAAGAACAAAAATACTTCTGCACTCTGCAATTAGGTGAATAGTTAGCCAGAGGGAAGCTTCATCTGCATCAGAACCAACTCATAGTATGAGCCATAGAAGGATGCATGCTGTTTCAATCAGATGAAAGAGAAAATGGAGAAGGGGCAAATCAAGAGTGACCTAAGTAATTGAAGTCACTCACAGCATGAACATGAACAACTCACAGCAGAAAATGAAAACAAGAAAAGGAACAACCTTTATCACTGCCTAACATGCTCACAAGGAAGTAAAAGTGCAAATGACAGTTTCCCAGGAATCACCAATGCATAAAGAAGGTCTAGTAGATCACTCTGTGCCACAAACGCATTAGAGTATAAATCCATCTAAAGGAGAACAGTACCAGCTACTACAGGTATGCTTCCTCCTCTGCATAAGGAAATTTTGATAAGTATTCACTGCCACACGTCGGCACAGGATTATTTTCATTACTCCCAGTTCCTAAGAAACTGCAGAGGCCCATTTCCTGAATGGGCCGCAGAGTAGGATCCTTCTCCCACAAACTATATTCAGGAAAGAAGAAGCAGTAGGCAATATGGAGAAACAGGCACTATAAAAGTTCCAGTATGACAGGGAAGAGCTACCTAAATCCAAATTCATAGAGCCAACAGAAATTCATCAGTTACTGTCCTGATGACAGGTTGTCACAACAGGCTTCCTCTGGCAGAGAAGCCTAATCTTACTGGACAAATACAATTCTAGTCCTCATTACATAAAATTCAATTTATATCATAAGCCACGTACTACAAACACCAGGTGAGCACCCGAGATGTTTGACATACGATCACCATAGCTTAAATGGACTCACTGCATCAAGCCTTGGGATAGCTTCTTTCCCATGTAGCCTGAACATAAGATGCATCTTTACAGAAGGCGTGTGGGTACAGTGAGACCACTGGGGAATGAAGTTAGCCACGTGCCACAGCATGTTCTATTCAACCTATACATGGAGGCATCCTACAAAAAGAGAACAAAGCTCTTCTATGACCAAGTTATTATGCCTCAGTGAGGTTCTCAAAAGTGACAACCACTTAAGTAACTAGATTTTCAATACTAACAGTAGTTTTGCTCTCATCAACCAACGTGGCTGCTGCAGAAAAGCATACCTGCTGCAGGTATTTTTCTACTGAAAGAAAGAATCTGCTATTTTTCACTCCAACAAAACTTGATAAAAAGTCTTTCAACTGCTCTTCAACCCTCCCAATACTACAAGCAACCAGAAGAGGATACCAAAGTAAAACAAAGTTTCTTCTGACCGTACATAAGTTAGCCAAAAATAAGATCCCAGCATCTTAGACTGCATAACTGCCAAGGTATTAGCAAGTAGAAAGCCCCGCAGTGGAGCAAAGTTAAGTCTTGAAGGCATAAAACAGAACTGTTTTTAACATCCTGACTTCATGAAGGTAACACCATCGGTCACCATAGAAGAACTGGCAAAAGTTAGAACAGAGAATAAAAAGTCAAGAGTCATCAGGAAGACAGACTGCACTCCTGCAGTATCAGAGCAGAAACTACATGTTATTACAGCCTTGTATTGCATTTTACATACAAAGGGCTTGTATGTAAAATTTGAGTCTGGAGCAATGGACAGTACTTATGCTGTATTTAAGTTATATCAAGCTCCTTGAGAGTAAATACTTTATTTTGGAGAAAGCACTGCTGCTATGGCAATATAGGTGCTCATGAGGAAAGGCTGAAGAATAAACTCCATTGTTAATTTCATGTCAAAGAAAGGGGATGAACGTATTATGCAGCACGTAATATATCTCCCACATACCCAACTAAGAGGCACATGGAATATCTTTACCACTGCCTTAATAAAACAAAGATATCCAGTGTAATTATCACACAGAAATACACTTTAATTTGGACACCATGAAGGCTTCATCTCTGACGTATACTTCTCTGTTAAAACGATTAAATAACATTCTATCAGTAACAAGCACAGGACCACTTTCCAAGGTGTACAGCCTCAAGACTTCCAAGAGATTACTGATTACATTTCTGAATTATTTCAAGCAAGGATATCTACTGGTGCTGTAACAGACATGGGAAATATGAAGATGAACCAATTATTTTGAACAGAATTTATGTCAGATAATTTTACTGACAGCCACAAAGGAACTACCTACAGATAGCAACACAGTTATATACTACAAGCATTTGTGAAGCCAAGTCAGAATTAACAAGGCAGTTATTACAACACCAAGATCTAGAGGAATACCATTTAGTCACCATCTCAAGCCTACCGTATTTCATAAGCTAGCTGTCTATTCAGCATCTTACAATATTATCTGCAACACACTGTATACATCACAGATAAAACACAGTGACTTTATCTACAATGCAAGTTAGGACAACACATAGCAGGGTCTGAACCTGAGTGCTGGACAGCTGTAAAATAACTATTCAGATTGGCTTTGTAGAGTCAAAAGACAAGTAAGCCAATCACAATCTTCCACTGTCTTCTGAAGCTCATTAAATACCAATTCCAAGAACAGAAAGGGTAACCTACAACATGGATGGAATTAGACCTTAAGTTAGCAGTATTTGAGTATTTTTAAAATATGTATTTTACATGAGACATGACATCAATTCAATTCCCTATTTTTTTTTTTTTTTACAGGCAGTGCTACTCCATAGCTGTGGTTTCACAGAAAGCTCTTACCACACTCTACTCCCTAAAACAAAGCTATTACTGGGTTAAAAAACAAAACCAAGTCTGTTTACCATGCTGATATTAATTATGTCTGGTAACACTGACAGACCCAACAGGAGACTCATCATTGAACAAGGTAACTGACCTGCAAAACCACAAAAAAATGCTAAAACTATGCTGCAACTCAAAACAACATGATTGTCTAAACATACTTGTTTTCAAAACAGTTTACTTTTAATGCTTAATATGTAGCTCAGTTCTCTCTCTCTCTCTTTTTTTTTTTTTTTTTTTTTTTTTTTTTTAAATTTCCACTTGTATACCTGCTAAAACAAAACAGATTTAAGGAAGGGCTCCAGCATGCCTCACCAACTTGGTAAATATACTGTTCTGATTATCACAAAGAAGGAAAAATCCAAAACCTAGCTAACTTTTAATTCCTGTAACACAGGAGTGAGGAAAAAAACAGCTGTGAATCACATTTCTAGAATGCTTTGGGTAAATTCTAACATTAAAGACTGTAGTAGAATTCAATCCTTACTAAGGAATGTAAAAGCATATCAAAAGCTTATAAAAATGTTATTAAGAAGTGCCCTCTTATGAATTGGAGTTTGGAAGTAAAGGGATTTAGGTTTCTCTGACTTGTGAGCAGTTCATCATATAAGCAGCTGAACTGAACACACCACAATTCAAGTACGAAATCACAAACAATAAAGCTGAACTAAGAATTATAAGTCACGAGAGAATATAGCATGATAGATATTAATTACAACCAACTGTGTCAGTTACATCTGCCACGTATTTCTTCTTTCAATTCTTAAGACATGGTTGTCTTAGAACTTGATTTGTCTGAATGAAAATCCAGGCTGAAACTTCAACCTGGGAAAATAAGAGTTCAGTATTTTATTGTTCTCAACTGCAGCAACTTCTGAAGTATGATGCTTCAATTGTAACAGCAAGCAAGTACAATTTCATGCTATACATCGCTAAAAAAAAAGTCAATTGACCAGATGTCAATAACAGATGTTTATTACATTCTGGCTTCCAAGGGAAATATCAAAAAATTTCATTTGCTAATTAAAATCCGGCAGAAGAGAACACAACTTGATGCCACTGAACTGTTAAAAGGAGAAAGACCTACTTTAATTCAAGGCAAACCTGTTAGTTCACAATCTACTATTATCTGAAAAACAGCTACAAAAGTTGGATTGTGCTTAAACTAGACCATGTTTTCATTAGCAACTTCATGACTGTGGCATTTTCTTAGAGAATTACACCTCCCAGAAAGCATTAGTTTTGCTGTTGTGAGGTGACATGAATTATTTATTCTTTATTATTGTTCCCTCCTCACGAAGTAAGAGCAGCACACATAAGAAGTTGCAGGAAAAATGAAGAGAAGAAAAATGCAACCAGTCCAGACTTGACAGGATTCTGAAGTCCAGGCCAGATTCTCTGGCATGCAACATATGGAGATTGACATAGCACGGAATATACCAATTTGTGAATCTTACGTATCCAGCAAACCCTAAGAATAATACGTAAGGACACCATCCTATGCTGTCTACAATCTGTGCCAAACTTTACCACTTAAAAGGAAACTTGCACTTCACAGCAGTTTCAAAGATTTATGAGTATCACTGACTGCTCTGGATTGGAAAGGACCTTCAAAAACCACGCGATCCCAACCCCCCTGTCATAGGCAGGGATCCCTCCCAGTAGACCAAGATGCCAAAAGCCCCATCCAGCCTGGCCCCAGGGATGGGGCATCCACAGCTTCTCTGGGCAATGTTTTCCAGTGTCTCAACACCCTCACTGTGAAATGTTTCTTCCTCATATCCAACCTAAATCTACTCTTTCAGTTTAAAACCATTACTCCTTGTCTCATTCACTACATGCCCTTGTAAAAAGTCTCTCTCCAACGTTATTATAAACCCCCTTTAAGTGTTGAAAAGCTGCAATATGTACTAAGGCAGGCAGTTCTGTTCCAGAACTTTTATTCCTCAGACACATTTAAGTTTTATGGTAGTTTTTCCACTGACGTCTACACCAGCTTGTGACAGCTTTGTAGCTTGTTTCAACCTGAGAGATTATTTAGAGCAATACATAAGTCTCTTTAGTTGAGCTTTTGGATTTTTCTCCCCTTTTCTAATCAACCAAGTGCTGTGTGACACTAGCTAACATAAAGTCACTTGTTAAGGAAAAAACAGGTGCTATGTCAACAGAAACTGAAGATTGCCCTTTACACCTGGCAAAACGACAAACTCCTATTGGCAGTTCTAGTAAGAGTAGATTCACTAGTACTTCAGCACTGCTACCATCTTATGTATTCCTCTTTCTTTCTTGACACCGTTTCAGATAAGAATTCTTAACAAGGACGCATGTATTTATAAAAATAACTTAAGACTCTGCTAGAATATTTAAGTTACCTAGAGAAAGTCTACTTATATACAAAATTAACAGTTGTAAAAAAAAAAAAAAAAAAAAAAAAAAACCTTCTGTGAGAAACTAAGTTGTGTTTTAGCAGCAGATAACTAATTTTCTGTATTCAAAGGTAGTTGTGTAGTCATAAGAAAAAACGCTAAGTAGGTGAGTGGACAGTAGAAGGCCTCACTGTTCCAAAGTAAGGTAGAAGCTTGAGAAAAACAGGATGAGCAGCGTGAGAACAGTAAAACAAAGTTCACAAGTTCTCAAAACATAAGAAAGGAGAAAAAAAGGAAAAAGGAGAAATTAAAGGGTTGAAGAAAAAAATTGTACAAATGGTACAGAGAAGCGTCAAGTAGCTTGTGAACCTGTAGTACTCAGCCAATGAGGAAACAGGGGAGGTGATCAGGTATTGAGTAATCAGGAATAAAAGGTGATTTGTTTACTATAATGAGCTCCTAATGGGCAGGATGCCTGCCATTGCAAATAGAATAGCTTCACAGAAGATCCTGTCTGAATAAAATTATTTGAGATTTTTCTCACACTTCTCAGTCTGTACATAAAGTTTATTTTTTCTTGGCTTTAGGTCTCACCACAGAATCCTAACTTAACATGATTTATTGCAAATGGTAAAATCCTTTCTACAGATAGCAAGCAATTAAATATCAGATGCTGATGCAGTCATTTTTGTGGCAAAGATTAGCTAAAGATCATTGTTCTATGGTGTTGAGCAGCATCTTCTGCATTTTTTGTCCCACTCGGTTCAAAACCAAGAAAATTAATTTTGTCTTTAGTTTACGTGAACGAAGTTGCAATCAAATTTCAGCTTTCAATGTTTTAAGACTGTTCAGAACTGTTAAGTTGAATCAAAAAACGTGGACACATAGGTATGGAACAAGTGCATTAAGGTATCCATTTGAACAGACCAATACATGAATTCAGCCACTCACTTGCAAGTACGGAAGCAGTCTCTCCCTCCATGAAGTTTACACTTCAAAGTTTAACTAACTACTACAGCTACAACCTTCCAGTACAAGGATAAAACTTCTGAGGGTTCACTCCCAGCAGCTAAGGCTTTAAGCATTCTACATTTACAGGACAATGCTTTGGTTATACCTGCCGATTACGTCATTTCAAGAACCTTTAACAGTTTTGTTAGTATTTTTAAACCATGTATTCCCTCCACCCACACTCTCATTCCTCTGTAGAACAGAATTCATAAGAACTCCACTCTCTAAATGCAACAAGACGTTTTGACTGCCATGAGTCAGCAGCAATTGCACTGCTAGATTATAAACAGAAATCTCAACACTTTGACTTCAAAACTTACCACCTTGCCATCATGTAATTTTAGAGTGCCTTACTTTAAAAATAAATAAATAAACGAAGGCTTGGAAGCCAAAACTACCTTCATAGGTGTGAACTTCTTTGTTACTAACATCAAACATGGACAAAAAAAAAATATATTCTAGCACTGGTCATTTTTCTTGATTCCAAGGGGAGAGTACTCAAAATGCATCTTTAAGAACCACCTTAACAGCTGCTCAAGACAATGGGAAATGTCTCTTGAGGAGACAGTAGGCCATCAGCCTCTTAAGTCACCAGTGGTACGCTGCAAACATACCTGGCTCCGTCTCTGTTTTCGGTGTTACTTTTTCCTCTCTTGAAATGCTCATTTCTGTCATTTGCTGCGTAACAGGCAAAGCGGCAACAGGCACATTTCTGTTTATGTACAGTGAAACACGTAATTTTACATTAGTTTTGAGTACATAATAAAAGCTTAAGTTGTCCAAACCCATCAACAAACTACCTGTTTAATTACTACTAATACATGTTGCTGACCTCTGCTTCTACCATCTTCAAAACACATTTTGAACTCTACTTTAGTTCCCCCTAGAAGGAAATAGTCAAATCTGCAGCAAAGTACCTCTTCAGATAATCTGAAAATGCAGCAGCTGAACAACAAAAATTGTAATTACTCATCATTTATAAAGATTCATAAAGTACTGTCAGGCACACTGTCCCCTTTTGCTCTGCAGAAATTCAGTGCAGTAGGTCAAGATTACTGCCAGCCTTTAACTTGCTACACACTCATAAGCTCAACCAAACTCAAAACAATACTTCCAACTTACCTTGATTTTTCAGATGTGCTGCCAGCAGCACCTTCACAGTTGTTTAAGCTAGTAGTGTCTGCTCTCTGTACAGATGCAGAGTCTGAGGTAGGACTGTTTGAACCACTGGCTGTTCCTATGTAACAAGGATTTGAAAAGCCATTTAGAAACAAGTTGTGGAATACATTAGTCAAATATTCTTGTACACAGTTATGAACTGTGCACAAGAATACACTGCACACATTATTGAATTATACTGCTTATTACTTCTTACTTACAAGGTAAACTATACTGCTAGCAACCAAAATACAGAGATTGTCTAAGAATATACTTACACTGAAGGGTAAGTGGAAAAAAAAACTAAAGGTGGACCTTGACACATTACACAAATGCATTTTTATTTTTGCTATGTTTAAAGTAGTATTCTCTTTGACATTCATTATATTAGCACATAGCCTTAAGAAGTTCTTATGAAATGCGTTCTGGGATTCTTCATCATCATCTGCATGTTTTAGTTAAAAAAAGACATAACAGCAACAAACAAAAACCACACACATTGGACACCCTTACCCATTGGGCTGATTCTGCCACTATTCTGCTGTCGCTGAAGATGCTCTTTGTAGCAAACAGAACACATCCCATTTGTCCTAGGATTTCCATAAAATCCACATCCTGTACTACACAGCATGGGCCCTGGGGTCTGGTTTGTCTCCTGAGTCATCTCGATGCTGTAAATAAAACCAAGGACTGCATTAGGAGCTGGCATGTCACCAAAATCAATTACAGGGTTACAGAATTAAAGTATGCCTGCTCACCCTGCCCCTAAAAGGTGATATCAGCATTCTTAAAGAGGTTTATATGGACATTAATATACCATTCAATACTGCAATCGTATTGCTAAGTAACATCATTATGAACCTTCATGGGAAGGAACAGTACTTCTCAGCATCAGTATAACAACAATAAGCTTGCTGGACACAGATTCGTGTGTAGGTTACAACCAAGTCCAATGTAACGACAAAAACAGCCCTTTATTACCAACCTCTGAACATTAATGTGGATATGCAGAATAAGCAAGACCAGACTTGTGTCTGCCAAAGAATTGTGGCAACTAATATAGCTAAGTTTTCCAGGCTCCATCAGGAGAACCTCACATTTTCAGTAAAGTTGATCTTGCTTCGCTTTGATGCTAGTTCCACTATTAGCAGGCCTGATTTTCACAATATACTTATTAGGAAGAGTAAAAATCCCTTAAGTATTGGCAACAGCCATTAGTCTGTATTCCTATCTTTAGAAGGAGTTTCCAAAACAAGGACTTGAATACTCCTCAGGTTGTGTATGAAAGCTGATACTCAGTATTAACTGGCAACGATACGTGTACAACAGGCTCTTCAACAGAACCTAAACAGCATTTCTGAAATAAGCTTAGACCTGATCTTACTCTTCAAAAAAAAACAAAACAAAAGAAAAAAAAAAAAAAAAAACACAAGAAAATCAACAACTTTAGGCTGCTGGATTCATTCTATAACATTGCCAGTTAAATACTTCATCTTAATAAAGTTACAGCGAGACTTCTGTGGCTTCCAAATGTAGACAACACTAGCTCTCTGCCACAAACTGCAGTTGCTAGGAACAAAAATACTTCACCTTCACTGTTGGTTAACCTCTGCAAAGCAAGGTTAGTAGAAAAACTGATACAGCAACCAAATCCTTCATTCCCAAGGGCAACAAAACTGGAGCATGGCAACCAAGCAATCTACTACAAATTGAGGACACACACAAGAATACTGCACTTGTCCTCCCAAGATTTAGAAGAAGCACTATACATGGCACTTGGAGAAATTTATTTTAGCGTCATCTCATGATGACTGTCTTCCTGCTCAGGAGCACACATAGTAATGAAAGATACTTGACCACTTGATGTTTGGGAGAACTCAAAAAATGTCAAAAGCAGGTTTACTGCACTGTACAGGAAAAAATACTTACAATTCAGAAACGCTACACTGAAATTAGTAAACTTAGATTTCAATAGTATGATAACCGCAACTAAGGGCAAAGCAACCTTTGTTTAGTTAAACTGAATTTCTGGGAAAAAACAGTAAATCAGTAACAGAAGATGAACAAGTAAAATTAATCTGTTTGTCTGCAGGTGATCATGGGACCTCATTTCTCAAGGTACGGATAGCAGTATAGGTACAGGTAGTCCTGCAGAACAGCTTCACACTTGCTCTGGTAGAACATATTATGGATTTACAGCCATATAAGCCAGACAAGGAAGTCAGCACAAATTATGACCACACTCGAGAAACCAAAACAAGCAAAAAAAAAAAAAAAAAAAAAAAGCTAACCTTATCTACATTGCAGGTTTATGCTTGCCTAAAGCAAAGACCCTACTTCTGCCCTCCTGGTAAGCAGGTAAGCTCAAAGCGTTATCAAACATGCTGCCACCACCAATCTCACTTTCAAATTAACGTGCTGTTTCACCACTCACTAAACCTATCTTTAGGTGTCAACGCTGTTTTTAAAACGCTACAAAAAACAGTCTTCACGGCTCCTTTGTCAGCACGTTCTCCCACTACTCGAGATGCATGCTCCTGATCGAAAGGGTCAAGTTGTTATCCAGCACTTTACAAACTGTGCTCTTCAGGCTCTTGAAGAAGCTCTGGGCATCACTTGTTTCTCCTAAAAGCAAGCACCACCAGCAGGCAGACAGTTACAAAGCACTTACCCGAAGTGACTCCGCTACCCACCACACCACACCCGGCTGTATAACCTCCCGAACCAACAACAGCGGAAGCGAGGGTTTTAGACGAGGCAAACCTCCCCTGCTGGACCCCTCCTCGGAGCACCAGCAGCGAGGTGAGGGCTCCCCCCGGACTGCGCCCTCCTCCCCTGGAGCAGCAGCTCCTGAAGCCACCCCCGCATGCGCCCGCCCGCCGCGGCGCTTCCCCGAAGCGCGGGTCACATGTGCGAGCGCATTAGCTTCCGCCTGTCACACGGCTGCAATGTGACAGGCTGAGCCACGGGCTCAGGCACAAAACCCCGTCAACAGGGGCCTCTGAAATCAGCTTCTATTTATATCTCCGGAGGCTGCCAGCTCCTGCACAGCCCACGGAGCCGCGCACACACACACACACACCCACGGCGCGGGGAAGGAGGAGGCGGCGGCGGCGGCTGCCTTCCCGGAGAGCAGCGGGGAGGGAGGGGAAGGAGGGAGGGGAAGGAGGCTGCATCCCGGCCGGGAAAATGCAGCATCACCAGCCGGGCGCCTCCAACAGCCATTTTCATCCCCCCCCCCCCCCCCCCCCCCCCCCAAACCCAGCTGGCAGCACGGGGCGGCGGGCTCACAAAATTAAAAAAAAAAATAAATAAATAAAACAAAAGAAAAGAAAAAACAACAACCCCCCCCCCCCCCACACACACACACACAAAGCTCTCAAGGGGGGGGGGAGGGTGTTATAAAATAAGAAGCTTTCATCGTGCCTCCGCGTGACTCCACGCGCAGCAGCAGCAGCAGCAGCAGCGCCGCCCGGGCCCGAGACAAAAGGCACGGCAGCGCCAAGCGCTCCGCACACCCCCCCCATCCCATCCCATCCCATCCCATCCCACCGCCACCGCCGCACAAAGCCCCGCGGAGGGCCGTGCCGTGCCGTGCCGTGCTGTACCTCGCAGCAAAGCCCTGAGTCACGGCCGGGCCGCGGCCGCCTCCCTGAGCGCGGCGGGGCCGGCAGGCAGCGGGCAGGCAGCGGGGCTGCCACCGCGCGCCCCACCCCGGCCCGGCCCGGCCCGGCTCGGCACCCCCCTGACCTGTTGGCGGCGGGGGCCGGGTGCCCCGCGGCGGGCTCGTCGGGGGGCTGCGGGCCGCTGGCTGCAGGGCGAGGGGCGCGGAGCAGCCGCCGCTGCCGCTGCCGCTGGCGGTGTTGGTGCCGGTTCCCTCCTTTGTTCCCGCAGCAGCCGCGGCCGTCGGGGCAGCGGCGCCGGCGCGAGGCGAGGCGCGCGCGGCGCGGGGGGCGGGCGGCGGGAAGGAGCCGGCGGGAGGGGGGCGGGGGGGACGAGGAGGAGGAGGAGGAGGAGGAAGGGGAGGGGGCGGGGCCCGCCCGCCGGCGGCTCCGCCTCCTGCTGGCCCGCGCCGAGGCACGCCGACGGGGCATGCGCGCTGCCGCGAGGAGGAGGAGGGGGGAGCGGGGAGCAGGAGGGGCGGGGCAGAGCCGCCGCCCGCGGAGCCGCGCCCCGCCCCCTGAGGTGACGTCACAGAGGCACGCGCGGGCTCGGTGGGTTGGAGCCCCCCCTCCCGCCTCGGTTGGGGAGAGCCCCGTGAGGGGCCCCGCTGGGTGCTGGTCTGCGGCGCCCCCGCCGTGTCCGGGCTGCTCGGCGCTCCTCTGGCCCGGCCCAACCCAACCCGGGCCACCAGCCCCGGTCTGAGCCCCACACCTCAGCTGTTCCGTCCCCGAGGACCTCCTCCTCCACGCCTGTCCCCCCTGTGAAGGGCTCAGCGCTGCCCCCTCCGGTTGCTGGAGCTGCCCCCCCCCCGCCCCCCCCCGCCCCACTAGGTGTTTTCACGGAAAGCATGAAGAATAAAACACGTTTTTAATGGAAAACACCTTGTTACATGCGCTCCTGTTGAGCATCTGAACATCCAAGTCTTCCTTAAACAGATAAGCAATAGTGCTGCATGGCAAGAGCCGTTGCCTCTCAGGCTGTCGTGTCCCAAGTTTCTCTGTGGCTTTAATTATTAAATTAAATGAACATCTTCATTCCGATCTGCAGCTTCTCAAATGCAAACCTGAGCTGTAGAACAGTGGTCATGGGCTCACCAGGAAAATCCTCCTCCATATTTTATACTAATCTGAAATCCTGGGCAGTTCTGGCATGGGTGATGTTACATTGATCCAGTTGCAACCAAGAAAATGCATCATTGTGTATAGAAAGGTCTTTATGCGACTGAAACGCCAAATTCTTAAACAGATGAAAGTGGTCTACGTGATGGGTGCCACGAGAGCAGGCCACGGTTCAAGACGTGCCAGGCTGTGAACTTCTGTGGCGGATGGTGCCTCAGTTTGGCTCCCGGTGCTGAGCCTAGGCTTGTCCTATCTCAGTCCCCTCTAGGTTCATTTTCGCTTTCAGAACCTAATGGGCTCCTAAAGACATGTCTATTTGTGGGCTATTCTGAACAGTCTGCTCTCCACTCTCATTTTTAGCCTTTAAGAACTTTTGTTGATACTTTGAACTGCTTCTGAGGGTGCTTTAGATAGCTTTGTATTAGTGGTTTACTTACTAGCTGGTTTGACTATTAGTTTAATTTCTCTGACTGCTACATTTTCCTAAAACCAAAATCAATAAACAGAGTCTAGTCTGTAGTTAGTTCGCTAGCCTGCACTTGATGAGCAAACTGTATCTGACCACGGGGACTACAGATTTCTGCATCCAAATGTGCTCTATAGTGCAGCACAGGAGATGCCCGGGTGTCTCTGTCATCCAAAGCAACTCTTCTGTGGTCTGCAAAATGGGGTGTAGGAGATATGTTAGGGTGCAGCAGGAAAATGCTGGAACTTCAGAAATATGTGTTTATATTTTATAAACAAATGTGCACATATGGGGTGTGCATGCTCAAGAATCTGTTGCTAATAGGGGCGTATGACACAAAAAGTTTGGATACCACCTATTTAAATTATGTCCGTCGATCACATCTATCAAGTCTGGCTGCTGCAAGAACAAAATTTCAGTGTTCAGAGAATTAACGCTGTGTTCTGCACCAAGAAGCACCTCAGATCACATATGTTTCTGATATTCTGTTTGAAAAAAATACGTTGATTCTTTCATAAAGTAATTACTAAATCTTTTAAACCAAGACTCAAGTGTGTTGCGGACATTGATCACATTGTATTAGGCACTGATTGATCAGCTTTTAGCAGATCAGACCGGAGACCTTTCTGTGTCTCCTGGAACTTTTCTTGATTTTTGAACTGACAGTCCATATGGAAAGGCTATGCTGAACTACAAAGGTATGAGTTGGGAATATGCTGCTTGTATCTCAGTCTGTTTGAAACCTGTTTCATAAAATCTTGACTATATTGTAGGTAGTTAGGAGGCAACACTATATGAGTATAATTATGTTTTACATATTTAAAGAATGCAATTTGTAGAATGTAGGAAGAGTAGAGATAGATAAGGATTTTGGTTAAAAAAAAAAATCCAAATTATTCTTCAGAAGCTATTGTCTTACAAAAATTAAAGTTTACACAGTAATTTTGTTAACAGCCATATGTCCTGAAATGAATATATGTAGAATATATGTATTGTTCATTTACTGAAATCTCTGTTGCTGGTTAAATTATTTTAATACTTTTTTTTTTTTTCATAATAAATATAAATAATAAGTAGAATCATTTGATATCTCATAAACAAATTTAATTTCTTTCATCATCTTCAGATATTTTTCTACTATTGATCTCTGTAATACCCTTGAGGTCTGTCTCTGGTTTTCCCTAGTTACTTCATATTTTGCTTCATCTTCTTTCATGTTCTGTGTTTCAGTCTTGGCTGTCTATAACTTCTGTGGAAAAGGAGCATGTTACAATTAAATATGTACATCAATAAAATACAAATGAAAAATGCTTACATTGTATCAAAAGTGTGTATGTCAGACATTTTCTGAGTAAATTACGTGTGGCCTATTTTTTTTTTTCCCTTCTGTCACAGATCTTTATCTCAGCTGGGTTGAAAAATGAAATAGGTAAATACACAAACCTTAAAGATTTTTATTTTTTTTTTCAAATTTTCATCTTCTTGGACGTAATTCTGACCTTAGATACTTCCATGGAGATTTGGAATAAGCCACATGGTAAAAATGTGGCTAAACATGGTAAAAATAAGCCACAGGTAAAAAATGCTTAAGGAACAACATCATTTGAAATGTTGTAAATTTCTGCTTGGTTTTCATCCTTGCTGCATCACAGTTAAAAATACCAATTCAATTGACTTTTACTGTAAGCTGGAGTGAAAGCAGAATTACAGCAACACTGGCACTCTTGAAGATGTCATTCTGAAGTGTTAGCAAAAAAAAAGTGTTAGCCAAAGCATGTTAGGCATTGTTTTTGTTTGTTTGTTTGTTTGCTTGTTTTTTAGAGGGACAGAAGGACAAACTGTTCACTCTGTTCAGTCATGTATCTTCCTTACAATGATTTTCCTGATAAAACTACATTACTGCTTGAGTGCATCAATTTCTGTTGGTAATATTATATATATATATTTTTTCTGCATTTAAATAGGAATCAGATATGGTTACACATACAACAGGGAGTTTTTGTCTAACCCTTTATTTTATTTCACCTCAGAATTTAACTTTGTCTTCATTTTCCTTGTCAGACTTCTTTGTATTTTTGGTCGTCTCTTGGGCAAAGATCATACTGTACTTCTGGTGTTACATAATCACACACCCTGACATAGAAAGCCTGAAACATGACCAGATCTCATTTGCTTTAATTTTTCAGAAAGGAGGCTAGTAGTTAAAGGTAGATGTTGTGGCTGTACTGTTGATAGATGATGAGATAGGAGGGCTTAGGTAAGCAGAGAAACTGCATTATGAAAGCAGGTGAATCTGTAGCATGTGTTTAATACAGCATATTAATGCCCTGCTTCACATAATGCAGCTGTTGGTGGCCAAATTTGCCTTTCAGCTGTGTCTGTGCAGCTACACAGACTCTGCTAAGCTACCCAGCTCTACTTGTGAACAATTTCCCTTGTTATAATGCAGTTCTTTTTCTGATGTAAATGTAAACTAATCCTTTTTGACCAATACAGGAATATGTATAATATAAGAGATCATTTCTTCAGGGCACAGCAGTTACTCAGATTTCTGTGTGAGACAATAAGATCCTTGCAAGGACTTCATTTGGAACAGGTCACCTTTTCATCAAAGTGGATTTTTTTTTTTTTTTTTTAATAGCTGTTTTGCATATGGCTTGTAATTTGCTGGGTTGTAAGGATTTGCCAGGATACCACTTGTAATGATCTTTGACTGTCCTCACACAGTCTAAGGAAAGCATAACCAAACAGACAAACAAACAAAAAACACCACAGCAAAACCTTAACTGTCTATTGCTAAGAGTTCTTGTGAATGTAATGTTTTTGTTTTCTCTGTATGAGGAAGAACTCAGGGATAACTCATCAGTTTGCTCAGAAAATACCTTCTGATCTCCATTACCTATATACCAACACTTTCATGTGCTTTTCTGTGGGAACCCTATAGTATTGGGTCAAAAACAACCTAGAGTAAATTTCCTTGGAGAAATGAAAATTTGAGTGTGGATTGGTAGAAACATAAAAGAAATTTACCCTTTTAAGCTACTTAGATCCTCCACACAAAAGAACCCCAGAACCCCTTGTGCCTTGGAGCTAAGACCAGATCAATGAAATGGAAAGGATAAAGCTTTATATATGCTGCCATATGGAGACTCATGCAATACTAGCAAAGTTGTAAAGAATGTGTTTCCAGGGCGTTGGGTGTATTGAAGCCAAATTTATTTTATGACTAACATGGACGGGAGTTTTAAAGGCATAGCTCAAACTCACACATCAGGAGAAATATGTTTTGTAGTAACTAAAATAAGATAGTCCTGATATCTTTAGAAGGCTGTATATTATGCAAAGCATTGATCAGAGTTATTGGTCCTTGATAATTTACTTCCCACTGAAGTTTTCAACAGTGCATAACTGAAGGATTTGAATTATGCTAACTTTTTGCTGAAAGTAATATTTTGTGGTATAAGCTATTGATAGACCCCATTTCTAAGAGTTAGTTATTATATTCTTTTACAGCATTACTTACATTGTGTATTATGTATTATTTATAGTGTTATTTTGACTTCAAAGGTGGATAAGAGTTCATAAAGATTCATGTAATTTGTAGAACAAAGAAAATAATAATTGTCACATAAGATAAAGCTAGACAAAGTAAACTGCTAAATAAAATTTGACTTCAAAATAGTTTAAAGGCAGTATTTGTGTGCTACCAAAATTAAACATAGCAAATATTCAGACACTTTAGATGGGCAAAAATCTAAATCTAAACTAAAATCTAAATCTAAACAATAATTTTTTTAAAGAAAATTAACAGGGTGGGGTCTGATTTTCTCTTCTGATATAGCTATGCATTTCAGCACTGAGGGAAGACTACTTTAATATTGGCAATTTAAAAGCAGTTTGCTTGAACTTTGGTTCACATCACAGGTGTCTAAAAATGACAGCCACAAATATTTGCCTGCAAAACTGGATGAAAAGTGATCAGTACACATATAATTTCTCTCTGCAAACCTATATTTCTATATTAACATGCTCTTCTGGAGAGTTAAGACCACCTGAAAATTTGGTTTATGTTGTATAAAGCATATCCCCTTCAGAAAGCTTTAGTTTCAAAGTTGCTTGGTGTTGAAACTGAAAGTATACAGGCATTTTAAGTTAAGACACTTTTTAGTATTTTAAGTTAAAATGCTAATATAGTTCTGAGATACTGTATTAACAATTTTTACAATTATTATTCTGGATTTTGTAAATTTTATGTGGCATGTGAAAGATGCAGTACAGTGCTTCAATGTAATGTAGCACACGCAAGTATGTAAAATGGCATGGTAGCACCCCTTAATGTTTTAACGGTGACTTAATAGGCACTTCCCTGTAACCACATAATTACTCACCAGAAGAATTTCATTAACTGATAATGCCAAATTTATATGTAACACTTTTAGATTTGCAAGCACTTCAGGAAGCTAAAACTTCTCCATTATATCCCCTGTTATTCCTGCTATAACTCACATTGAAGTTAAAGCACTGCTTTTCAAGAGAAGCTAGCAGTTTGGTGCATACCCAAGCTGAGACATCCTTTAGAGAAGATGACCAAAGTTCCCATAAGACAAACCTTAAGCATAATGTTTCTTGCAAAGTATTGTAGGTATGGCACATGAAGAGCAATCTAGCCAAAATTTCTGAAAGCCTTCAAAAATCTTAAGTGCCTTCTAATAGCTGTGCAGTAGATCAGTGAAACCAGGATGTGAATTAATCTATTTCCACAGACTCTGTTTTCTGTTTTGTTTTGTTTTGTTTTGTTTGTTTGTTTGTTTTTGTACTGGCCAGAGTTTGGACTTCTGAAAATGAATTCTTTTCATGTCAGGCAGGTGTATACAGCAGTCTTCTTGCTGTAGAGCTTTAGAAGATGTTTGCTTAAGTTGTGAATTTTAAAACATTTGTGATGATCTTTCACTTACAAACCTTTTGCCTCAGACTCCTTTCAGAAGTGTCTGTCTGTTTGTCTTGGCAAGCCTTTAAACTCCTTGTAGCTTAGTCAACTTTAAAAGCCTTGTAAGTGTAAACAAATGCATGCAATTTTCATTAAGATGTCAGTTTGTCATTCATGTTTCATTTCCAGAGGTAAGATACTTTTGGAAAAAGCATGCAACTGCTGCTGAGAATGCAGTTTGAAACATAATGAATATGCAAAAGTAGAAAATCAGTGAAAGCATTTCTTTCATTGCACTCCAAAGGCAGCACAAACCTACAGAAAACTTTGATATGTCTCAGCACTGTGAGGTTTCTTTGTCTAAATATTCCTGACCTCTTCCAGGTATTTGACAGCATCAGTTTGTAACTTGTGCTTTTCCCTTTGGTAGTCTTAATACAAATAGAATAGTAGGGGATTTGTTTATTAAAACAGTAAGAATAGTATTTAACTGGGCTATTATATACAGCGATGATGGCAATGCAGACAACAGGCAGGACTGTCATCAGTCATTTGCCAGACTGTCCTGCCATTTTGGGTAATGCTGCATGCTCCCTTGCATTTTAATCTGGAATAATAAAAACAAAGGCAACATTTACACCGTTTTGTGTGTAACACAGATACATGCATGCATAGCCATTTTGGAACTGCTCATCTCATCACATTTACTTCTTCTTTTAGAAAGTCCATCCCAGCTGCAAGGGAGAAGATGCATTTCTGTCTTCAGATGGAGGGGTCTGGCTGGACAGGGATTAAAGTGGGAATTATGCAGAATGCACCTAGAAAGCAGGGCCATATAGGTTTAGGTGCCAAAATATGCATTTATCTACCTATTTTTTGTCGAACTTCTTGACCTAAGAGGTTGGGACAAGGACATAGCTCTGGGAGAATCCAAGAAGGACACCAGAAGTCTTGGTACTGTGCCATTGTTTTAATCTCTAGGAGACTCCTTCCCAGCAGTGTGCCCTGGCAGCCAGGAGGGCCAACCGTGTCCTGGGGTGCATCAAGCACGGCATCGCTAGTAGGTCAGGGGAGGTGATTGTCCCGCTCTACTCTGCGCTGGTGCGGCCTCACCTCGAGTACTGTGTGCAGTTCTGGGCACCACAGTATAAAAAGGGCATGAAACTGTTGGAGAGTGTCCAGAGGAGGGCTACGAAGATGGTGAAAGGCCTTGAGGGGAAGACGTACGAGGAACGGCTGAGGTCACTGGGCCTGTTCAGCCTGGAGAAGAGGAGGCTGAGGGGAGACCTCATCACAGTCTACAACTTCCTCGTAAGGGGGTGTCGAGAGGCAGGAGACCTTTTCTCCATTAACACCAGTGACAGGACCCGCGGGAACGGGGTTAAGCTGAGGCAGGGGAAATTTAGGCTTGACATCAGGAGGGGGTTCTTCACAGAGAGGGTGGTTGCACACTGGAATAGGCTCCCCAGGGAAGTGGTCACTGCACCGAGCCTGTCTGAATTTAAGAAGAGATTGGACTGTGCACTTAGTCACATGGTCTGAACTTTTGGGTAGACCTGTGCGGTGTCAAGAGTTGGACTTGATGATCCTTGAGGGTCCCTTCCAACTCAGGATATTCTATGATTCTATGATTCTATGATAATACTCCAAGTACTCCTCCTTGCAAGAGGTGAGCCCAGTCAGTCCCTGCTAGTTCATACAAACTCATTTCAATCTGTTTCCAGACATTGTACAACTCCAAAAAGCAAATTTGCTCATATGAGTGAGACTCTTCATGGCATTGGGTTGCTGTTTTTACTATGCTGATCTGCAGAGATTGGACAGTTTGTTTACTCTGCTGCTAGATAAGTTTTATTGTTTGATAATATGGAGTTTAAAAGCTGCAGAGGCAGGGAGAATCTCCTCTGAGAAATGGCATTCAATCTGTAACTACTGATAGAGATTTCCAGGCCTGTCCTGTGCAAAGTCAATGATACCTCCCCAAGCACTTTGGCTTAATTCACCCATCCGTAATCTTGCATCCTCTGTCATCCTGGGCCTAAAAATGTCTATTTTTTGTTGTTGTTGTTGATTCTTTGTGTGAAAGTGATATTACCATCACCATTTAACAGAACACCAATGAAGTATTCATTCTTTAAACTATACTTGTATTTTTCTGCTTCTTTTTGCACTAAGTTTGAACATCCTAAATATTCTATATACTTATGTACTTCCAACCTGTTAGTTGTTCAGTGCCTAGGCTTAATTGACTTGTTTCATGCAGTTCTGATTTTTTCTTCTTGTTCCTTCTGTTGGGTTTCTACTTTTGATAACCTGCATGTTATCATCTAGTTTTAACATCACATTTTATTTTTTAAGTCTGATTGTTTATGAATAAAAAAGATTTTGAATCTAAATAGCCAATAAGGTGTTTACTGAAAATTAGTCAGATTTCACTGAACTCTCAGGACTTTGGATTCTCAGCCCTGCAGAAGTTGAGGTCTTTAAAAGACGTTTAGATGTAGAGCTTAGTGGAGGGTTTAGTGGAGGACTTGTTAGTGTTAGGTCAGAGGTTGGACTAGGTGATCTTGGAGGTCTCTTCCAACCTAGAAGATTCTGTGATTCTTTTTTGTTTGTTTTGTTTTCCTGGAAAGAGATCCAGTTATCAGGTACCTTTATTAAATAGCCAGCTTTCAGCAAGTAATTGAATGTCACCTTCCTAGCCTAGTCTTCCCTCCTATTTGAGCAGTTTGTGGAAGGAAATAGGTTATCACACTGAGATCTTTTCCCTTCATTTGATGTATTGCTTCAACATTTGAAGTGCACAGTAAAATACAACACCCAGATATTTAGTTTAATATTTAAAATATTTATTTCAATTCTTACAACTTCTGCAAGACTGAGGCAATATACCTGTGAGCCATGTTTTGAAGAAAGTGAATACTATAACTCATAAAATATGAAACAAGGATAAAATGCATAGTGTGGATGAGCTCCATGAAGTCTGATTTCATTAACAAAAAAAGAAGCGTGTCTAAAATATAACTAATAATGTAAAATTACATTTGTGACATATTTCTACAAACAAACAAACAAACAAACCAACAAGAACAGAAAACAAACAACACTTACAGCTTTATGCTTTGAAATTTTTCGCTACTCCAGTCCACAGAAAGTGATAAAAGAAACTGGAGGATGTTTTAGTAGGAGGCCTCATAGTAAGGTCTACAGGAACAGTTGCTAATGCCGAGACCTGATCTTTCAGTTGCCTTTGGCCCAAATTTGGGATTAGATACCTATGGGGCAAGTTTATTGTACAAGCATGTTTTGTCAATGTTATCTCAGACTGACTGTGCTATAGACATTCGGAGTGCCAGGACATTTGTAATGACAATAACTGTGTTTTCATCAACATAGCTTCTTTCATTTGTTAGAGGAACAGCAGTGAGATTTTATTATACTAGTGCCAGAGGTACTTTGCTGGAACATCAGTGATTTGCCAGTAATAATAGATCAGGCTTTTTGTAAGGGAAAACTTGCTCTGTCAAAGACAGAGATGTCTGCATTGTAACCCGTTTGCAAGCTTAACATTAATACTGGTATCTTGCAGTTTATTTGCTTCACTTGGAAATCTTATCCATCTTTGCAAGCCCTATGAAAATTAAGATACCATTTGAGATCAAAAATTATTTCCTAACGTCAGAGGAAAAGCACAATCTAAAACAAAACAAAACAAAAAAACAGAGTTAAGATTTGTGCTGCTGTTTGGGATGGGTGCACAAGAGAGACAGAAGAGCAGACAGGAGGTCTGAGCACCCCTGTACTACTGAGGCAGGATAGTGCATGCAGGCAGAGCAAGAGTCTACCAAAAAATACACTAACCCAACATTTCTATTTGCCTAAATGCCAGCTAACAGGCCACGTTTGGCACTTTCTGTTTCTTCCCCAGGGCTACTAATTCAGGTACAAACAGGGACTACGCACGGAAATCCAGGGTTCAGTTTGGAGAGGCACTTCTCTTGAGACACAAATTGCACAGTCCAGTTAGCTGACCTGCATACTCGGCAATATTAAAGCCATAATGATGAAAATAGACCCAAAGCCAATTATTGACAGGATGGAAGGCAGAGGTATAGTGGGGGAGCAGAGGAGAGTGGGCAGGAAATTGGCTGAGTCATTAGAAGAACCAAAAGAAACACAAATGTGATTGTCATCAGTCTCAAAACGATGACCCCAAAGCAGTTAGCAGTGATGTAACTGAGGTTGGGTAATAGTGATAAAAGTTGACAGCCTACAGAGGCATACAATTAGGCCTACCATATTATCACATATGTAAGTGGGCTCCTTTTGTAATTTTGTAATGGTGAAACTCTTGCTGGCTGTAGCAGAGCAAAACATAAACAATATTAAGCATTGCGTACTTTTAGTTAGGACACCAGAAGAGGGCCAAAGATGGATAAACACAGCATCTATCAAGCCCAATCAGATGCCTACGGGTAGAAGATACCAAATACCAGTTTATGTCTTTTGGGGAGGCTGCTTTTATAACCAATAGATAATGAAGACAGAGAACTCTTGCAGATATAGAAGGAAGATGCCAAAGATGCAAAGAAACTGAAGCATTTAAAATGACATTAACAGGGCATCAAGGTGTTCAAACTATGAAGGGATTATATTTTGCAGTTTCTCATCCTCTGCTTCTATTCGCTATACAGTAGGAAAAATAGTTCAGTGGTATTATTAAAGTAAACACTGTGGTTACCTTCTACAATGAGAGCTTTCCATCCCAGAACTTTTTGAATATTAGTCTCAGGACTAAAGTCATTACCAATGAAGGAATAAGATAATATAAAAATATAACATAATGAACTAGTAGTAATGAAGGGAAAATACAAAATCTAAAATCTGTAAAAATTAAAAATTATCTCAGTGTAACTCTTGCTTTTAGTTTTAGGATTTCAGTGGAACTGTAGTGGAGAACAACACTGATGTTAACTTTTGGTCATAGTGTCTCATCTTGTCCATCCAAGAGATGCTTGGAAAACTTTGTTGCTGAATATTGGGCATCAATCACTTCTCTTTATTCAGCAAAATTAACCTAGGCAGTGCATAGAGTTAGTGTTATTTTATTTTATTTTATTTTATTTTATTTTATTTTATTTTATTTTATTTTATTTTATTTTATTTTATTTTATTTTATTTTATTTTATTTTATTTTATTTTATTTTATTTTATTTTATTTTATTTTATTTTATTTTATTTTATTTTATTTTTTCCTGCTCTAGATTCAGATTCTGGGACTCTGCCCTGAGGCAAAAAAGACTGGAAGTAGCCACCAGCCTGGATGCAGGTAACTGAGGGCTTCTGCCAGCCACAGCAAAAGCTGGGGATTTCTTGTGTCTACCAAGTCTGCAAATTAGTTCAGGGCAGCCTTTTGGAAGGAAAAATCACATCTCAGCTGGAGATGTGATTTACACTGCTGGCAAGACAGTATTTAGGGGCAACAGTGAGGGTTCTGCCTGAATGGCTCTTGCTTTCTGTTTGCTCGGCAATGTAATGGGAACATCTTCATGGTGTTTGTTTGCTCACAGCCTGACCAGTTCAGATAACTTTAGTTCAGCATAGATTTTAATGGTGTCTCAAAGGTGTTATGCTACCTGGATTTGATGAGGCTAGTCCACAGGAAACAGGGATAGGGATAAGCTGGCAAAGGTCTCGAATATTATACTCTGTGAAGAACCTAAGAAGGGCCCAAGTCACATGAAATCTCTCTGTTCAGGAGTGCACCATAACCTTTGTGTTGATACTTTATGAAGGTTTTCTAAGATGGCTCCTCCTACTTTAAAGAAAATGGAAGCATGGGAAGACAAAGACCAGGTAAAGTGTTAGTCTGTCATATGCCTCCTCACATGGACCATAACCTGCAGAGTTTTGCCCCACTTGTGCATGGTGACCAGAGCATTTCTTCCCCATCTTCTTCTTTCCTAATCTTCTCACAGTGGTGCAATACTTATTAGGAGGAGGTCTCGATGAATCCACCCAGGTCCCCCTCCTGTGATACACCGATCACAACAAGCCTGCCATTTAACCTGCATGTTCAATATATCTGCTTTCATTCATATTACTATGAAGGCTTTCTACCTGGACTTTAAAACAGCCCTGCATCCATTAGCAGAAATAACGTAAAATTAAAAAACAACCATAACACATGAAAATTTTGTAGTTTATGACTTGGAAACTCATCTTGGCACATCCACTACTTACTGATTCATTTTACCATTCCCTGTATAAAGACAGAGCCAGCCCACACTCAGGCCCACTGCTAATTTTCAGTTTTCTCTGATAGCCTTGGTGCTGCTGCTAAATAGCCAGGAATTAGTAAGTGCTTCAGGCCTGATGCCTGGTCAAACAGATGAATGTTAATGCACTCAGTCCCTCTCCAGCTTGCAGCTGTTTGGTGGTGGTGCTGGTGTGTGCTCTGGGAACAAAGGCAGACAAAGGCAGGGCTTGTCTGTATGCTGCTGCCTTTTCTCATGTTCAGGTTTGAGCAGAAGTGTGGTGGAAGGCTTTCCACGCTTCTGGCTCCTGTCATCCCTTTGTGCAACGACTTTGTTTATTTCAGCTGTAAAATTAGTCATGGTCGTAAGTGCTTGCGCCAAGTCGGTGGGTTGGTGACTTTGGGGAGGTTACAGTCATGAACTGTGGCTTTTGTTAAAAGAAATGAATGGCCTGCTAGCTGCTTGTAGGCTAAAAGTTGCTGAAAAAAAAAAGGGGGGGGGGGGGGGGGGGGGGGATATGCAGAGCACACTTGGCAGTGTTTGTTTGCCTTTGGGAGACAACTGTCCTGGTGCCAATGTCTGGACGCTTTGCTTCTCTCCCCCTTTATCAAAATTTCAAATGAATTCTCACAGTGTAGGTAGTAGATTTTGTATGAGATACTGTATTTAATTTAATTTAATTTAATTTAATTTAATTTTATTTTATTTTATTTTATTTTATTTTATTTTATTTTAGGCTCCCTACATTTTACCTGCTGTGGTATTTTGGAGAAAAGATGACTTTTTAGTACTCTTACATTGCCAGTATATTTTGGTAACTTTTGTTGTGCTCCATACTTTCCCTGCTTTCAGCCCTGGACAATAAGCCCCATCAATCATCCACGCCACCATGGTACATCTAACTATTTCTTCTATTAACTGTGGAGTGTAAAAATGCTTCTCTCTTTTCCTTTTTGTGTTCAGAAGTGTGCTGATTTACATCATATTAACAGGGAATCAGAGTGTGTAGGTGGAGCAAAAGGGAAGCCAGCCTATTTCATGGTAATGGAAGGATGACAAAAAGGCTGTATGGGGCTCTGGTCACACCCTGGCAATTGAAGGAGTTATCTGGCAGCTCACAGGAGCTGGTGGCAGAAATAATCCGATGGACCATCTTTCTAGAAACCACAGTATTATTAAAATGTTCATTTATCTGAGTCCCAATAGAGTCAAATGATAAGAACAAAACAGCTGCAAAGGTTTATATTCAACTTTGATGTGCAGCCTATTTGCAAATAGTCTCTGTTTCTGTGCACATCAGTAATTACCATGAGTCACTGTGTGTCTGATGTGCAATGCAAATTACTAACCCAGATTAAATTTTGGAGTGTCTAGGACTGCAGATTTTAATATTGTTGATTTTCACCTACATCTCCAAAGAGAGCAACTTTTTTTTTTTTTTCTTTTTTCTTTTACATATTCATATATATACATACATTCAGGATGTTCAGTGAGCAGTGCCGCTTGTATTATTGAAACGAAAAACTGTGGTAAAACTTTACCACATGTATATTCTGACTCTGAGGATCATGACGCCATTAATCCACACATAAATTCATGTCTGATAAAAGAGGAACTCTTACTGGTCAGGGAAATGGACAGGAACTGTATATTTCTTACTGCTTACCACCCACTGAAGAATCTTAGCAATTTTATTAATAAATTTAGATTTTTTCTGAAAAATGATCTGTGCATCATCTTCAAATTTTCCCTTGGCTCAAGAGTTCCATTGCTTCCCTGAAGATTTTTCAGCTGCTTTTTCTAAGATTACACAAGCATTTTCTGATTATCATGCTATATATTTTCAGTTCCTAGTGTCACTGACATTTTATAATTATTCTTTTTCTAACCGGGAAATTCTGTTTTAAGATTGTACTTAAATGCAAAATAGATAAATCTGATCATTATTTGGGGGGAGGTAGGGGGGGATGACGACAACTTTTACTGCTAATTTTACACTATAACAAAGTTCAATCTTCTATATAATGTTAGTACTTTAGAGGAAGATGTTATTCATTAGAGAAACTGGCAGTTTGATCTCACTGCTGAAAGTCTGCTTTTTCATTATGTTTTAAGCCACTTTAGACTGCAAGAAATCAAGCTCATGAGATTAAAAGGTTATTCTGAAGAAGTAAAATTGCATGCCTGAAGTCACCCAGCTGTTACAACAAGCCTTTCCAAAGCAGTGACAAATGACACAACACTGTAGTAACACTCAGCTCTGCTGGCCTTTTGAGCTTTGGCCTTGTACTTGTTTTAGAAGCTTTCAAAGTGTTTAAGAATAACCTGGTTTTTAAGATCCATCAACGATGGCAGTTTGCGAGTCTTAATTACCATCATCTGGTTCTCCCTTTTCTCTGTCCAGTATGAGTAATTTAGTGGGAATATTATGTCACTATGTACCAGGAAGATCTTTGTTAGACCTGTACAAGGCTGGCAAAGCCTACAGATGGGGATCTGCCAAGTAACATAAGAGCTTAGAAAAGTGCTAATACTGGAAGTGCCGGATCCAAACTATCAGCAGCTAGGCTGTGTCCTCAGTGTAAGAACTGGGAATTAAGATGTATGTTTTCTAGGAAGAAGGTTTTGTGGTTGTTTTATGAAATTCAAAAGCAACTTCCTTCCTTCCTTCCTTCCTTCCTTCCTTCCTTCCTTCCTTCCTTCCTTCCTTCCTTCCTTCCTTCCTTCCTTCCTTCCTTCCTTCCTTCCTTCCTTCCTTCCTTCCTTCCTTCCTTCCTTCCTTCCTTCCTTCCTTCCTTCCCTCCTTCCCTCCTTCCCTCCTTCCCTCCTTCCCTCCTTCCCTCTCTTCCTCCCTTCCTCTCTTTCCTTTTTTTGTTCCTACAAAAATGTTTTAGAGTATTTTAAAAATCCATATTTTTCAAATTTGTCTGTGAATTCATGTCTTAAAGAAATGTTTTCCATACAGCTATAAGCAAACTCCAGAAACCTCTGAGAAAGAAACATTAATGCTGTGAAACCTCACATTTAAAAGTCAGGGCTGCTGAATAGCTTTAGTTCAGCCTCCCTGAGGTTATACATTATGCTACAGACTTTGATTACATTGTTGTATACATTTCTTTCTACTCAAAATCTTGCCTACCTTAACACTAAGTTATAAACTTTTTGATATCTGGCTTTGCACTGTTAAATTTTATCTAGCATAAGGCTTTTCTTTTTGTGTGGAGAAAGCTGGAAATGCGGGGCTGTAATTTCCAGAGATTTTTTAAACTTAATGGAAGTCACCCTTTAAGCTTAAGAAGTCATCTTGCTGAGCTCTCCTGACAACCTGTCATAGGGGTCCTACACAGAGACAGGGAATCATAGCACTCTTCTACTCATTTCAAATAAGAGAGTAACTGATAGCTGTAGCAGCCCAAGTGACTTAAGTTTCCTCAAGTGCTAAACATTAAAACTAGAGATGTGTAAATCAGCCTGGGCTACAGACCTCTCTTCCTGGATGGTGTACAATAAAAAGCTTTCTCCTTTCCTCTCCTCTTCTAGTCTGGGAGGCTGAATATAAATGTGAAGATGCTCCAAGTGGAATCCAAGTCCCAGACCCACAATACTGGATTACTTTCAGTTCTTTCTGTCAGCTAATACAGCCTTTGTTCTCAGGGCAGCTATTCATCTGCTTTTTAGTCGTATGGGAATTGCATTCAACCTTTACCCAGTTCCCTCTCAGTGCTCCCTGAGGGATGCTGTCTTGATCCTTTCCTATGAGGAGCTAGGCACTCACACTTTTCAGGAGCTGCCGAACTTCTCAGAGGAACCAGACCATGTAGTAAATGGCAAAGTGTTTTTCTAATGAAAAGAATATGTTAGAGGAGAATAGAAATTAATATTGAAACAAAGCTCTGGAGACAGCCTAAGACACTGTTCTTAAAGAAGGGCAGGCATTTTAAAAGACTAAGAGGAACAATAAGAACATATTTTTAAAATCAAAATCTCATGGAAAAATATCTTTGGGGTTGAGGGGATAGAATACAAATTTCAGTTCTACCAAATGTAATTAAAACCATAATCTTCTGTTGGGATCCTATAAAAAAAAAATCCAGAAATCCTTATGGAAATCATTATTTGACCTCTTGGTGCACCACTTAAAGAGAAAAGAAAGCCCCAGTGTCACAAGTCACTCCGTGTGGGAGTTCCAGCAAACTCCTTGGTCTGTCACGAGCCCCATTGATTTTACTAATACAATGGTAGGGTAGTGTCCTAAAGGGAGAAACCTGGCAGCTTTGGGGAACATCACTCCTTGTCTGGATCCTTGCTTTATGGTCTTACCAGCATGCATTTATGTTGGCTGGGGATGTTTTATGATGATGGCAACTTTGCTCACTGGGTCTGGCCTTCCAGGACAGCGGGCCGCACTGAGGTATGAGGAGAAGCACTGCCCAGTCTGTATGGTGCCTACATTCCGCATCTGGTCAGTGTGTCCACCCACACAACACCACATGTTGCACTTGTAGTGAGGCTACATCAGCTTTGCCAGGTGCATGTGGCAGTGAGGAGTGAGCCTGAGCTGTGTCCGGAAGCCACATGGCCAAAGAGATGGGCCTTGGGGATCATGCTGGCTTCACCCACAGTGGAGTCTTGGAGCCACTTGAGCATGGTTGGTTGACATTAGCTGTGCTGGTCAGAGGCATGGGTGCCTGTCCTCTGCAGACACCAGCAGTGTGGAGGCCTGCTGCCACACAAGGAGAGATGGGGTCAAAGCATGAGTACCTGCAGAGATTCTCCAGCATTTTTAAATGGGTATCAGCCTATAACTGGTAAAGGTCTATCTCTTCCCACGTTGAAATTGTATAGATAAGAGCTTTTCTATCAAAAGGGTGTTCTCTTTGACCATTATAGCTTTATTCTTTAGCCTTTTTATTTTTATTTATTTTTATTTTTTTCTGAAAATGAGTAGGCAGTCATTGTCTCAGGAAAAGAGACCAAGAGTAAAAGATTTACAGTGAAAAGGGGTTTATTTTCTTCTCTTTCTTGCTATGAAAGAGTTCATTGTTCCACCTCCACAGTTTGTTGCTGGCTGTGGAGAAAGGAGAAAATTATTGCATGCAGGCAGAAGAAAGGAATGATGTTAAACTGGGATGAACAGGGGTTTTCATCATGATGGGAACTGGACAGATAAGAAATCAATGGATTTGTGTCAGAGGGCTGATGTTATATTTTAATATTCCAGTAGTGACCATGTTATCTCTGATGCCTTTTGGAACTGTTTGTACTCTGATTTAATCTAGAATTACAGCTTTCAAACAGATTCTGTAAGTCCCTCAGGAGAACAATTATTTGTCAGCTGTGAGTTTAATCAGTCTGAGTAGGAAATTTGCCATTTCCCCCCTTAGTTGCATCTCACCAAGTACTATTTTGCCTTATTGGGGTGTTAAAAGGAATGAACAAACAACATAAATAAATAAATAATAATAAAAAAAAAAACGGAAAACGCTGTATTGTCATTTGATTTCCTGGGTTCTGAGTTACATTACACTACCATATGCTTGATGTGAGATTTTATAGCAATTATTGTTGACACAGAAAATTATAGTACACCAGACAATGTAAAAGAATCCTTCTTCTGCATTATGCAGAGAAGAAAAATTATTTTCTTATCTAACAAAAATGAAGTGAAGAAATGTGGCTAAGCAAATTAAAGTAAATTAGTATAGTTTCTTCTTGTAATTTTGATACCACTTTCTAGATGAGAATTTTTACCAGTAGGACTATATTGATCTAAATCTACTGTTATAGTTAAGCTGGAATGTTAGGAAGGATAGTGTTCATGCAAAGATTCACGCTGTTATAGCTCTACTGGGATAATTATACCAATGCTGTTTGACCTATAATTTTCTCCACAAAGAAAAAATGCTTAGCAGAAAAGCCTAGATCAGAGACCAACATCCCATGTACAGTAGGCCTTGCCCATGTACAGTGGGTTGCTCAGGAGTGGCTTAACTACCCACCCTCTTGTTCCACTTGTGTGTCAGTTCTTCTGCAGAGCTTTAACCATGAAAACATCTCAGCATCATCCTGGAAAGCTCTTCCTCAGTGACACATTATAGATGCTTCATGATATATTGTCAAATACGGTAGTTTTTTTCCTCCCTGTATATGGCATTCAGAGAGCAAAAACAAATTGGGAGGCATCAATAGCTAATTTTGGTCTGGAGGGAATGGGTGGAATTTTCAAGGACGTCTGTAGGCCAGGGACATTAACAATGACACAGGCAATGTGTATTTGATGTAAAACGGTTAAAAATCTGTGGGTGGTGCTGCTGTAAGTGGGATAGTTACTATGACAGTATGTACAAATAGTCTGGTGGCTGATTTATGTGCAAAGTCATGATTAACTTCAAGTGGGTTTGTAGGTCAGCATTTATGTTTGACCTCTTTTTCTAAAAATACACTTCTCAAATTTCACAAGAACTCTTCTGTGACAGAATTTGGTCTTTATTAACTCTTAATAAATACCTTCAGTTCATTCCAGTGTTGTATGATCAGGTCTTACCAGCATGAACAGCACAACAAGGAAAGATTAACTTTGTGGTTCAATATTTATTTTACCTGGGGACTTGTGTGCGTGTGAAATTTATTTAGTAGTAACTCAGGCTGCATTGATAAAAAAGAATCTGCATAAATGCAGCATATTCCTTCAGTTTAACTTTAACCTAATTGGCAGTTATGCTATATATCTGGGTTTTGTGTTGTGAGAAAAATCTCAGTAATTTTCTTCAGACAGGATCTTCTGTGAAGCTGTTTTATTTATGATTGCAATGGTAGGCATCCTAAAGTCTCATCAGCAGTAGGTTCTGAATACTCTGTGTATTCAGCTTCCCATAAGGACCTGTGACTAAGAAACTCCAATAATAGCTGGGAAAAAGTAGGAAGCTTATTTATTTATTTATTTATGATCATTGGTATTTTTAAGCAAAGCACCAGGTTTCTCTCATCTATATTAATGTATTTCGTGTGATCCCTTTAGGGAACTGATACTTCTCCAGAATACACAAGCTCAGTGGAGTGTGTATATAATACACCCTTTGTATGACAACAACATTGGATAACCAATCAAGATGCAGAGATTACAGGGTTGACGGTCTGTGGACAGGGTGCCATTCTGAGTTGAGAGCACTATGCAGGAATCAGTGCAACTGAGGTTATGTCTATACTGCAGAGCAAGTGTCCTTTGGGATCTACCTCCCAGGTTCTGACTCTATGACTGTTCATCTAGACCAGTGGAGCCCTTGGACCCCACTGTGACCTCATTCTAACCTCTTGTGCTTGGGTTTCCCTTTTGGAAAAGCAAGGCACAGGAGATGTTGTGGGCTATACCTCACACTGACCTGGCATTACCATGTGTCTGTGTGTTTGCCCAGGCTCCTGCAAAGGTTCCAGGGCCCCACGGTAGTGGTTAGGAGCTCTACTCCCTGCAATAACTAATCGAGGTCCCACTGATGAATTATAGTCAAAGGGTTCTACAGCAACTAAGACATATTCCTGTTGCTAAATATAAACAATGATTTCATTCACATTTGCTTTAATTAAAAATACTTATCTTGTTGACTTTTTTCCACTAAATGAACCTTCCTTTCTTTATCTTATAAAAAGCAAGAGTGGAGACAGTGAGAGAGTGGAAAAAGAAAGTGAATCAGGGTGAAGCAATGTGGTACAGTGCTTCAAAGAAAATAATAAATTAGATGTATATACAGATCTATATATATCACCTGGACACTGAGAAGGGTTTAGCAAACTTAGGGGCTGGTGAGATAGTTCCTGCCGCTCTGAGAAGGATCAGCACAAGGTCTGGTGTTGCCAGGCAGTGAGTTTTGTTAAGGATTTTCCTTTGATAGGTATAAATGATTCTATCTCCTGCAAGAAACATACCTTAAAGTGTCTTAACCCTTCAGCTGGTGATTCCTTCGATAGTAAAACTGGTGACTCATAGAAATTGAGTTGCTTTGATTCCTCTGGACATGAAGCTGGTGTTTAACTACTTCAGCTTCTGAGGATTGCAAAAGGGCTCCAAGAGGCAACAAGGGACTGTGACTCTGAAGGTTAATGTTTCCAAACTGAGATGTCTCTGGTCCTGCAGTTCAAGCCCCCACTGTCTGCACAGCATGTAAGCAGCTGCAGTTTAAGGAAGACAGAGCTACTGTTCAAATAGAATCTAATTTTCTCTTTTTGCCCATTAAACAAAATGCTGCCAGCAACAGATCCAGCTCTTCTTCCAGTCTTTTAAGAGAAAATGCTTTTAGAAAGCATTTGAGAAGGTATTCCTCACAAAGTAGTCACCATTTCTCTGAGTCTGTAGGCCAAAATGCTTACATAGGTCACAGTAATGGTACACTTATCACTTATTGATAAGTGCATCCTCATGCCACGGTACCATCAGGAAGGCACCAGTTCATGTGCAGCAAAAGCATGGTTTGAGGAGATCATGGACCTTGTCTAACACTGTCACACCCCATGAACTAGAATAAGTGGCTTACTATGTTAGTCAAAGCTGTGCACTGCAGAAAAGCCTCTTTCATGTAGGAGACATTCCTGATAGTGCATCCCTGGCAATTCTCCTGTAGGTGAGTCTCTTAGTGTGCTCAGACTTCCTGGAAAATTGGGGGCTTTGTCTCTCCACAGTGCTTCATATGCTGCTGTGGACAATACTGCTGCCAAGACATCAGAATTGGATTCTGAGGCTGTTACTGAACACCAGGGATCACTACTCTGCAGTTACTCTGCAGCTGCATGGGTGATGGTTAGATGGTTCCTGGTATAAATCTCTGTCAGCTATGGTGAAAAACAGGAAGATTCAGAAGACAGAAGAACAGACAGTGATGTCTATGCATCCAAATGATTAGTAAAAATCTTGAAGGCTGCTGTAGTGGGTTTACGTGGCAAGGTTTTTGTAGCAGGGGGCCATAGGGGTGGTTTCTGTGAGAAGGATCTAGAAGTTGCCCCACGTATGGTAAGGGCCCCATTGTTGACCTGAGCTGAGCCAATAAGCGATGTTGTTTTGTGCCTCTGTGAGAGCATATTTAAGACAGGGAAAAAAACACTGCGCCACAAAGCAGCTGGGAGAGCGAGAGGAGTGAGGAACAGCCTTGCAGGCACCAAGGTCAGTGTAGAAGGAGGGGGAGAGGTGCTCCAGGCACCAGAGCAGAAGTCCCCTGCGGTCTGTGGTGAGGACCATGGTGAAGCAGGATGTCCCCCTGCAGCCCATGGAGTAACACGGTGGAGCAGGGCTCCACGCTGCAGCCCGTGGAGGAGACCACGGTGGAGCAGGTGGCCCTGCACCGACGGAGGCTGCTGCCTGTGGAAGACCCCTGCCGGAGCAGATTCTGGGCCAGACCTGTAGCCCATGGAGAGGAAACCACGCAGGAGCAGGTGACCTGGCAGGAGCTGCTGCCTGTAGGAGAGCCAGGTTGGTGCAGTTTTCTCCTGAGGGATGGACCCCATGGTACGGACCCATATCTGGAGCAGTTCTGGAAGAGCTGCTGCCTGTGGGAAGCCCACGCCGGATCAGTTCATCAAGGACTGTATCCCGTGGGTGGGACCCCACAGCACAGGGGATGAGAGTGACTGAGAAGGAGTGGCAGAGAAGAAGCACTGTAGACTGACCATAACCCCCATTCCCCCGTTCCCCTGTGCCGCTTGGGGGGAGGAGGTGGAAGAGGGTGGATGGGGGGGGGAAGGTGCTTTTGGTTTCTTTCCTTTGTTTCTCAGTTCTCTAGCTTGTTAGTAATAAGCAATAAATCTTACTATCTCCTTATGCGGAGTCTGTTTTGCCCTTTACAATAATTATTGCGTGATTTTCTCATCCTTATCTCAACCTTTGAGACTTTTTCACATGTTTTCTCCCTGTTCATCTTTGAGGAGGGGGAGTGAGAGAGCGGCTGTGGTGGAGCTTGGCTGCCCACTCGAGCGGAACCACGACAGCTGCTAAAGTCAAGTCAGTGGCAATATCTCTATTTAGGTGTTGTGCCTACCTTTACCACATCAGCTCTGTTTGTTGGACTGTCAGCACTCTATGGTTAGTGTCTGCAGCGCCACAACTTTCAGCTATACACCACTAACTTCCACGTGTTCTGGGTGCTTTCAGGAGGTCTCCCGTGTGCATGTTTCTGTTGCCAAAATTCATGGACCTCCATCTTCTGCACCCATGGATTGATGTGAGTCTGCAGTATCAACTGCTTCTCCCTGACAATGCCTCTTTATTACTACCATAACAACAGTGCACAAAATGAAGCTATTCTAAGTGTTGTCCATGCTTCTACTCTTCCTTGGCCTTATTCTTGCTCTCCTTCCTGGGCAGCTGCAGATGAGACAGAGGAACCTGTGACTATGGCCATTAACACTGTTGTCACAGTCATTGACTAGCACAGTGCTTGGCCTGCAGCCAGCTTGCAGTGATCAGCACCATGTCAAATACACACACACTCTGTGTTGTGTGTCCTCCTGACAGACAGACTGAAGAACAAGCTGCCTCTAGTGGTTATGCCTATGGCTATTCACATTTGCTGGCTGTTCAAACGAGTCAGATTTTGGGACGGTAGGAGAGCTTCCAAGGATTCTTCATGTGTGATGCCCAGGTGGTACACAACAGTTCTTGATTGCTTCATGGCCCACATCCAAGCACGCTCTGCCAGAAGAATGTCACAATGAATAGAGGCTGGCAATGTTGTGAACAAGTCAAGCCATCAGAGGGAACCTTCCTTTCACAAAAGTGCTAACTCACTGAAAAATGAAAGCCAGTAGGACACAGACACTCAGTTCACCTGCTCAGATGGTGCACTTCAAATGAAGTACATCAACTTCACGCAACTTGAAGAAAGCGGGCAAGCTCTAAATCTTTTTGTGGGTTGATATCACTGAAATAAGTGGATTTGCACAGGTGAGCTATATTTGTCCACAGCAAGTGCTCTAGACTGCTTTTTTAGGCAGCTGTTGGCTTGATAGATATGATCCAAAAGCCAGAATAATGCTGTAATTGTACTAGAACTTAACTTCTTTTTAGCATTCAGTAGTTTGGAGTACTCTTGCCTTTTTGTACTGCTGCTCCAGCTATAAGCTCATAGTGACATCTAACAATGTCATTTCATTACCACAATATCAGGGGAAAACTACCTTGAATTATTAGGTACTGCTCATAAACTAATTGTTAAACAAAAGATACATTGTCTTCCAAGTTCTAGTCAAAGTTACAGCTTAACTACAGACAGGCAAGATTTGTGCGCTGCTACAGGCCAGAGTCACGAGGGTGTCAGGGCCTGGAGGACAAGTGGCAAGGCCTGCTGAGCACCATCACATCGCTCAGAGATGCTGCTGGTCTGGGGGACTGCCAATCCCCTAAACACTGATTCAAAAAGCCTGCCATCAAAATGACGGGGAGACACAGGACATTTATATCCCTGCTTCATTATTGCTGTAGACATGTCAGAATTCTTTCCCACCAGCAACTTTCTGAGGAAAACAATAAGTGCATGAAAATGAAACCAGGCTGTCTCTCCAAACACTGGCAGAGCTAGCGCTGAGATGAGATCAAACTAGGAACAAACCCTGTTCCTTTGCTCACAGTTTTCCTGTCTACCTTGTATTGTCCAGCTGCCTTTTCAATGAAAAACAAAATTTAATGAAAAGAAGCCACGTAAACTTGTTAGACTATTGTGAGATAGAATTACTTTTTGTCTTACAGTTAGCTGCTCCTTACTCATTTGCTACGTATTACATTGGGCCACAATCACAAAAACCTTTCCTAGACTACAGGAAGGACTGTGTGTGTGTGTGCATGTCTGTTTGTGTGTGTGTTAAAATTGTCTTTTCTCTCTGTGTGGTAAGAGCTGAACACATTGTCATCATTATGGAAATGTAAATGAACAAAAATAATAAAACATTATGCAAGAAGTTACATGTGCACAGGGTGTGCATGAAGATCTTATTGGCAGAGGTTTGCAGGCCAATTGCTAAGCACTTTTAAAGCTCTAATAGCTTTATAGCTTTGTTCTGTGGTGTCTTGACACAAAGCTTTCTGTAAGCCATGTTGAATGCTGTTGTCTTGTTATTTAATTTTGCAAAACACAAAGACCCCATGTGTCTTTCTCATGTGGCTCACTAGGGAAGGTATAACAATCAAGAACATGCTTTAGATGGGGAGAGAAATACAACAACTAGAAACTTGACGTATCTGGTTAATATTCAATGCCAGCCCTAGTCCTGAAAATAGTTGTTCATTTATTTGACTTTGAATGCATTTGAAAAGGTCGAGTTTTACTGTCCTTCCTTGAACTGACAACATGAGAAAAACAAACAGAAAAACCCAACCAAACCAAACCAAATCAAAACTATTACTACTACTGCTACTACTACTGCTACTACTACTAAATCCCCTAGATTTCTTCTTCAAGGCTGCTATAGCCTCCATTCACTCGTAAACATGCTTTGCTTGGACTCTTTAAAAGAATATTGTAAGTAGAAACAACTACAAGCTGGGGCCTCTCCTACCACATCAGTGCTGCTTTTGCTCTGTACTAATGCTGAGTCTTTCTTAGAGCTGACACTGCAGTTCTTTTGTGAACCCCAGTAGTTGTCACAGTCCCTTGGGAAACTATTTTTAAAATGTCAGCTTTGTTAAATACTCAGAACCATGAAAAGTCTCTGTGGAACTACAAAATTAAAGGCAGTTTTGCACAAGTGTCTTTTAAACGACAGCAAAGCATCCCTCTTCCATTCAGAGTCAATTAGAACACCCCCTCCACCACTACCTCTTCCCAGCATTTTAACTGCAACATGGTGTGTTTTCCTCTCCTTTGAATAAAATTTATTTTAAAGAGGTGTACACAACAGGTATGTGATGTGTGTGATGAATCTCCAAGGATGCATTTGGGAAATACATATACTTATTTAGAGCATGTTGGAATTCACTCAGAAGCATACACTGTGTATACATGGTATACTTTATTACACATGAAAGTAAAAAAAAAATATGAGTGTTTTGCCTTACTTTTAGGATGACATTTACTGTGGTCAAACAAAATGAAAAATATACGTGCAATATTACAGTTCTGATAAGCTTTCTGTTGGAAAAAGCAGTGAAAGTGTGTAAGTATCAAAATTCTGTAGAAATCAAGGTTATTTTTTGCTGGCTGGCACTTCTCTTAAAAAAAAAAAGGGAACAGAAAAATATTTGAACCAAATAAAGATTTCCCAATCACTATTTAGGCTGCAAATCTACAGTGTTTAAAAGATTCAAATGACTTTTCATTTTAATTATCAGGTATGTGTACAATATGTGTTATATATAGTCTAATATAACAGTTGAAAAAATTACATCAATAAAAGAAATAAAAGATGATTTTAAGATGTTTTCCGTGTTCCAAGATATCCCTTTTCAACCCAGGTCCTGGAATTTCCTTCCTGAAAATAAAATAAAATAAAATAAAATAACATAAAAATTGAGGGTTATTGATCTTACTAAGGCATAAAAAGTGAAAATCCTTCATAAAACCTAATTCCTGGCACTTCTCAGTATAAGTGATGACTGCTGTAATGACAGATTTGGTGCTGAAAATAGATTGAGTGTAACATTTCAAATAAAGTGGAGGAAACTTATTTCATAGAGTCACAATCAGGATGAACAAAGCCCTGGAAAATACATTTTAGGGAAAAAGCAAGCACAAGACTGTGTGAACTAAATTCGCCCTTCTTAGAAGCAAAACAAGGTGTATTACTCATGCTCAGACTCTTGCCTGGCATTAGTGGGTGGCTGTGATCCGACACTGTTAGAAGATGAGGAACTGCCATTCTGAGTCTTTCCTTGAGACCACCATGTAATTCATGAGCTAACTACTGGAGTAGTTACCATATTTTCTTTTTCTAGCTCTCCTGTGTGCCAGTTAGGATTTTATTTTATTTTATTTTATTTTATTTTATTTTATTTTATTTTATTTTATTTTATTTTATTTTATTTTATTTTATTTTATTTTATTTTATTTTATTATTTTATTTTATTTTATTTTATTATTTTATTTTATTTTATTTTATTTTATTATTTTATTTTATTTATTTTGTCAACAACAAGGATGAAGACATCTGAAGATATCAGTTAAATCAAATGCTGAATCACCTAATGGGAAATGATACAGTCAAAAAAGTAGTCGTAATTTCTATGGTACTGTCTTTGTAGTGGGAGAAAAGGAGAGGAAGTAGGAAGGAAGTGAATACAGGTACACAGTCTCTAGAGTCCAGACTTTTAACCCCAGATTTTTAATCCAGGCTCCTGGCATTCTAAGCAACTGATATGCACTAAAAATGGATGTTCATTGCAGGACTTGAAACTTCAGTCTGAAAAATAAGTAGAAATAATGATAGAATATGCTTCATACAGAAGGGCTACATTTGGAACCAGCTTGTGTCCTTTAAACAACAAATACCCAGCAATGAAGAATCCATTAGAATTGCCCAGTTAGACAAGCCATTCAATTTCCAACACAGGAAGTCTTAAAGAACAAGAGGAAACCTCATATTTTGGATTGCAGTATTTTCTTTATAGATTCTTGTTAACATTTCATGAACAGACTGCATGAGATGTATCAACATTCAGAAAGCCTGTTGTTCCTCATTAATGGTTTAGTCGTGCCTCCACTAGCAGAAGCCTGTCCCTATACTTGTGTGTAATTCTGCCTTTCCTTCTCATAGCTGTTCACAATCTACCCCAGCGGCCAAGCCATTCTGTTCAGATTGCTTTGAAAATTGTTGAGGATGCTAAAAAGAGCCAGCTTTGCAAATCTGCTTCTTTGCTGTGGCATTTGACAGGAATGATGTGGCGGGACTGAAATCAAGTGGAAAGAAACTTAAACATGCTGAGTAATTGCTGAGGGCATGCAGAGGAAGCAATGCCATGAAATTAGGCAAAAGTTATACACTAAGTAAAGTTTTCTAATTTGGGAATCATTAGGCATGTTGAATGCCAAAAAATGGTGGGTGTCTGTGTGAAACTTTTATAAAAGGACTAGAAAGCACTGCTGAATATATGGCAGAGAACAGGGTTGCTCTGGCAGGAGAAAAACAGATGAGCTAATAGATCTTTTCTATCTTTATTTTTTATGATTCATATTCCATCAGTCAGCACATGGTACAGGGAGAGGAAACTCAGTGCCAGCCAATTTGGTGCAGTTTTACAGATGGAATTGTTTTCAGCAGATAGTTTGTGTCTGCCAAGAACCACTTGCATAAAGTTCTTAACCCATCAAACACTGGCACGTTTCAGCATGCAGGGCCTAATTTATACCAGGGGAAAAAAACAATCCACCTTTTTAAGTTCTTGTTCTCCTTCCTGAAGGGCGGTGCTGCACTTGGTAAGCAAATGGTTGTCCCAGCCCTGCAGTGTTGACTCCCTTTCACTCAGAAAGACCAGGACCTCCAAACAATTGTGAAACTATAACATACTGTCTTCTTTAAATGTAAGATTTTTAAAGTTCATGGTATTTTTTTATTCTTCAACAACCTTAAGGTACATGTATTTTAGACATAACAAAGATCCTCAAACTAAATGCACACATATATTGAAAAGTAAGGTGTTATTCTGGGTGTACAACTTGGGTACCTGCATGCACAAAAATGTTACTTAGAGGGCAAACTAGCTGCTGTGGACTTTCACATGGTTTGGAAATTCAGAATAAGAACTATGGTTTTGAGCATGGACTGCTGGCTTCATTTCAGTCCACGTATTTTAACTTATACTGACGGGAAGAAACAGCGATCTTTTGGATCACTGAAGACAATCTGGAGGAAAAAAAAGGGTTGACATAGGATGGCATAAAAGTCAGTGTATGTGTGTGGGGGGGCAGAATTCATTGACGTTTATACACTTGGTACCTACACTTCAAAGAGGAGAAGCCACTGCCACCCAACATTAATCTGCAAGACACCTCATGGGTCTGCAAGTCTAACCACAGATCCCTAACAACTTGTTGGAAAATCCCCTAAGGGCCATCTGGGGATGTGGTCCCATTGCAATAGACACTGGGATTCATGGCTCGGGTCATGTCTACTTGGTTGGCTATGCTAAATCTTTGGCTTAGCATCAACACCTTGCTTCTTAGTCTATTAACACAAGATACCAGATAGACAGGTAGTGTTGCTTCTTTTGAGACAAAAGAAGACAAGGATATGTGCAGTATAATAATAATTTAATATCTCCTATGTGATGCCTCTCACTCATTTCCAGAAATTCTGGTCTGCTAATATTAAGAAAATGTGCATGCTTAAACAATGTTTACTTCCTTGGCTGGTCCAGGGTTTCTCTGCTGGTCATATAATCCTGCCATAAAAGGGTGTTTAAGTGGACAAACAGCAAGCAAGGAAGTAAATGAATCCATCTGGGTCACTAAGGTGGAGATGACTCCTGTCCTAACCTTCCATCAAGCCACCAGCTTTTCAGGCTGTGAAGGACATTTGTTTAACAAGTCCTCTGTAAACCCCAATGTCTATGGAGTACTTCTTTTAACTATCTCAGTACAGATATACATGTCAAAATTCACCAGTTTTCTGTACTTTCTGACTCCAGGTCTGAATGTTAGGTATTATCTTCCAAGCATTTAAAAATTATTGTCTCCATTAAATTCATCTGAAAAAACAGGATGATAAGAAATAATCATGTGAGGCAAGTTTACTATGCAGGGGGCAAAACATTTAGATAAATATTTAGATCAGATCTCTGTTAATAAACCCATGTTATTTTCTTTGTTTGCAAGGAAGTGTCACTTTTCCTTCCCCCTTATACCTTTTCTCTGTGGAAGACTGTCTATGTACATGCTGCTGACCAGGATATACTTTACTCCATAAGCCGAATGGAGGGCTACTTCTTTAAACCCAGCTCACCCTGTGGAACATAGAAAACATATTGGGGTTTATTACTGATTAATAATTTACATCTTCTTCCTGAATACCTGTTTTTAACACAAGCTCTGCAAAACTTTTTAGATCAACCCAGAAAATGAGTTGTAGTGTTGATGTTAATGAGATACGTTGCATGAATAAAGTAGGCTCATGATACTGTTGACAGACTGTTCAGTAGGGCACACCTTTTGTACATGTGCTGTCTTAAGCACTGCTTTGAACAGCATTTGGTTAGAATGAAGCAAAAGCCAATTTAATCCCAATAAAACTACAGTCATATCCTGACTGTAGTTTTGGAGAGATTTGACTGAGGTTTGGACAGATTTTTTATGTTTTTTTTTTTTTTTTTTTTTTTTTTTTTTGTTTGTTTGTTTTTGTTTTTTTTTTTTTTTTAATTTTTACTGACTGGCCTTTAGCAGTCCCTGATACAACAGGGTGTGGAAAAGAGAAACATTAGGTGGACAGCCATTTTTGGCAGCATTTTGCCTTTATTGAAGAGCATTATAAAGTTTGTAAGAAAACATTGTCAATCATCTGTTTCCATTTTTAAGGTTGAAGCACTTCTTTTGGAATTCATCCACAATAAAAGACTGGGATTTCTGAGGTCATATTCAAACAGTGTAAGTAATCCTTAGGGTCCTAAATATTTTGAAAGTCTACTGAACTCCAAAGCTTTTTCTGCTGAATATAAAACCAATGTCATATCCCTTTAAAATGCTCTTCTGGGCCATCAACAGGGCTCACCTTCCAGTAGAAACAATTTTCCATCTTCAACTTGTTATAGTGGCAGTTTTCCTATTTAAAAAAGATTTGGTAAAAGTGATCATCTAAACAGCAGTATAAGCAAATAAGTCCTAATCCATGCCCAATGCATAAGAGAAATACCAGGTAAAGTAGGATTAAACAGAGAAATCAAAAGCAAGAAAATACTGAAATCTAATTTAAAAATGCCTTTATTATAAGGCTTCAATTAACCCTCATTTCTGTGGACAGACAGGAAAAGGAGAAGGAGATAAATTGTTTAAGTCTATAGCAGTTTGGAAAGTGCCTGAAAAGATGAGCTTTGTTAAAAAACAAAACAACAACAACAAAATCTCCAGAAATGGAAGCTCTGGGAATGGTGTCACTGGATAATGGCTCAAACTCCTGGTCTGCAGGTATAATTTTGAGACTTAAAATTTTAAGACCACTAATTCACCCATAGCTACGAGCATTTAAATGAATCTGTCTCCTTTTCACTCATATACAGTTGTCAGAAAGAAAAAAGCAGCAGAGTGATACCCACCCCTTCTCAGGATCATGCCCTTGATTTTGTGCAGAATTACTCTATACAAAAATGTTTCAGTTGTTTTGAAGCAATATTTCAGAAATATGGTTAGTTTCCCTGCCACAGAAAATAGAAAACATTCTACTAACCCACTGCAGTGGCATATACTGCTGGTGGAAGTGGAAACTGATTTTAAAATTGTTAGTGTAAAGATTGTATTCAGTTGTGGCTCAAGACTGATAATGGTGCTAGGCAAGAGGTTTAGTTCTGGCTTCCACCCTTCCAAATGCAGTATATGGCTAAGGAAGGGGGTTGCAAGTGCTTATGTTTAATGGCTAAGGAAGGGGGTTGCAAGTGCTTATGCACTTGCTCAGCAACTGAAGAAGAGAATGATACAACTACCCAAAGAGCAGGGGTGAGGGCAGCCACATGACATTGCTTGACCTTTGTGGGTTCTTTGTGGGAAAAACAACAGAAAATGCCAATGGAGGTACTGTTTTGGGCTGTCAGGGCCTTTTTCTTTCTTTTTTTCTTTTTTTTTTTTTTTCCCCAGTGAATTTCACACAAAAAGCAGTGGGGAGAAACTCAGGATTCCTGTGGTGTTAGATGCTGAGCTACTACTAACCACATTATGCATACAGTTTTCCAGCTCATGATCCAGTTTCTTCAGAAAGTGAAGTTACCATAACACAGGGGAACAGAAAATGATTGAAACAAACAAATAAACAAATAACAACAACAAAAAACACATCCCAAAACCCCCAAACCAGACTTCATTAACTGAGCTGCAATATTTGAGTCACCAGTTTCCTGTTCAACACTATTTTCCACTTAATGCATTAGGGTGTGCTGACTAAATCAATACATACACTTAACATCAAGTACTTTCAGACTGTCTGCAAGCAGAGATGAGTAATCAGTATTGCAGATATGACACATTCATAAAGGGTAATATCCCCATCTAACGCACACACACATTATGTCACGTTAACCTAGTTAATTGTTAGTCAAAACTTGTTTATGCCTTATCATATTCCTCCCAGAGCAGCCCATCGAATTAGCCTGCATTATGCAAATTAACCTGTTATTTTTCTAATACTGATATCATCCCTTGAAATAACAATAACAAGTTCCAGTCTTGTGATGAATATTAATTTATAATTGATATTGTTGAAGAACCAATTCACTGTCCAAAACAGTGTCTTTTTTCATAGTTGGTTTCATTGCATTTGCTGTGCTGAAACTTCTGTGAGTTGCTATTTGTATGAGATTTCAAAACAAAACAGTGGTTCAAACAGAAAAGTGTCATTTTGAGATTTCTTGTGGAAAAATCAGGCACTGATATTTCTATTGGGGAAAAAAATGCCATTTTAATTGAATTTACCTATTTTATCTAAGAAATTTTCAGCATGAAATTTGAATCAGATGTAGAAATAACAAATTTATGATTTTTCCTCTTTCCCTTTCCATAAAAAATAGTCACTGGGGAGCATTTATTTCCTTACATTGGTATAGATAAGAGTAAAGGGGGAAAAAAAAAAGGATTATCAAAGCAGTAGGAGGGTTTGTTTGAAAAAGTGTTTTTGCATTGACCTTGTGCACTGAACACAAAAACTATTTTTATTCAGCTGACAATTAAAAACAGCCTTCATCCTCCTTCTCTTAAAATGATGTCTTTTGGGTCGTGACTTTTCCTTCATGAATAAACATGAATTCACTGTAACAGAGGAACCATGGGTACCTTGAGATGTTTTGTTTTTAAGAAATGTAGATCTGTCTTGTGTAGCTGGAACAAAATTCATTCAGCTTTTAACTTAAATTAGCTCCTTAGTTCAATTGTGAAGCAGGGCAGTAGATTGATTCTAGGTGACCTCTGCTGCAGCAGGAGAAGACAAGGTGGGCTTATAGCATTACAAGAGTTTTAAATAATTTGACTTATTCATTACGGTTCACCTTTAGTACTAATATGTGAGATGTTTATTAATGCTGTGAAATAATTCTCTGCCAGTGCCCACTTCCAGAGTTTGTCTCCTTACAATTCATAATGAAGACATGTTAAAAGAGAGCATCTGCAGAAAAATGAATCTCAGTGATGAGATGTTTGAATCCCCACCATCAAGAAGTCTACTGGCAAAAATACAGGTATAATAATTTTAAAACTCTTTAAAGCATTCCTCCTAATAAGTTTTAGAGTGAGATTTTTTACATGTACACACGGCTGCTTCATTAAGCACAGCACTAGTTTTTCTGCCATCTTTGCCCAAGTACTCATTTGCAGCAGTGAAGACAACAGTGATGAGGCAATAAAACAACATGGACAGAGAAGATAAATGAAGGTGGGAGGAGATTTACTAAGGAAGATCAGTACCCTTCCAGTTCCCCTTTCAAGCTGTTTCTTTCCCCTTCAGTGGCTGTAGATTTTCATCAACTAAGTAAATAAATAGGAAAACCCAGAACAGCCTCTCCCATCCACCTCTTCTTGTATTTTTCTGGGCCCTACCAAATGTGAGGTGCATAAACAAGACCCTAATCAGGAAATGCTGGACAGGGAGTGGGAGAGGGCTGGGAGCAATGCTCAGAGGATGATTGCCTCCAACCACCTACATGCTTCCAGGACTTTAAGAGATAGGTCACTTTGCTCAGCCATCCCTGTACCAGTCTCAGTGGAAAGCTTCGGGAGAGCAAATTGTTTGTTTTGATGGTGGTAGCTCAGGACTAACCTTTGTCACTTGCATCTGCCTCCAGCTCCAAAACATTTGACCAGTAGAGACCTGTGCAGGGTTCACAGGGTTCAAACAAACAGAGAAGTTTCAACTCACCCAGTACATATTAGTCAGCTGTCTTCAGGGAAGTTATTCACAGCTAGGTCTGCCTACCTCTTGCCCTCTCTAGATTTCTGTCCCCCTGCCCCTCAAATTCTTGATAGATTTCCAAATTGTGACTAATACATTTCTATAAATGTTTAATGCTTCACACCCATTTTTTTCGCTTTGATGATTTGTTTCATCATATTCTTGTTTATTAATGTTTCAGTCAACGAGTATTGTTTGTTGCCTGAGGGGAATGCAGGAGTAACAATGGTTTGAATTTTTCCTGCTCAAGTTCCAACTCCTACCTGATGGGAAAGATGAGGGATTTATTATTGTTAATTTAATCCTTGTGAGACATCAGATGCTTTGGTGATGGGCATCAAGATAAGAGCTCAGCTACATAAACAGTGAATGAGATTAAAGAGTGGTGGCGGTAAGGTATGAATGAAAGAACACGTTTCCGCCAGTGAATGCAAAAAGGCAGCCAGAACAGTCACAAACACTTTCCACTGTTTCATTTAGACTTGTCTAGGCCAGCATGTATCAAGGGATATATTGCTGTAGCAGCTTCACTATGGTGAGAGTCAAGCTTTATAGGGCTGGTGAATAATGTTATTTAATCAAATCTAGCCCTAGTTGAAATATCAATGAATCCTATTCAGTACACTTGGAAGCAGAAAGCACAGGAAAGCTACCCTGAAAAGACACACCCAGGAAGCCATGAATGCTGGAAGATGGTTTGTATCCCATCTTCTCCCAGTAGAAAGGATAAGGTTATGGAGTGACAGGTGTAACAGCATCATCAAAACTGATGTTCAGGATCAGGGACTGAAAAGGTCACTGGGGTATTTCTTCTGCTCTTTTATATTGGCTCACATGAAATTCTTCAACATGTGCATCAGTATATCTATTCTTTCTGTGCCCTGCCACCCCAAAAGACTTTGAGACTTTGCCACACCTTTTATAGAGACATAGTTATTGGTGTGATTGCATGGTGGTCCACAATATCATGATCACAATATATTGTGCTGACAACATCATCAGGCCAGAAACCTGTGGAAAAATTGCAGTGAAATAGTGATGTGCCATTTAACTATCTGAAAGAGCAGGTGGGCACAGTCTACTACCTGGATTTTTGCCTTGCTTTTCCCTAATCTCACAGTGTATGGAGATGAAGTAATACATGGAGGTCTGACGAGTACAGAAGAGAAAATGGCTGAGTTGAGAGCCCCAGTGGGAAGGAAAGGATTACCTTTCCTATAGAGGCAAATAGAGGACTCATAGTTTTGAGACTCTCACAGTATGCAGGCTGATGACGATTATGTGGGAAGTAATCTAGGAAGGTCATAAGACTACAGAAATTTCAGGTACACAAATTCTTTTCAGAGTAGCTTTACAGTTTCATAATTTCTAAACTTTGTGAAGACTACAGTAATTTATGTAATTAATGAAAAACACCCTTTGTTCCTCCCAAGATCCAAAAAGATCAGAAAGCAACTACACCATTAGTATTTATCACTGCAGCAGTTATTCTATCAATTCTTTTTCCCAGATATAAGCAGGTTAATGGTCTTCCATTTCTTTACATTATATCTGCACTTATTTGCTAAACATTTTCATTTCAACATTTCATTGTTGCTTCGCAGTGCATCATAGAACTGATAAACAAAGTACACTGGTAACTGCAAGTGAAGATTCAGTTCCTTCCCCCCCAAAATATATTGAAAGCCAAATACTGTTCGCAAAAAAGGAACCACTAAAATGTATCTGCCACATTTAACCTAGCTTGTAGCTATGCCAGATTCTCTTAGCAGTCTTATATCACCTCTAAATAAATAAATAAATACATAAGTAAATAAAAATTAGCAAATCAAATACTTTACTTGGTACGAATTAGGTGACAATTTATATTTGAAAACTGACTCCCAGATATTTTCAAACCTGACTACTGCTTTTGATGCTCTTCTATTTGAGATTAATTTGGAGGTAGTGTTTTTCCTACCATTTCACTTGTTAGGGGAAAGAACTATGCTGCCAGTTTGTGTGTTTCAACTGGTGTTTAAAATCTCATCTGATTTTTTAAGACTTCCTACAGGAAACTTCAAAGTTTAACATCAAAGGAATTACATTTTCTGCCACATGGTGTGCTAAAATATAACTACTAAGTGCTGCTGAGAGCCTGGATAGTTCACAGATATGGAACAAATTGTTAAGAGAATTGCTGCCTTGTCTATTTTAAAGCACAAATAAATAAATAAATAAATAAATAAATAAATAAATAAAAATAAAAAGGCTTATTTATTTACATATCATTTATATATATATACTTTTTTTAAAAGCTTAATTGGTTATGGTGACTTCTTGTATTTGTGACAAGGATAAGACCTACGCACATCAGATAAGTCTGCATCTTTTTCCAGCACATTCTTCTTTGAATTAGCACACAGTTACGCATGACAAGATAAAGTTTTCTCCCTGCACACAGTTCCAAAACAACAAAAAATATGATTATAGACAAAATATATAATGTGTGAGATGAACTAGTGGCACGTGGAAGGAGAATCATACTGGGGCTGGTGGCACACAGTGGAGCTACTGTAGACTCATAATTTCTGAATACTTACTTGGTTATTGGGGTGTTTGCTGTGTAACTGTATTAGGTTAATTCTACGGGGATGTTAGGAAAATGGGAAACAGTGCTTTGCAATGAGAAACCTCATAGTAACCACTTGACAATTATTACAAAGTAGTGGTTGAATTGTTTGGTGCCAGTACAGTTTGATCTCCTGCTGAACACGTGGATTTTTTATTCCAGTGGTCTGGAGAACTGGCATGAATGGCATCACTGGAACAGTGAAGTGGACTCTTTTTCTTGCTAAGAGCAGATTTTGTGGATGTTGCTCTGCTGCTGAGAAGGACTTGCTGGGTTTCTAAAGTAGCTTGAACTGGTTTTAAAGAGTGTCAATATGGTACGCTCTGGAGAGGGCACTAGGATTTGAACCAAAGGTTCAAACTACAGGCAAATTTCAGACAAACTACAGTCAAGCTACAGTCAAACTACATGTACAGGCACTGGGATTTGAACCAAAGGTCTCTCAAGCTACGATCCAGTCCAATGAACTCAACCTTTCCCCAGGTTCTACCTCATGCTCCTGCAAGGTTGCTGTCAGTATGTTTTTAGGTAAAAAACAACAACAACAAAAAAAATAAAATTCCAGATTTTTTATTTGACTGTTCCTATTTTCAAAATATTTTGTCTCTCTTGGTTAAGCTACATAAGTTTTGACAAGCCTGAAGGGAATTCAAAACTGGTAGAAGGCCCCTTCTACCCCCGCACACCCCCCCCCCAAAAAAAAGAAAAAAAAAAAAACAAATTACAGAACTATGTCAGCTACACAGACATGATAAATAGCCAAACAGCTAATTTCAAAGAGTGGGAAAGTCAGATACCTTCATGTACCTCAGTGGTCTGTCTTTGGACTGGTACTGTTTAATATCTTCATCAGTGACACAGACAGTGGGACCGAGTGCATCTTCAGCAAATTTGCAGATGACACAAACTGAGTGGTGCGGTTGATACAATAGAAGGAAGGGATGCCATCCAGAGAGATCTGGACAGGCTGGAGAAGAGGGCCCATGTGAACATAATGAGGTTCAACAAGTCCAAATGCAAGGTGCTGCACTTGGGCTGGGGCAGTCCTGGACAGAAGCACAGACTGGGATAAGAACTCACTGAGAGCAGCCCTGTAGAGGAGGACTTGGGGATTTTGGTGGACAAAAAGCATGAGCCAGCAATGCATGCTTGCAGCCCAGCAGGCCAACTGCACCCTGGGCTACATCAATAGAGGGGTGCACAGCAGGTGGAGGGACGTGATTGTCCCCCTCTGCTCTGCCCTTGTGAGGCCCCACTTGGAGTGCTGTGTCCAGGTCTGGGGCCCTCAGCACAAAAAGGATGTGGGGCTGTTAGAGTGGGCCCAGACGAGGGCCAGGAAACTGATCAGAGGGCTGGAGCACCTCTCCTGTGAAGATAGGCTGAGAGAGCTGGGGATGTTCAGCCTATAGAAGAGAAGTCTCCAGGGTGACCTCCTTGCAACTTTTCCAGTACTCGAAAGGTTATAAAGCTTATAAAAAAAGATGGAGGGCAGCTTTGATCAATCAGATATTGACAGGATGAGTAGCAATCATTTTCAACTAAAAGAGGGGAGACTTAGATTAGAATATAGGAGGAAATTCTTGACTCAGAGGGTGGTGAGGCACTGGCACAGTTTGCCCAGAGAGGTTGTGGATGTCCCATCCTTGGAGGTATTCAAGACCAGGTTGGATGAGGCCCTGGGCAACCTGATCTAGTGCGTGGCATCCCTGCCCATGGCAGGGGGATTGGAACTAGATAATCTTTGAGATCCCTTCCAACCTGGGCCATTCTATGTTTCTATGATTTGTGGTTTAGTTTTGAGAAGCTCACATGTGACAAGATTTACTCAGACACTCAATCACTTTTTTTTTTTTTTTTTGGATTTACTTGTTAACATTTGATTTGTCCTTTATGTGTGTTCCCTGAAATGTTTTAGAGGGTTGACTGGTAAGATTCAGGTGACCACACGGTTGTACAAATTTCAAGAAATAACATGATGTGATATTGCATGGGAAATGAATTAAGATTTTTTTTATTATTATTATTTTTCTTACTGCAGTGACAATGACATGTGCTAGGTATTTTCCAAAGACACCATAACAGTCTGTAGGACATAAGTTCATAATCTAAGCAGAAGACAAAGTGACAGAGAAGAGGTAAGTAGAACAGTAGAAACTAATTGCTATTGAAACAACCAAGATTTACCACAAGAAAGTAACAAACAAACTAAAACAAAGTACCCACTGTGTATTTTGGGGGTGTTGAAGGTAGAATTAAATAGATAAATGTTAATGACCTATGTAAGAATTCATGCATAGGCTGGCAAATTGAATTCCATCAATACTGATGGAGACTATGTGAAAAACTGAAAGTCAAGAAGTCACAGATGATTGCTTAGTGGAGTGGTGTCATATGAAAAGGACAATGAATGGAGACAGACACATTTACAAATCTTGAAAATAATAAAATTATCCTGTAATGTCAGGAAGGAAACAGAAATCAGGCAAAGAAGGGAAGACACATTACAAAGACAGAAGTGCAAATAAAATCTAACATGCAGATCCTACACTTTTTTGCACACGCAGATCCTACACTTCCATTTTTTTCTGTAGTACTGTCCAGGTCTCCAGCAGTAGCAACAGTGAGAACACTAATACACATAAAACAACACCAAAATTGCCCCTGCTGCTCTACCTCTCACATGGGCCTGGATTACTAGTATTATTACAATGAATAAAGTACACATAAGACTGGGCCTGGGAGAAAATGGGAACACCATTGCGACCAAGTAAGGACCAACTAGTCAGACACGTGTGACTGAAGAAAGACTATTGAGAAGTATAGGAAGAAGATGAAAATGGATAATATTTTAAAAGGAAGAAGTGTTATTTTGAATGCAATTTCATGTATTTCTTGAACTGCATCCTTTTCCTTCCCTTGCAGAACAGCTTCACTGCTCTAGGGACTGCCAGGTCAGGCAGGGGAGACACTGGTGTTGACTGAGGCAGCTCAGCTTGGTCTGTTCCCCAAATAATGACCAGTTTATCCAAAAAAGAGTGGCAGGTGATATTAGCAGGGGAGTCTCTTCTGTAGGGAATGGAGGTGCCCATTTCCTGACCTGGCTTACTGTAAAGAGAATGTGCTGATTGCTAGGGGTTTATATCAGGGATATTACCACCAGACTACTGAGATTTCTACAGTGCAGAGACTACTATCCACTGCTGTTATTTTATGTGGATACCAAAAACAATGTCAAGAGCAGTCAAAGCAGTCTGTGAAGGACTGTAGAACCCTTGGAGCAGCTGCAAGAGTCTGTAAAGCACAGGCCATCTTCTCTTCTGTCAAAGAAGAGAAATCCTTCTGGTCAAAGGAAAGTGATTTGAAAGGACCAGTTGAATAAAGCAGATCAATGTATGGTTATGGAACTGGTGCTATAGCCAGGGATTTGTCTTTTCTGGATCATGGGGCTGTCTTTGAGAAACTTATACTACTGGGGACTGAAGGGGTCCATCTGTCAGAAGAGGGGAAGAGCATTTTCAGCTGCAGGATTGCCAAGCTCATGAAAACAGTTTTAAGTTACAGCCTCAATCCACCTGACCCTTCTCAGTTCAATGCCAGTATCAGCAATATATGTCCAGAGCCAGAAAAGGGATCAGAGGCCAGTGAAAGAGTATCTGAAGTGTAGCACCAAGGAATTCAAGCCGCTTCATCCAATAAAATTGTGTCATTGGGTTCCCAACTTAAGAGTCTCTACATAAATGCACACAGCATGGGAAATAAGAGGAAATGGAAGATTTCTCAGGGCTTTGATATCATCAGCCTCAGTGAGACAGAGTGGGATGACTCACATGCCTGGAGTGCTGGGATAGATATTTACAGGCAGTTCAGGAGAGATATGCAGGGAAGTAAAGGGGTGGGTTAACCCTGTAAGTTAGGGAATGCGTTGACAGTATGGAGCTGGTGATGAAAGGGTTGAATATCTCTGGGTAGGAGTAAGGGGAAAGGCCAATAAGGCCAATATTATGGTGTGAGTTTGTTGTCGACCACCCAACCAGGATGAAGAGGTAGATGAAATATTCTATAAGCAATTAGGAGGAGTCATTAGCCCTTGTTTTCATAAGAGACTTCAACTTCCTAGGTGTCTGCAAGAAATACAATGCCCAGTATTTAAAAAATACTGCAGAAAAGGGTGCCTCAATTAACTGTTTGCATTCGTGATTCACCTTCTGATTTTACTCTTTTTTTTTTTTTTTTTTTTTTCTTGAATCATAGATTCTGCTAGAGACATGAAGATATTCTCTCAAATATGTGCGAAGTGCAATAATTCTTTTGGGACAAATAATTGTGTAGCTGTTGGGAGGGAGAGAGAGGGAGAGAGAGAGAGAGGAAGTGAGAGAGGAAGAAAAAAAAAAACCACTACTGCTAACTGCTTTTATCCTAATAGAAGTCTTACACCTGAGTATTTGGTGGTATCCCATGATATCACTAAACTCTATAACCTAACAACCAACCGTATTTCTTTCTGAACAAGAAAGGATTGCTAAGGTAGCTGTTTATTGACTGTGGCTAGCAGATTATGCATTCTTTAAGTTGTGTAAAGAGCAGTAATGTTTTCAAGAATCAAGGTGACTTCAGTCTCCTCATGTCTGGAATTTTGTCGTTTATGCTATGCTTGCCTAAATAAGCTTTTGCAGAGGAGCATGTCAGTTTTGTGTCACTAAAATATTTATAAATTATAATTTCTTGGTAATTCATGAACCTTTTTTTCAAGGCTTGGCTATCAAATGACTGGATTACCTTACAAATATATCCTCCTCTGGGGACGGATTTGTTTTTTCAGGACTGCAACTCTTTTATCTCCCATATAACAATGAATAAGGAAGACAATAACTGCTAATCTTACCTCCTTATATTTTGACATTACTGCATTTTATAATAGTGTTCAATGTTCTAACCAGTTTACTTAATAGTGAGGGTTTCTCTGGAGGGGTCAGAGGGGTCAGGCTGGATTAGAGCGGTCAGGCTGTTTTGGGCTTTTTTTATTTTATTTTATTTTTTTTTCATCTGTGCTTTCTCATGACATTTGTAATCAGCTAGAGTATTTTGGCCAACAACTCACGGGGTTCATCATCCTGCAGAAGCTCTGAATAAAATAGTTCAGTTGGAAGACACCTACAAAGATCATGTAGTCCAACTGAAGACCATTTCAGGGCTAACCAGAAGTTAAAACATAATAATGAGAGCATTGTCCAAGTGCATCTTGAATACTGAGCTCTGCATCAACTAAAACGAACACTTATGTGTATTTGTCTGCCAGATGAGGAGATTGTCATCACCTGCTTTTTGCTATCATCTTCCTAGCAAAGGTTACCAAAACAGCTTGTTTTGCTAGAATGGATTGCATGAGCTATGAGTTATCCACATCAGGAAAAGTTAGACAGATCAACTCAAAATATCTGACTGGTTAAGCCAATTCTGAAATGGATGAGGGAGTGCTTGGATAATTGTTCTTCCAACACTGGTTAAGTCTGGCAGAGGATGGTAACAAGAAATCTTCAAACAGAACATGTTTGCTAGCTGAGAAATCTGTCAAACCCCAGAATATTTATATTATTTGTTTTTTTTCTCTTTCCCTGAATCTGTGAGTCAGGTAGCCAAACAAGTGACTTCCATACATGAGCCTAATGATGTGCATTTCCTACGGTCTTCATGACAGCTTAGTAATACTTATTTGCATTTGCCATAGTCAGCCAAGCTGTGAATGAAACCTGAGGTGAAACTCTCAAGTAGCTCATGACGGACTTCCTCATTAACACAATGTGTGCACAAATTAAATGCAGGCTAATAATCTGTGCCCTTGAAATATTAGAATAACCAAAAAAAAAAAAAATAGCAAAAGAGCTTAAGTTCATGTGGAGACAAACAAATATTTTTACTGAGCAGCCACTTAGCAGAACACCATCAAACTATAGGGCTGAACCAAAGTCAAGCAGGTCAAGGCTGGGATTGCTGAGAGTCCAAATAAGGTAAAAAATAGCAGAAATGATAATTATCATATGCATACAAACCAGACATTCTGAGTTCTGCCTTGGGGCCCTTCCTATTAACATTGGTTCTCTTGTCAGTGTTAATAAGCAAATGCATTGCCCAACAGCCCTCATACACAGGCTATAATCAGAAGGAAGTGGTATCGAAAGTATGCATAAACACAAGGAGGATATGAATGATTCATCTAAAATAGGAAGGGTGATGTTGGTAACTGCCATCACTGCCCTAGCCTTTTGTTATCAATAGTATGTGTTTTGTTCTGCTTAGTTTATTATTATTATTATTATTATTATTACTTGCTGCACTTTTTTTGTTATTTGTCATTTAAAATACGTCTTGAAATGTTAAAAAATGAAAATCCCTGTAGTCATACCTGTTGCAATCCAGAGCCACGCAAAGACAGGAGTCAGCTTGCATTATTCCTTCATGGAGGAGGAGATGTTGTTACATTTCCTATGTTCCACAGCAAACTTCTCTCAGAAGTATGTCTCAGAAGATGATCAACACTGGGGAGATTTTTCAAGGAAGAACTTCATTCAGTGGTGTCTTGGGAAAAACAGATGTAAGGCACAATGGGATTCTAACTTCTGCAGATGATTTCACTGGATGCCAGACAATAGAAAAATCATTTATGTACATTGTTACATTTTCTGGGTCACTAGCTATAAGAAGTGCCCGCTTTCTCTGCAGTGTGGAGTTAGTTTCAGTTTCCAAATGGTAGCTGGACAGTAATTGAGGTCAAACCCTCAATTTGTAACAAGTTTGTGTGGCTTTTTTCCTCTCTAAGGTGATACCCATTGCTTTATTACTTTCCTACTGTGATCCTCACCATTTTTCTTTAACAGTTCTCTTTCCTGCAGAGTAAATAAATAACACACCATCTGGAGATTATGTTTTCCCTCACGGTCCTATGTGTATTATTTTGAAGTATCTTAAAGTGCCAATAACTTGACACATTTTTTTCTTTTTTTAATGCAAAGGCTTTTCAGACAATCTTTTCCCTGAAATTCTTGAGGATACCACTTGAAAAAAAAAAGGTACACATTTTCAGAAGACATGCTGATTGATTTGCAGGGTAAGATTTGCAGATCAAAACTGATTATTACTGCAGTTGTCCTGTTGTATGTAATCATATACAGTTCAAGTTTTGTACTGATTTTATACCACTTGTTATGAACCCCAGGTAAAAAATGGAAAAAAATAATGTAGTCCTTTAGCCAGTTGATTATGACTGTATTTGAATACCAAAATCTGTCATAAATAGTCATTAGGAGTGAAGGAGGAAGTATTATTTAATGAAGGGTATATTGGTAAGGAATTTTAAACTGCAACTCGACGAGCATTTCTTTTAGCAGCAGCATTGTTAGAGATTCCTACTCCTTGTATGTGTTCTTATCCTAATATAACCTTAACTCTACCCCTCACTGTCACACATGAAAGAGTTTCCAGCTCTAATGAGCCCTTATTTAGGGTTTAGTTCTATATAGTTAAATCCACTGGTCTAAAGACACAAACTGTTTGTGAGGCCATACAGTGATTTGGATTAGAGAGCCCTTCTGGGACACAGGAAAACTTGGAGAAAGACATAAAAAATACTTCACAGCCAGATCAGCTCCATGAGCTGTATTAACTCAAGAGATGGTACATGGATGCTTCAGAACATATGATTTTAAATTCATCAGGTTAAATTTCCCTGTGGATGAATTTTGCCTTAATATTTTAGCAAGGGGCTTTGTGTGGATTACCAACTCATTTCATACAATGATTGGGATAGTTTCTGTTTCTCTGATGAAGTATGGTAGAAAATAATCCAATGGATGTCAGACACTGGCTGGAGGTTCAACATACTACTGTAAATAGCAGTTGTCAATGTTTTGACATACATGGTCATGTAATATCCTTTCCTGCTTTTTTGCTTGTCTTCCTGGTTAAGGTAGTAGACAATACACACTCCACAAGATTGCAGCAGACATATTCCAGTGAGAGTAGGAGTGAACAGGACCTTCTCCAAACACTATCCCCATGTGTCTACTGCCTCTGTGTTGTCTTTGAAAGGGAGGTGTCCTTCACAGGAGCCTTAGCAGTTCTGGGTCTATGAGAGAAGAAAAACAGAGAAAGCAAAGAGACCTAGACTGTATGGGAATCCCACAGTGTTCCCACTCTCACAGGTTTACTTGTGATTTGTATTCTCCTGAAGGTGATTTAAGCCAAGAAAAATGGTATTACTCCCTACTACCACCATCATGGGCAAATAATGTGCCGGACTAGCATGATGCACTTCAATCATTGGAATTGTATATATATCAATATAATTAATTTACTATGCTTTGTGATCATTGGATGGAAGATCTTCAAGAAATACAGAGAAAATGTAGCTATTCATGAAGACTGTTAATACCAGGTAAACCTTAACACCCTGTAATGTGTCTCTGTTACTTTTCCCTTTTTCTGAGGAAAAACAAAGCCTAAAAAAAGATGCACCCACTGCAGCATAGTAAACTACAAAATGGGAACTGATCTGCCCCAAATAATTCATTTTACCTGCTCCTCTTTGCCATTTCAGCATGTCACATAACATACTAAAAGAATGATTAACATAGCTGAGTAGTACTGTTATTGTCTCTGACTTTTTTCGCCATTCCATGACTCAATGGTTTGTTCTAAGAACTTCTGAAGTAGCTTTGAAACCCTGCCAAGAATTTTTCTGTTTCACGAGTAATAAGTTAATTTATTTATTTTAACAGGCATATGATGTCATGCAGTGTTGCATTTAGACTGGATTTATTCAGATAAGATTATGAGATCATTGTACATCAAGCACAACCTGCAACTCCTGGAGAAAAATTTTTGCTCACTTTGCTGTATGTGGAGAGAGAAATACAAATCTGTACCCAATTTTTGTAATAAATGATATTGCTAAGTAATTCCAACAATTGTAATCAGAAACTGTTCTGAGGAAGGACAGCAAAAGGAAGTTGCTTCAAACAGCCATCTGAGTGTTATACCATGTTGGTAGATGGTGACTTTTTTGCATGAATATTTTCACACTGGACACTCCCATGACCTCCACCTGTAACCAGTCTAAAAACTGGCTTACTATTTCATGCCAGTTTCACCTGCATAACCTAGACTTGGCAAGAGCTAGAAATGATAGATAAAAAGTTGTTCTGTGATATGTGAGTCAGTCAGTGGAGCAGTTTTTATATAGGTAGAATATTTTATTTAAGAACATGACACAAAAATTTAAATGGTTTTGGACTAGTAGGAGGAATACTTTTCTCACAAAAATGATGTGAGTGAGTAAAAGGAAAGCAGTATCCTCTTTACTAGTGGAAACTCTTTATGAATTTGAACCTGTGAAGCAGTATGGTTTGATCATTTCCATATATTCTTGCATTTATTGAAAGGGAAGTTGGAAGACATTGTGAGGTAAGACTCTTAATGACGCTTTCTCCAGGCTCAGGAATGCCAACCACTGCCATGTTAACTCTTTCCACACTGCTGATAAGGGACAACTGGAACTGCTTGAAGGACAAAGTAGATTCAGAGCTGTAGCATGCAATGGCACATATCTGTAAGTCCCTCACTCCTGTGCCTGAACACCATACACCAATTGCTATATTTTTCAGTTACCTTTCCCATCAGGACAATATCTAAACAATGCAATACATGTCTCTTATTTGTTTGTTTGTTTATTAAATCTTGCATATATGTAGGGATTTCTTTGGTGTAAGAATACAATTCAAAATCTCAGCATTCAGTCTTCTGCCTAAGAATCTTCTTCCCAAAGAAGGACAGAACCAGGAGAGCTGGCCCAGCCTGGTCAAAGAGGTATCTTGTACCATACCACAGCATGTTCTAAGAATGTTACAAGAAGGCTCTCTTCAGGCACTTCGAGGTTTTGTTTCCTAACATTAGGCACATTACTTAAAGAAAGAGTAAAGCCTAAATTAGATAGCTGAATATCTACTGAAGAGAGCCAAAAGCATAAGGGTTCTTCAGACATTAAAAGAAAAAAAAAAAAAAAAAAAAGGTTTTAAATAGCATCATTCCTCCAAATCAAAATTATTAATCTAAAAAGGCCCTACGAAATAGGGCACAAAACCCAAAACATATATCACATAAACACAGAGGTATCAGTCATATTCAGTATCAATGCTCAGAAAGGAGGGAACTGAAAATAGGCTTTACACAGTGCAGACTTGTCCAGCACTGTTGTACCATTCACACTGGTGAGTCCCAGTGACTGAGGAGAATCCTGCTCACCTGTATTGTCCTGTCCAGTCATACCAGGCTTAGTGGAATGGGTGACATTAAATGGGAATCTTCATATATGGCATCTGCATAATGGGTGACAAGGGCATCTTCAGCTCCTGGAATGGGAGACATTGAAGAGTACGCATGGCATCTTCAGCTTCTGCAAAATGACTTAGCTTTGCTGAATTCAGCCAGACTTGTTTTTCAGCTCATCTAAATAACCCCAAGCCATTTTTCAGCAGTGTTCAACAGAGCCTTCTTCATGTTCATGTAATAGTGTACCTACTTAGTCTTTAAAAAAGACCTTAAAAGTTCTTAACCTTTTCCTTTATTTCAGCTACTGATCAGTAACTATTTTGGAGGGAGATCTGCATTCATCACTCAACTTTGCTGCCTGATAAGGAGCAGGGGACCAGTTCATGGCCTGCTGTGTGTCTTTGCCTTGCCCTGTTAGTCAGTGCTGCCTTTTGTTAGTGTTTTCAACGTGTTTGCTGCCTGTGTGACATGGTGTGGAGAGGTAGGGAGGTCTGGTAGGATACGTGCTTCGAACACTGGTTGCCACATAATTCCTCAGGATAAACACTGAGCTCAGCTGTTGTAACAGCACACAAGAGTATGTGCTCTAGCAAAGATTTTTCTTGCTGAAACTAAGAATCGTGTTGTAGTCTTGACTAAAATCAGCAGAATGACAGAGATGTAAAAAAGGTTTAGTGAAAAGGAGAATCAGGCCTGCTCTTTAAAGTAATATATAGCTGCTCTAGAGGGGACTACTAGCATATTGCTTTTGTAGTCATTCATGAATAGGAGCTCTTCAGATTTGATGCTAAGGTAAAATGATTGAAAAGGCATGGCAGACTGGAAAGGAGACACTTTGAGTTCCAGAACAAGTCCCAACGCCCTGCCTTGCTTACTTAATGTGCAGGCTAATTAGGAGCATCATCTGATATCAGCTCCAAGGAGAAACATTTTCCTCCTTTGAAAATAGGTCAGGAGGAAACCTGAAATCTCCTTGTCTACCTGGCTGCTGTGTTCACCAGCCCAGGCAGCCTTACTCAGAATATCTTCTGGGAATGAGAACAAAATACTGGCAAAGGGAATGTCAGTGCTCTCTCTGCTAAAGTCATTTACGGGTTTTGGCTTTCTGCTCAGAACAAATGACTCTCAGGTTTGCAGACACAGTGTTGTAAGGGTCTGATTAATTTATTGAGTAAACCAGAGAAGTGACGGGAAGCAGCTGGTGGGAGAGGACTCCTTTGAGCTGGCTGGGGAGATGGTGCAAGGTGTGGCTGCCACGGCAGTGCTCAGGTGATTCAGCAGAAGCTCCTATTGTCACTGGATTTAACAAGTCATACAAAGGCAGCTTGTGTTTCTTTTTCTATTTTCAATCTTTTCTTCCAGCTGCACCAGTGAAAAAAACACTGTAATAACATGAATGAGTCATGCCTCAAACTGTTTTGAAGTCCTAAGGCAGATCTGAGCATTAGGCTACTCCTTCTTCCATGATGATTTGGTTGTAAAAACTAATGCAGAACTGCTGAACACTTGTTTTGAGAAGTTGCAGCAGGAAACAACCTTGATCAAACAGGAACATGCATCTGTGTATTTGAGAGCAGGGCTAGTCTCTGTCACGACTCAAAGACTATTTGTGTGCAGTGCCCTGTTCACTGCAGTGATGCTCAGGCCAGACTCTCAGAAGAAAGAGTTCTGAAGCCTTGATTCACACAGAGCTACACCCATGCACAAAAAAACAAGCAATAAACTTGTTTTTGTACACAAGCATGTACCTACTTAGGCAGTTGCAACAAGTGCTTTCTTAAAATAGGCATCAGCAAGTGCATTTGGAAGCATTGCAAAGTTTCAAATCCAAGTCCTCAGGGTGACCTACCTCCTTTCTACACAGCAGGGAAAGGAGTAGATTTCAATCTACGGTGCACAAAGGCTGTGGTAAAGATGGAGTTGTGCTCAGAAAGAGATGCTTTGAACATCTACAGAACAGGACAACCTTTTTCTCCTCGTCTCCTGAACTTTCTCTGTGCCTACTGCTCCATCTCAAATTACTTCCCTTCACTCTCCCCCCTGATTGTGCTACAAGCAGGTGACACTAGATAATGGATTTGAAAGTCACAGAAAGTCACAGCTGACTTGTTGAGTTCAGGACTCCCTTGCAGCTGTCTGGCATCTGCCACATGTTGTCTTGCATGGACCTGAGGAGGGGGCAGCAGGGCCAGCTGCCACCATCCTCCTTTCAATGCTCTGAAGCAAGTCCTGGCAGCCCCAGGGAAGTGGATTAGGGGAAAGACAGGTGTCTGTGACCATTAAGAACAACAAGGCTTTCTGTGTTGTTAAACTTGCTAGGTCTACTTTGTCCTGCTGGACTGTGGCAGCTCAGGACAGCTGGGTAACGCTTTGTTTTTTCCAAAAACTGTCCCTGTGAGTGATGGAGGCTCACACCCAAACACAAAATCTGCCCCATCTACAAAATGTGCTTGATCCCACAAGAAGAAAAAAAAAAAGGAAAAGAAAAAAACAAAAAAAGAAAAAAGAAAAAAGAAAAAGGAAAAAAGAAAAAAAAGCATTCAGTCATGTGGTTTTGACTGTATTCAGCTTACAGTGAACTGGTGCTTTCTAATTACCCCGATCAGTACCTGTAGCTTCCATTAGGAAGAGAAACCTCTCTGGTTTGTATGGTAGTGTTTGAGACCATTTTAACATGGTCTCTGCTGCTTCCAGCTTCATTTATCATGGTTGGGTGAATGTACTTGAAGGGTAGAGGGGCCCTATATAAAACCTCAGATTTCTGCATTTTGATTGCTAGATTGCATCTTGAAAGGTTTTATAGTCTGCAAACAGAAAGTGAGTACGTGTCCTGGAATATGGCCTTAGACTGGAGAATTCATCTTTCCTTAGAGGCTTCCTACAGCAAATGATCACTGATGTTTCCTGAGTGCACAGAGTAACTCCAGTATCTCCTGTCTCTATCCTCACATATCTTAACATAAAACAGACAAACACACAACAACAACAACAACAAAAAAAAACACTGTCCAGGTGAGCACAACAAAATCTTGCTGAATTTGGATGTGTGCAGATTAGAGCCTCACTCCTTTGAGTAAGCAAGACTTCACAAGCTGCCCACCCAATCCAGAGCTGATGTGTGTATCCTTTCAAGCCACAGCCTGAAGGACCACAGGGTGTGGGGAGAGGAGGCAGAAGCAAGAGCACCCTAGGAAGCAGGCAGTGTTTCCAACATGCTTGCTCTGGCTCAGGGCTTTGAAAAGGAGCTTTAAAAAGCCACACTGCCAGCACAGATGAATGTCACAGTGTGAAACAGATTGCTTTAGTCACCTTTTTGGCACGTAAACATCCAAACTCCCCCTCTCCCTTTATACAAAATAATATTGTTCATTAGGATCAGTAGATGATGTTTTTTCTTCCCTTTTTAGTAATCAGTAAAAGAAAAAATGCAATGTGAACGAATAAATAAATAAACAAATACTTAAATACAGCCTTCTAATTCCCAGTGTTGTGGCTTTTACACTATGAATCACTTTTACTTTTGCACAGAGATCTCAAGGGTCCAAGTCTCCCATGTTCCACGGGCATCTCTGATTTTAACTTGTGGTGTCTTCTGCTAGTGTGCCCCCACCAGATCTGTCTGTTACTGCCTCAGAAAAAGTTATCAGGAGCTTCTTTCTCCTCAAACCATGGCATTATGTCTGTGATATCTGGCTCATCAAAGGTCTGAATTCAAAATATTTATGCTACTGATAAAAAATCATTTTGTTGATTCACTGCCCAGCACATAAAATTAGTTGAAATTGAACTTTCTGAAAATAAAGCATTTGAATTTTTTTCACATCTATGCTGATGGCTATTATCTAGCTCTTACCAAATCTACACGCAAATTAAATGAATTGCTTAGAAAATAAAAGACTGTCAAAAAGCTGATCCTTGTGGAAAGGGTGGAAGAGCACTCTACAACATCTGTGTTGCCACTGAGCTCTACAGCAACTCCATGAAAACATTCTGTAGGCAGGTAAATATGTTCCTCACATGTTCCTGGCATTGTGTGATGTGTACACGGTGGCACTATGTAGAGGCAGGCCAAGCCTGAGAGCTTTGGCCAGTGTAGATGTCCTGGAGGATCTATAAAATTATGAATGTAATGAGCCAGGAAGGGTTCTTTGTCATTTCTTCCAATATGAGAGTTAGGGGGAGCCAAAATAGGGCTGGATTCAGCACAAAGGAGCCGAGCTCCATTAAGCAGGGAATGGTCAGGGTGTGGAAGGGTACCAAGGTAATACATGGGCTGAAGGATTAATTCATGGAAATAATAAATTCATGGAAAACCCCAGAGGAACAGTTAATACACAGAAACCATGACAGAATCAGGAGTTCTGGGAACAGAGGAGAGTTAGAAGCTTCAAGAAGGGTTCTAGAAGGAAGAGTCAAAGATGCTGGTCTTCCTCAGTTTATGCTGATGGCCCTACTACCAGGCAGGATATTAGGCTAGGTAGACCTCTGCTCTGGTCCAGAAATGCTCTTTTTATTTATACAGATGCAGAAGTACATAACCTATTTTGAAATAACAAGACATAGAATATTCCTTTGAAAAAATACCTTAGGAATATTTTTGAAGATGACAGAAGTGGCAGAGGATCTCAATTTTCCCACTTGCATATCTATTTATTACTTTTTTTATAGCTTTTTAATAAAATATTGCTCTTTCACTAACTTCTCACAAACTAGTAATGTGTTTAAATATCTGCAAAACAAAAGACCATCTCACCAGCTGTAGTGGTGTATCTGCAGTTCTAGGACGAGCATGGCCCTGCCCATTGTTGTGTAGCTTTAAACTGATTGTCTCTGAATTGTGACTCTTTGAGCAAATGGAGACTATCACAAAGGAAACAAATAACTGCAGAGGGAGAGTGGAGCAAACTTTCTAAAGTGTGTATATTTAGGCAATGAATAATGACATTGCTGGTGGGTCTATCATGAATTGGGACTGGCCTTTATCATGGGTGAAAACTTAAACTCAGAAATTTTGTATAGGCCTTTAACATAAGTTGTAAGTAATCGGTAGTATATATACTTTTTTTAGGAATTGGATGGAGTAAGAAGGAAAATGCCATACAAAATGTAGGTAGAATGATTTCTAGAGGCAGTTTCTGCCTTTACAAGCTTTCCCACACACATTTTAGTACCTGTGACTCACCAGGTACGGAGGCTGATATTAATTGATAGTACCAATGCTTTCATGACTGCCCATTGAATTAGTGGCTCAGTGTTTGTGTGCTCAAAGGAAGATGTCATTGGTAACTGCTTCTAACTAAATCCCACTAACTTTGGTGTGTGTAACTGCCCAATTACATAAGCAGCCTTTGTGATGGCTTATCTTTTGCTGGGCTCCCCAGCAAAAGAGGGACGTGGAGCTACTGGAGGGAGTTCACAGAAAGGCTACGAAGATAATGAGGAGACTGGAGCACCTGACATACTAGGACAGGCTGAGAGAGCTGGGCCTGTTTAGCCTGGAAAAGAGAAGACTGAGGGGAGACCTCATCAATGTGTATAAATATCTGAGGGGAGGGTGTAGAGAGAATGGAGCCAGTCTCTTTTCAGTTGCGCCCAGTGACAGGACGAGAGACAATGGGCACAAACTGAAGCATAGGATGTTCCAGCTGAATATGAGGGGGCATTTTACTGTGAGGGTGACAGAGTACTGGAACAGGTTGCCCACAGAGGTTGTGGAGTCTCCTTCTCTGGAGATATTCAAAACCCACCTGGCTGCCATCCTTTGCTCTAGGTGATCCTGCTTGGCAAGGAGGGTGGACTAGGTGATCTTCAGAAGCCCCTTCCAACCCTGTCCATTCTGCGATTCTGTGATTTTTTGGGAGAGCATTAGTAGTCCAGAGCAATGTTTTCTTATCTCATGAGGCAATGAGTAACCAAGGTAGACTTGGCATGGTCTTCAAGAGTAGAATAACTTTCATAAGACAGATCAACAAGGTTAAAACCAGGAAGGATGACTTCCATTCTTAAGTCATGGCCTGTTGTATAAACAGTAGCACACATGAATTTTTACAACAAGCACTGATCAGTGCGGTTAATTACTGTAACTGGCATAATGTCACAAGTTTGTAATTAACCTGGAGCACATTTTGTTGTCAACACACTTTATGTTGGCTCACAATAAAACAGGATAAATAATGGGAGAGCCATGATGTGTGTATATATATATATATATAAAACATATATTATTATATTTTATTATATATTATTATTGTACATACATTATAATAAAATATAACTCACATGTTGAATTTGTTTGCTGTCTAAATCATAAGAAACTGAAGGCAGAACACAATGTCGAACTTTTTTTTTTTTTTTTTTTTTTTTTTTTTTTTTTTTTTTGAGCATGATTTCTATAAAAGTAACTGAGAATTGTGATAAATGGTATGTTATCATAGAATAATAGCATGGTATGCTTGAAGGGACCTTAAATATGACCTGGTTTCAACCCCTCTGCCATGGACAGGAACATATTCTACTAGAACAGGTTGCCCAAAATCCCATCCAACCTGGCCTTAACACTTTCAGACAGGGAATCCACAGCTTTGCACAATGTTTTCCAGTGTCTCATCACTCTCATTGTAAAATATTTCTTTCTTTTATCAAACATAAATCTCTCCTGTTTCAGTTTATAACCATTACTAATTGTTCTGTAACTACAGGTCCTGGTAAAAAGCTTTTCTTCATCTTTGTAAAAGCCACCTTTTATAAAATAATGAAAAACTTCAGTAAGATTTCCCCAGAACCTTCTCTTCTCCAGACTAAACAGCCCAATCTCTCTCAGTCTGTCTTCAGAGGAGAGGTGCTCCAGCCCTCTGATCATTCTCATGACCCTCCTCTGGACCTGCTCTAACAGGTCCACATCCTGGGGGGCCAGACTCCAGGTGGGGCCTCATGAAAATGGAGTAGAGCAGGGGGAGAATCACCTCCCTTGATGAAGACCAGGATATAATTGGCTTTCTGGGCTGCAAACACATATTGCCAACTTATGTCCAATTTGTCATCCGTGAATATCCCCAAACCATGCTCTTCAATTCATCACCCAAACTGTACTGATATTAGGGATTGCTCTGACCCAGCTGCAGCACCTTGTTGGCCTTACTGAACTTCAAAAGGTTCACATGATTCCACCTCTTAAGGCCTTTCTTCCCTCTTAAGGCCCTCCCTTCCTTCTGTTGTAGCAACTGCATTACTCAGTTTGGTGCTGTCCACAAGCCTGCAAGGGAGCACTCAATCCCATTGTCTATTTCAGTAATAAAATATTAAACAGTACTGGTCCCAGTACAGACCCTGAAAGTCACCACTCATTATAGGTTTCCATTTGGACATTGAGCCATTGATTGAAATTCTTTGTATATATATATCTTTGGATATATCCAACCAATTATTTATTTATCCATTGAATAAGCCATCCATCAAATCTATATCTCTCCAATGTAGAGGAAAGAGCGTTGTGGGGAACCATAACAAAGGCGTAACAGAAGTCCACCACTGGCAATATTGCACTTTCTCTGTACCTTGCACTTGTTTGATTTACTTACTGATAGTAGTAATTTAATTACCCTGAGAGACACAGAATCCAGTTGCATAGCCTTGTAATTGATATGAGTACATGAATGAGTTACTTTTTAGTGGTTACTGTAAAACAAACTAATAGAAAACTAAGAAAAACATTCCCCAATTGTAATGGGAAATTTGACCAAGTCAGAGCATGCTGATTAAGCTTCTACTTATGGGGAACCATCTCAGTTCTCTAACTCTGAAAGAAGCTAGGAAGATAACAGATCATGTTAGTTTATTAATGTAGGTAGTGAAAACTGGAGGAGAAATATACCTATGTCATATGAAGTTTCATCTACAAAAATTGGATTTTATATAATCTTTCTCTCTTCTGCATTACATATTTAATTTGAATTACAATTTAATTTTGAATTTACAGCTTACTTCCAATGAAAAAGCAGCATGTCAGTATAAAAGTAACTTTTCAGAGGAGTATTAATTTAGATCAGTTTAAAACCCTCGCTGTGAAAATCATCTGATATACTGGTACTCTTTTCTCGGTTAATTGTCTAAGTCCATTGTTCTGTCTGAGCAAATGTTCTAGGTTTTATAACTAAAACACAGAACTACAAATTTGGAAGATTCTCCTCTTGCGCTCTATGATTTAATAAGCTCTCCTGTGAAACTTCTCCAGGTCTTTCAGTAATGAAATCTATTCATATTTCATCTTATTAAAAAGTAATCTGACTTTTTCATTGAAAATATATAACTCATATATTTTAGAATTAGATTATCAGGGCAAGAAAAAGAAACAAGAACCAAAGTGGAAGAACAGAAAACACTCTCTTAGAAGAGAGTAAGCTGAAAAGAAGGTAAGAGATGTTTATAATAGGTTCATCATTAATTTTAATCAAGTAGAACATTAAGGAAAAGAAAATCCACAAAAGAGCTGAGAATTTCTCAATTCTGTAGTACATTACTTTTATAGACATGAAACTAGTTTTCAATGGAGGAACATGTCCAAAACCAGAATAATGAAATGGTGCCCTGCCATCTGTGGGAAGATTCCCTTAAACCTTTACTGTCTGATCTGTTGACTCTTTGGGGCATGTGGTCACTTGCCTTGACATGGTCTGTTCTTCACAAAGGGTTTGACACTGAACTTGCTGAAAATGAAACACCTCATGTTTATGGCATTTGGTGAGAAGGAACAAGATTAGTCAAACATCTAATGGTTAAGTGTTTTGATGGGTGAGACTGTTCATGTGTATAAGGGCAAGCATGCACTTTGATGTTCACCTGATCCAAAGTCTCCACTTGTCATTTGCACAGCCTCTACTGCAAATTTTTGCTGGCTGCAGTTTGCTGGCTGTTTTTGTTGGTGGCTCTTTGTAGGCCACAAGAGCCTACATCTTCTGAAGTTTTAATTTCACACTCACAAAATCTCAGAAAAAAATATTATCATACTGTATGCTTTGATGAATTCCTAAAAAACACTGTGAAATAGTAATAGAAGATGAAGATACAATACAGCTTGATGTAGTTTTTTTCCATTTATGGGTCTCAAGGTAGTAATATTCGCATATAGCAGATGACGTAACAAGAGTACAGAGAGTTGAAGTGTTCTATCTAAATTCACCCAACATGTTAGACCCGAGTCTCCTAAGTAGTAGCAGTCCCTTCTCCATGCAGCAGGCCAGAGTACTCTCAAATACATTCAAGGGGGCTCTTTAGACAAATAACCTAGCAGGATTTCTCAAAGACTGAAACAGAGCTTACTTCCATTTTTCTATCTTTTCCTATGAATTGTTTTATCTCACTTTTCTGCATTTTTTTTTAATTCAGTTTGTCTTTGAACTTCTCTTTCTGACTGAAGGTGAAGAGCAGAGCCCAAATGTCTGCTGGAAATTTGCTTACAAATTACAAAAAAACTACATTTTTATCTCACTGTGCTAAGTATGGATATGAGAAAGAGTAAGAAGCAATGAATTGTATTAAGGGGAGGGAAAAATAGTAGAAGTGATAACTCAGAGACATCCAGAACTTTTGGGAACTCAGAATCTGAAGTACTCTAAATTAATACAGAAAAAAAAAAAAAAGTCATCATCATCTCATTAATGTGTATAAGAAGCAAGCGTTCTGAAATCTTAAGTTGGAGTTCCAATATATAAAATGTTTACATACATATTTTATCACTTGAAGCTTCAAGAATATATTTGTCTGAGGTCTATCCTTTCAAAGCAGATGCTATATTTGCATGATAGATAATCAATGATTTTAAGAGCACTGAATAGTGTGAAACTTAAGTTGCTAATTTAGCAATATTATTGTTGACTACCAATAAAAAGTATGGACGGAGAAAGAAGAGGTTTTTTTTTTGTTTGTTTTGTTTTAATTGTCTGTGTCAAAATTGAAACAAATGTATATATCTTCTGATTTCTAAAATATATCATGCTATTGAGTTTTATTTGCAGTCCTGTCCTGTCCTGATCAGGATGTTAATATAGTAGAAGTAGAACTACATTTTTTCTGGCCTAGCTCGAAGAACTGAAGACCTTATTAATTCATGTGCTTTTGTAACACTTAAGGTTTCTTTGCTGATTTGAGGAGTTTGTGTAGTTCAAAAAAAAAATGCATTATTTTGACTTATGTCCTGTAGTACTGCTGCTGAGTTTGAAGAGTGGTTGTAATGTCAGCGAGGTAATGTCAGCTTATGTCAGGGTGTAATGTCAGCTTCACTGTTATCTCCGCTTGGTCTCTGGTTCCATTCTACAAAAGGGGCAAATGAAACCTGTGTCTTTTGAAAAGTTCAGAAAAACTTTTTAAAAAATTGATCATGTTCTGTTAGAAGTACAGGTATGCTGAAATTCCTCAATGGAAAAATCATTTGTGACTTACTAGAATACTCTCACATAATAATCACTAAGTGAGTTTGAAGTGCCTAAAACTGACCATGGTTGTTGCTGACATAGCTAAGGAAAAGGTTGTTTGCCAAACTGACTTAAAACAGCTACATTTGATGGGTACTGGTATGTGTCAGTATTAAAAGATCTGTGAGAGTATCATCCATGTTACTTATGTTTTCATTTATAGTAATGAAATTGAAGACTGCTTAGCATATGAATGATACTACAGAAATCAAAATATGGCTCATAAATATATGTTCATATGCCCAAGGAAGACATAAATGAAAATTCTGAATCTGAACATCATACAAATGTTAGTTAGGCTCAGATGGGGTAATGAACTTCATGTCTTTCCTTTGTATGACAAAAGTCTGATCTCATTTGCACAGTTTTTGAGAGTATGTTCTTTAGGGTCTGTATGATTTGCAGTGGTGAAAATACAATTAAGTTTCCTAGATCTAATATCTTGCATCTCTGAAAGATTTAGAACGTGCTCCAAACAATGACTAATTTAAATTCTGTGCTACTCTGTGTTAGAAGAAAGGATGATTTAATCATGTTTTACTGTCAGAACCTTATCAGAAGGCTTCAGAAAAAAAAACTTTTTCTCTACACCACTGCTCAGTTTCTCCAACTTAAATGCATGTATTGTGTTTACATGAAGACAATGGAATATGTTCTTCATAATTAGAACAAGATGAAAACTAAAAGGAAAATTAAATCTCCAACAAAACCTCACTGACAGGAAAAAAGAAGAAAGAAAAAAGAAAAAAGAAAAGGGAAAAAAGGAAAAAGAAAAAAGAAAAGGGAAAAAAGGAAAAAGAAAAAGGAAAAAAGGAAAAAGAAAAAAGAAAAAAGAAAAAAGAAAAAAGAAAAAAGAAAAAAGAAAAAGAAAAAAGGAAAAAGAAAAGGGAAAAAAGGAAAAAGAAAAAAGAAAAGGGAAAAAAGGAAAAAGAAAAAGGAAAAAAGGAAAAAGAAAAAAGAAAAAAGAAAAAAGATAAAGGAAAAAAGAAAAAAGGAAAGCAACAAGCCAACAAACAGGCCAAGGTTTGAAATGTTTTTTAAAGTAGCCTATGGAAGAGACTTGGTGCTTGACAGAAAAAAGAGATCCCCCAATTTTTGGATTTAGCTACTACATGAAGCACAAAACTTAGGAAATATTTGGATTTCATGAATATTTTAGTGTCAGTTTCTTCACTAAAGTTGACAGGACTCATCAGCAGGTTTCAGTGCAGTCTGGGATTGTTCCAGTGCTGCCTCCCCACCTTCCTGCATCACTGTTGGACATCGAACCATTTTGGTGTAGCTCAACCCAAGGGAAAAAAAATAATCAAACAAACACAAAAGCATGGTCAGATGTAGTTTTGAATGCATTGCTGTTGTTAGAACATTTTAATGAAGAAGTCTTAGAAAGCTGGAATTCTGTCAGAAGACAGGCAAGGGTCTGTGCATTCAAATGACAGTTATCCTCTTCTGGTTATTTTTCTAAAACATGTTCCTGTGTTAACACCTACATGACCTCTCTGATTTTCCTGTTGAATTTGACTAACTGACTTCTGCATCTTGCCCTGGGGATTCAGCATAGAGGCTGCAGCATCCCTCCAGTGCTTGCCAGTATATCCATGTCCCTCCTACACCAGGAGCCCAGAATTGGACACACCACTCCAGGTGTGGTCTTGTCACCGAGTAGAGGGGAAGGACAACATCCCTCCACCTGCTGTTAATACTTTGCCTAATACAGCCCAGGATACCATTACCTTTTTTAGGGACAGGGGCACATTGCTGTCTCATAGTTCAACTTGGTGTCCACCAGGACCCCCAGGTCCTTTTCTGCAAGCCTGATTTCTAGCTGGCTGACCCTCAGCATGTACTGGCGTCTGGGGTTTTTCATCCCGATGTGCAGGACTTTGCACTTTTCCTTGTAGAACTTCATGAGGTTCTTGTCAGACCATTTCTCCAACCTGCTGAGGTCCCTCTCAATGGCAGAATGACTCTCTGGTGAGTCAGCCACTCTATTTTTTTTGCTGTTTCTAAGGAAAATGTCTGTTGGTTGTCCCTCTGCTTTTGAAATTAATGAGACCGTGATACTTCGTAGATTTTGTTGTAAATGGAGATCTTGCATTAACATATGATTAAATCTTCGTATTGCCATCTGCTGATAGCAGCTAAAACTGCAGCTTCACAAGAAGTGTTTTCATTGCCTGGAGTTTCTAACAACAAATGATAATTCATATAGTTTAACAAAGGCTCCATCCTTGTGTAGAGTGAAAGACCTAGAAGCTAGTGATATGACAACATGCATCAGCACTGCTTATTTTTCTAACTTTGCGCATTTTTACAGATTGAGTGATATGCTAGATATATGAAGACACTTTTGTGACACTTTTCATTATTGGGATGGTCAAAATATAACATAAATAAAAAAAAATAGTCTTCCATAATTTTTCAGAAGTTAGAAGTATTAAGTCAATTTATGTACTTTGACAGATATGCATGGAGAGCTCAAATTTATATGTGAATTTTGCACCAAATAGAAAAATATGTATATGATAACAAAACTAATATTCTCTCCCTGAATTTGAATCAATGGTCTTGGTTAGGAATGTGTGACACAGTATATCAGGCACAGAAAGTGGACAGTGAAGCCTCCAAAGCCTTAGGAAGAATTAGGAAACATTAGAAGAAAAATAAATGAAACCCCTCTCCATGCCTTGTGTTCAATCGCCTTGCCTCATTTTGCAGATGGCTCTAAAGCAGACACAGGATTTAGAGTACCAGGACCACCACTGGTATTAAACCTTTGATTATGGCATCATATCATGGCAATGCTAGAGTCAGAAGTGTGAGTCTGTTTTTTTCCAAGGATCTTATCTCAATAAATGATGACAGAAAGCTGCTGTGTTTATGGACAAGGTTGAGGGTACTCTGAAAAAGCTCTTCCAAGATTGCCTTTGTTTTTCAGCAATGGTTTAAGCCTATGCAATGAAAAGCTCACTGACAAGTCATAGCTTTAGAGTTTTCTGTAATTTATTCAGTAGCTGATGATCTGCATTTTGTCCAGCTCATATTAGTTTGGAGACAGGCTTTTTAAAATTTTATCTTAACTTGTTCTGTGTATTTGATACAAGTATATTTATTTCCCTTATCAAATGAATTTTTGGATATTCTGAAGAGACCAGGAATAATGTAGGAGACCCAACCTGCAGTTGACTTACAAAAAATTAACATATTGTATGAGTTTGTCCAGGGCTGCCAAATAATAAAAGTTATTTCTGTTAAGCAGCTGCTCAGGTGATGAGCAGAGAATGAACTAATAGTATCAAAGTTTTTGCCAATGAAGGGATATTCACATATCAAAGACTGATACTATCATTGACACTACTTGGCTTCCACCATTTTAGTTCAATAACCTAAGGCTGAAAGTATATGGAAGTTAAAGTAGGTTTTCTTTACTGTAGAGTTCTCATAACAAACCTCAGTCAAATGGGTCTTATGAGAAATCTGCCATATCAGTAGTTGAAAAGATTCTAAATAGTGAGTTTCTGCTTTTTTTTTTTTATTTTTTTTTCCTTCATGAAAACATTTTTCTTGATGCCCAAATTGCCTTTTTATGTAGTTATACATATATTTTTATAGTGTCTACTGCAAGAAAAAGATTTGTTCTAGTACTAAACTTTTCCCAATCATCAAGGCTAGAAAAGACCTCTAAGATCATATAATCCAACTATATCACCCACTAACCCATGTCCCTAAGTTCTAGGTCCCACATTTCCATAAACACCCCCAGGAACGGTGATGCCACCACCTCCCTGAGCAACCTGTTCCAATGCCTGACTACTCTTTCTGAGAAGAAATGTTTCCAAATTTCCAACTTAGATCTCCCCTGGTACAACTTGAGGCCATTCCGTTTAGTCCTATTACTAGTTACCTGTGAGAAGAGTCCAACCCTTAGCTCCCCACAGCTTCCTTTCAGGTAGTTGTAGAGAGCAATAAGGTCTCCCCTGAGCCGCTTCTTCCCCAGACTAAACAACCCCAGTTTCCTCATCTGCATCTCATAAGACTTGTGTTCCAGGCCCTTTGCCAGCTCCTTAGCCCTTCCCTTGACACACTCAGGGGTTTCAATGTCCTTCTTGTACCGAGGGGCCCAAAACTGCACACAGTACTCAAGGTGCAGCCTCAGCAGAGCAGAGGGATGACCACCTCCCTGGTCCTGCTGGCTACACTATTCCTGATACAAGCCAGGATGCCATTGGCATTCTTGGCCACCTGGGCACACTGCCAGCTCATGTTCAGGTGAGCATCAATCAGCATCCCCAGATCCTTTTCCTCTGCGTAGCTTTCCAGCCAATACTTCAAAAAATTTGTTGGTATTCTTCAGTTGTTTAACCTTATCCTCTTGGGATTCTTTTAGCTCCTAGGAGCAGGCACTGATCAAGTACATGGGCAGTGTTATGAATAATCTTTAACTTAGCAGATGAGGAATTTGTCACTGAGTTGACTACTAGTAGCACTGTTCTAGATTACTGCCCTTTGTTTTTATTATATCCACTTGATTTTACAGGCACTGTGAAGCAGAGAGGTATTAATAGACCTATTCCTTTTGCTGAATGTAACATGCCCTCAGTCATTCCACAGAATTTGCTTTTGTACCTCAGGGTTTTAGTATTTTGCTGAAGCTTCATATTCAAGGTTTTAAATTCTATCTCCTGATCATGAAGAAATAAGTTTCTGGTAGCTTTCAGTCTATGCTTTTCCCTACAGAAAAAGATGGGTTATTGTTAGTTTTATAGTGCTTACCACTTACCAAGTCAGCGGAGGAACCAGACTGGAGTACAAATCTGAGTTGGGGAATATGGAGGGCTTGTTTTGCTCTGATCCTAATGCTCCGAGAATATGCAATGGTCAAAGTCCACAGAGGGGAATGACTGAAGGTGATTACAACCTTTCCTATTCTTCTGGCATGCACAATGGTGAGGAGAACTTTGAGCTCTGCCACCTGTGCCTGCTAAATCCTTTGCAAACAAGCAGCCTGAAAAATGTAATGAAACTTTGTGTGGAAAGCAGACAAAACTGAATGCTACTTTCTTTGATGGAGTGTTATATAGTGTAGGGTGTTTATTGCAGATTGAGTACATTAAAGTGGATATAGCATTTAGGAGAACTTGGTATGTGTTTTACATGGGACATTGAAGGCTGTGAAATTTTAAATTCTGAGGATTTTAGTGCTCACAAGTGCATTCTGTCTAAAACAGTGCAGGCTAAGACTTCTGGTCATGCCTTTTAATCTCTCCAGCTGCACTTACTATAGTAATAAGTACTTCAAGGCCTGCAACAATCATGTAAGAAACAATGTTTTTTTTTTTTTTTTGTTTTTTTTTTTTTTAATTCTCATCTCAGACAAAACATGCAATAAGGTTTCACTGAGGTGTAAATCTGGAGTGAAGCCATAGCTAGGCAGCAAGTACAATTATCTGAGCACTGTGTCCATTCATCAGCATAGCAAGTGCTGTGAGCAGTCAGAATAGCAGACAGTGCATGATATCAGATGTTGCTATTAAAGAAAACAGCTGTATTCATGTAGCCAGCCATTCATTTTAGGTAGGATAATGCTGAGATTATGATTCCAAGTAGAAAAGAGCATTATAATTAAAATAAATATACATACACGCACTTTCATATAAACTTCCAAATGCCTGTGGCTTCAAATTTTCAGACCTAATCTAAAAACCAGAATATATGCGATGGAACATCACAGATTCAGTGATCGAGAACAGTTCAGATAAGTTCCTTTAAACCATATATGCTACCCAAATTCCTTGTGATGTACAATGACAGACATGAAAATCTTTAAACATGGATTCTTCATGAGACTTCTAATGCTTTTCCTCTGAACCAGATAATCATATTTACCAGTAGAGCATAAAGCAGATAAGTAGAAATAAAAATACACCTTGCATTACTTTTCACTTAAATTCCAGGTTTTAAGTGAATCTTAAAAGACATTATTTCAGAAATGCCAGAAAAGCCTCAGGTAGCACCAGAAACAATACTTGAAAAGCTCATTTGGAATTTCATGAAGGTTCTTGACTTAGCTGTTAGATTTGCCTTTTCATTTGCTGCCCATAGACTTCTACCCAGGCAAGAATTTTTTTTTTTTTTTTTTTTTTTTTTTGAACTATGCTTACCAGTGTGACATCAGCACAAGGTTATTTGCCTTTCTGTTACAAGGTAGTGTCTAATCACTGTTCAGGAGCTGATCATGTTACTTTGGAAGTCAATAAGCAAAAGTGATGCAAGTCAACTTTTATTTTTTTTACACAAAATTAATTTATGATATTTGTCACCTGAAGGTGGCTGCCCAGCCAGGGACTCCTTGATGTCTCTGTCACTGCCCTGATCTTGCCCTGATGAAGGTTCATGCCCCTTGGGGCAGTTTTGACCCTCCTGGGGCTGCCCTCATCCTGCCCTGATCCCTCCTGGTGCGACCTCCTGCTGCTCCCAGACATGATCAGCGTAACCATTCACTGAGCTGTGAAAGGATGTGAGATAATGAGGATGTTAGGTACAGACTTACTATTAATGCAGTTCAGGCTCATCTGACTCATTTGGATGCAGCAGGTTAGGGAAGGGCTGACGTAAGTATTGCATTACATAGAAAAAGGCCTCTTCAGTAGCACAGCTACAGTTCCATGATTTCTGCTTGCTTTCACACCCTCATCCAGAACTACCTGATTTTACCATATGATTCAGTAGAGCAGGATATGAATTTTGTGTACCTGAAAGTAAAAAAGTCCATGCTGAAAAGAGTCACCTTGGCAAAAAAGCTCTGCTAAAAGATCATTTATTGCCTTAAGTTTTAGAGTATATTTGGAAACCAATGGAAAATGCACCTTGAACCATGGAAAATCAACAAATAGAGCATTTAATCTTGTTAGAATCTGAGTGCAGCTGATGTGCAGCATTGTCAGGAAAGAAACTACAGTGATTATTTGATCATTAATGGGTTGTGGCACTGTATCTTAAATGTTAATTGCAAGCAAAATTGAACCTTGCAAATTAACTGAGGCACTAATATTTGTACCAAACATAATGATATCACTGTTCTTTAATGTCATCTTTTTTTCTTTTGGATATATTGATAGATCTTTTTAGATAGATTGATGGGCAGACAGCTATCAAATGGTCTATCAACTTAGTGATATGAATATGTGGACCAATACTTTTCACTTACTTTGCTGCAGGTTGTTCCATCAGTTTCAGATGTGGTAAAGGGATAATTAGTTTGATCTTCAACCTTTGTGTACCATGCATGCTTCAACATTTTGAATCTGTAGTAAGTGTCCCTGACATGGAGATACAGATTGGAACTATATTAAAAAAAAAAAAAAAGGCATATTTGTTAACAGAACAAATTTGTTATGCTGAACAAATTCATTTAGGAACAGGCTAAGTTCTCCGAACCTGTCTGTACCAGGTGTATTTTTGTCATCTATTACATATTAAAACCACTCAGTATTCAGATTGTATAGCTATTATATAAAGACAGACTATATTAAAAGCATTTTTTGCAATATTGGTGTGCTGTAAAACTGAACATGCTGTCTATGCAGTCATTTATTTGTGCTATGTGTTCAGTCATTCACTTATGCTATTCATTTATGTGCTAGAGTAGCAGCAGAATGGTACCAGATTAAATTGCTACAGTTTGTCCTCAATACCTGCTTAACACTTGGTCTCCGAGGGTAAGCAGAAACATAGGAAGTAGCTGCATGCTATCTTATCTCCAGTGGCAAGGCTGCTTTCAAATGCTTGCATCCTATTTCTGCTGCTGACCTTTCCCACATCATGTCACAATTTGTTTCCTCATTCTGTGCTGTCACAATTGTTTGTGGAACTGTGATATATCTTATCTATAGATAAGAGCTCTGCACTAAGCTATCTTAATAAAACAGTGACTTAGTCACTAACACTAAATAATGGGCAGCCCCCATTTTAAAGGTACACCAGAGAGGGCAGGAAGCAGTGGAACCAGTTTGGAACCAGTCTCTTTTCAGTTGTGCCCAGAAAGAAGACGAGAGTCAATGGACACAAACGGACATGCAGGAAGTTCCACCTGAATATGAGAGGGTACTTCTTTACTGTGAGGGTAACAGAGCACTGGAACAGGTTGCCCACAGAGGTTGTGGAGTCTCTTTCTCTGAAGATATTCAAAACCCACCTGGATGTCATCCTGCGTGATGTGCTCTGGGTGACCCTGCTGGGCAGATGATCTCCAGAGGTCCCTTCCAACCTCAGCCACTCTGTGATTCTGTGATTCTGTGATTTTGTGAACTCTTGGAAACACAGACTCCTGCATTTACAAAAGTAAACCACAGATAGGACTGGATTTGGCTTGTCTACACTAAGAAGTTGCATTGTGGTATAATGTGGACCTTGAGAAAAAAAAAATAAGGTGTGTGCAATTCATCTATATCATACTGAATATAGATGTGGCCCAGAGACCACATTCAGGCTACATTTATATCTGCAATCCTTTTAGTTCTTTTTGAATACTACCATCACATTTTTTGGTATTAATATAACATTTTTTATTTGCAATGATTAATAAATTAACACTCAATATATGTCTTTCTTCATATATCAAGGATTTCCCAGTGTAGTTAATAAACTAAAGTGAGCTATTATTAACTTGAATTTCTGAAGAAGACAGGCAGCTTCATTAAGAAGCTCCCAATTTGACTACAACTGCCAAACATGTTAGAGTTCTTTCACTGCTTCTTTTTACAAGTCATTGCAGAATCATAAACTTGAATGTTATATTAATTATTCCTCCTGAGATGTTCTTTTTATTAAAGAAGTAGTGAAATGGATTTTTAGAATGTAATTATTCATTATGTGAGTTCTTAAAATCATAACTTATTGAGCATGGTCTAACTTTGTATTTACAGAGATGATATGAATTTTTCCCTGTATTTATTAATTTATTTTGAATTATAAGCCATTCCCAGGTATATAAAAGCATAGAAACTGGGTTTTTGTTTAATAAGTAATATGAGTTTTCAGTAAAGGAAGCACAAAATAGTTCATAAAACATGTTTTGTAGATAAAAGAGTATCTCCCAACTTGCATGAAAATAAATGCCTGTTGTATATGTGTATATAATCTTTTTGGGCATATTTGAAGCATAGAATGTCAATATTGTAACAGAAACAGGACTGGACACCTGGCTATATTTTTGTCTGTAAAGTGAATTTCAAGTCAGACCAAAAAACCACTCCCAAATATTTTCGAAATATCAAAAAAAAAAAAAAAAAAAAAAAAAAATCCCAATAAGAAAATTTGGAAATGAAAGTAAGGCACCCAGAATCACTGGATATACATAAAAAATAAACTTTCTTTGGGCATTTGAGTGACAGCTCCAAAGAAAAACAAAGAAAAATATAACAGTATGGATAAGAGGATCCAGAACACATTCCAGAGCATTTCAAGAAGTATATTGTTCAAATCCTTACCAATTTTTTTTTTTATTTTTTATTTTTTTTCAGGCTGGGTCACGCTGAGGGATTCTAGTAGTTAAATACACAGCAATAATTGCATTTTATATTAATTAATTTTTAACTTGAGCTTTTTCTTATAGCATGTTTTTTCTAATATTTTACTTCCAATCCTGACTTCTGTCTTAAAATGTATGCTCTGTCTTAAAATGTATGCTCTGTTTCACCGTTAACCTTGTCCAATGTTGTAAATGCAAAGTGAATTAGGGTAGAGCTGTTACTACAGACATAACACACAATATTTGCATAAATACAGAAGTAAGGAATTTTAAGGGAACTGCCACCTCCAGTGAAGCAAATATAAACCAGCAGATATATCATTGTCAGGCTTCTTTTGCTAAGGTATGTTAAATCAGTGTTATGGTGCTTTCGTTTGTTAAAGCTATTTAAATGCCATTTAAATGTAACTCTAAGATAATAGCTGTCTTTCATGAGAAAAAAATAAAAATCCTCTACATACAACACAGTAGAAATGTAGACCTGTATTCACCTAAGTGTCCTTGTGAGGACACCATGCAACATCCTTGTACAGTAGGGCACTTAAGCGTTTAAACATTAGTATTAGTCATAGATAAGTACATTGTGGGAAATTTTTATTTTTTTCGCTAACAATTGTAAAGAAGGTGAACAACTTCCATTCTTTTGACCCTAGCTTGCAAACCCTAAGTAGTAAACTAAACATTCATGAAAGATTAATTACTTAGGAAATTAGTATCTTCTTATATTTCAGTCGGTGAAACTTCACCAGTGCCATCCATTCAGTGACAGACAGGAGGACGATGTTGAATTTATCGTGAACCACTCAACCTTCAGACAATCTCCTATTTAGGTAGCAGCTGGAGCAGACCTGAGAAATAAGTCACAATGCCTAAACATGAAAACCCAACAAACATTGAAGGAAATGGTAATTACAACTATGATTATACATCTTAAACTTTTATTTTTCTGCATGTAGCTCAACAATGTGCAAATTTTGTCTTCTTGTCATTCCATTTGATATAATTTTTCCTTTATTTTAATATATCTTTTGTTCAGAAATGTATTTTAGTTGGTTGTTGAAAGCAACTTTGCTGTAAGTTTGCTAGCTATAGGATATCTGTGTGGTTCTCTACTAGTTCATAAATCAAAAGGATGCAACCACAGCCCTGTTACCTGTTGTACTTTATGAGGATCCTGAAGAAAATTAAGATATTATGTGGCCTCTGTAAGGTGCACAACTTTTCCATTGCTTATTGCTTTCAGTATTTAGTAGTAAATTCTATCATATTCTTCATAGTAGCATAAATGCTTCATGAACCATTAACAATATTTCTGCACTGATACATCTCTGTTCTGGATGCTAGTAAATGATTTCTAGGATTATAAATAATGACATTTCTTGTTCTGGCAAAATGCAAAACAACAGTATTATATGAACTGTATGTATGATATGAACAATATTGCTATTACCAAAATATTGATATTTTTGATTTGTGACAAACATGAAATTAATAATCTTCATCACAGAAGGAAATTTTCGGGTATATTATTCTGAAATGGTTTCTGAATGTATTAATTCTTGTTAAGCCTCGCTAAGTACCAAGGCTGTTACTATGAAAAAGTGTTTCTGTGTTTTTTAATCCATACTTATAATGTAAAATAATAGTTAGAGTAATAGTAATCGCTTCTGTTGAAAATATCATAAGGGATTGCTTAACATTCTAGCAGAATATAATCCTTAGTGCATTTTAGTGTTGATAAAATTTTCTTTCCTCTTGTTTGAACATCTTCATCCCTCCCTACCTCCTTCCCTCTTCTTTTCCTACAAATATTGATACTGATAAATTTATTTTTTAATAAGTACATGCTATTGGATCTCATTTTAGCATGAGGGAAACACACAATTTAATGTAGCATATGTAGAATTTTATCTGAATAAGAAGAAAATGGGCATGATCATAGAACATACATGTTTTTATTAACATTTCTAATGAATGATTTCTTATGTTATCAAGGTCCTAAGTTTTCTGTAATCATCTGCCTTCTAGTCTCATATATTGGACTGAGTCTTCTGACTACAATTAGTCAGCACAGAGCTCAGACACTAAACTTTTTACAATTTTGGTACAGTATCTTTTGCTTCATCATTGCTGACAGTTTTGAGGAGTATTTTTTCAAAGATTGGACTGCAGAAGAGTTGCAGAAATACAGTTTAAGGCCACAGATCTTTTATTTTTATATATTCTGATCTAGTGAAGCCTTTCTTCTTGTTTCATAGCATGTTTTCTACAAAATCTGGAATGGTAGAAGTTGTATGGTCTATTTCACTAAGATCATGAACATGAATTAACTCTCCTAGGCTTCCCATAAAGAAAATGACTTAGGGCACAAATCTTCAGAGTGGTTGTTTAAAAGAGATCAAAAGAAAAGAGCCTATAACAACAATAAAATCGGCATAAAAATGTCAGTTGTAGATACTTAGACTATCTTAGGAGAGCTATTTCCCCACAAGATAGTAAAAAATGCAGCTGGGCTAAGATCAACCAAGAATGCTACATTTGTAGCTTGAACATAGGCTGTATCTTTTTTTTTATATTTATATATAAACTTTTGTTCCTCCCATGTTAACACCACTATGAGTGAATGAGAATAAGCTAAATAAATCACATTTCAAACCTGAAAAGGTCAGATTGGTATGATTTACTGTCATCTCAAGCTTTCTAGAATGCATTGGACATTTAATATTCTGATCCTAATTTTTGCAGTAAAAACTGCAATGAAAATGAAAAATTGCCCACCATCAAGCTAACTGTGTGTTGAAGAGAAAATGCAAATGCAGCTTCTCCCTGTTGCTTTATTACAGTTAGCAATGGGTTTGAAAGCTTGTCAGAGCTTGGGTAGGCCAAGCACTACATGTTTAGGTGTCTGTTTAGTAAACGGAGTGTGAATCCACAGAGACAGTGGAATAGGCAATGGCCTGTAAAATATTATCTATGCTTTAATGAAGGGGCTGAAATTCTGAGGAGTTCCTTGTGGAATTATCTTTCTCCTCTGCCTTTTGTGAGAAACAACACTCATACCTTGGGGTGTGTAAATACACCCTGGAAGGAAACTGGAAAAGGAGACTGTAATCAGATGGAATCCTCACTGTTATCCCCAGTGCCTGCTGGATCTGCCATGGCTTAGTCTGTTGTTTTAGCAGAATATTTAGCAGACGTGTCATTTTTTCTTACCAGTGGAAAACCAATGATCAATTTATGGATGTGAATTGAAATTAAATAATATTTCTCCTACATTTGTTCCATGTAGTAATTTTCAAATATTGACTAGGCTATGATTTTGGGCAAATTCTCTTTAGTAGCACAGAGGAAAAGCATATTGCCCCCTCTAGCAACGTCTTGAACCTCTTTTGCTGTAGCGGTCTGCAGGCTACAGCAGGCCACTAATTCTTAAGGGACATATTGGTGCCTTCATGACATCATAGTACAAATATTCTGGCTAGTTTAGTATTTACATCATTGCCAGTTTAGGTGCGGAAGAATAAGCACTTTATTTGCTTGTGTGAGTGTAACTGAATATGAATGATTTTACTTCATAAATTTATAGCTAATGCTTAACAGGTTATATAAATATATATTTAAGTTGCAACTATTATTTCTGTTCATAGGAACTAAAAAATGCAACACTAACTTGGAAAACCACAAAAAAGTATGGTCTCAAGTATCAGTAGTTCTACTAATCCCAGAAATGAAATTCTTATTTATTATTTTTGTTTTTCAATTTATATTTCAATGATAATAATAATCTAGGACACATTCAAGGGCAGCTATGAAGGTGTTCTTTCCATTATTATGGCTATGAAATTATTTTTTCTTCTTTAATGAAATTACCAGAAAGCTGAGAGAGGAGATGAATTCTGAAACACTGAAGGCCAGGAAAGTTATTTTCAGTGATGGGTTTTAGCCTTTGCCCATGTAGGACACTTTGTATGAGCTGTGTATCTGACGTTTAGCTTATTCAAGGTGAAATTCTCTCTACTGCATTTCTGAAGTCATCCTGTAACCTTCAGTTTAAATTTTAGTATTTAGCTATATGCAGTGCATAGCTAGTATCTTTTTTTGCTTCCAAGAATTAAGAATATAAATAGAAGGCTTTGGGTTTTTACAGATCAGTTTGAATCTCTAAACAGCTCAATAAATAATCTCACATCTTGTAGAACCATCAAAGGTCACTTTGATGGTTCTGATATTTAATGAAAAATAATTTAATGAAAAAAACAACTGGAAACTGGCCAAACAAAACCTATGCAGTCCCACTCTGTTTCTATTTGTTTGCTTTTGGTACTTTGTTTACCTAATGATAATTTCTCAGAATAGTATTCTGAATCTAGATAACATAAAAATGTATCTCATTATGAAACATGGAAAATTTTTATTTAGGATAGGGACTGGGGAGAGGAGCAATCTTTAGCCTAGTTGTTAGAGTCAAGCAGAACATCATTAAAAAGGCATAAATTTAAGACATTTTGGAAAGATATAAATAATCTACTTGGCTTATATATATATATATATATATATCACATTTATTTTCACTAAAGCTGAGGAGAAAGCAATTTTGAGCCATCAGGTTTGTATGTAAAAGTTGTGCAAAGGAGGCCATAAATCTGGAAATAAAACTACAATGTTAATTCTGCATCATATTCATAGTGCAGGTCTGAAAACAAAAGTACAGGAAAAAATATATTTATTAGACAAGAAAGAAATAATCAGATTTTTGGATTTGGGACTTGGGACACCTACTCTGTTTTTTCATAGAAGATAAAATTTTATGCTTCTATATCTGGAACAGGGTCAATGATGGAAAGAAATTACATGCGTGAGGATTTGGAATACTCCTATGCTTTCTTTCCTTAGATCACTTTTAAACTTTTCTATTTCTCCCAAACTCTCCAGGTTACTCTGGAAATGTAATTACGTGTCAGCAGCCTTAAGTTCTTGGTATCAGAGTTGTCATATTTTTTTTAAATCTCAGCTTTCCCAATGCTCTTCTATTCCATCAGCTCTGGATCTTGTTTTTTGAGGAGATGTTGCAGTATAAGAAAAAAAAAATCAGATTTTTTTTTTTTAATAGCACAAGAGCACAAAGATGTTAGGAAAAAATTCTCCTTGTCAGTTCTGGAAAAGCAGAGGGACTTAGGCCAAAGTCTTTGCAGATAACTAGTTCTTCATTGTTGAACATCTGTATTTCCATTAATAACTTTTTTTTTTTTTTTTTACAAATCATGGTGGAGATCTGTTAACCTTCCTTTTCTCCTTCTGTCTGTGCAAGTTACATTTACCTGGTATTTCAAGTGTGGGACTGGGCTCTTATTCAAGCATAGATCTTGTTTGTATGTAAACCTTTTCCTGGGGACATATAAAAAGTTTGTGTGACCACATGAAAGATGGAATAATAGGGTGAAACATGTATTCAGTGTCAAGTTTTACCACATTTTTGTGTTCCAGAAGGGGAACTGGATTTGTGGCAAAAGTGTACTGTAGTAAGTCATAGGTGCCCTACATCTCAGTGGTGGGAAAGTCATTCATGGGGACAGCAAGTATGTCAGGCTTTATATTGCAGGCAACATCCACTCTGACCCCACTGCTCCAGTCCCCTCCTCCTATGCCCAGCACTGGGTAAGCTGTTTTCTCCACTGCTTAGAAATACACAAAGAGTATGAGCTTTCAATTGTTAAAGTCTCAAATCCTAGATAATTAACTCTGTACTATTTCACTCTTCTGCTGTAGACTTTTGTTGAATTCGTGGTATGTTATTTCTGGTGTGTTTGATAGTTATTTTTAGTGATATTTTTCCTCACAGAATGTTCTGAGACACAGTTGTATTTATGTGATTAGAAATAATATTACGAGAATACATGCAAATACCTAGAAATAGATAATATATATCTCTTGCTATTCTTTTTGACTGAGACTTCACGTGCATTTGTTATCTCATATGACCTTATATGGTTGTTTCTGTATTTTGGGCACCTGGTTTATTAGCTGTCTAGGCTAACACCTTTCTGGCACTGGAAAAAAATAAATCCATTCTTAATTCCTTGCAGATCACTGCATATGATCAAATATGATCAAATTCATTGTATTAATAATTAATTAATACAAATTAAATTTGTAACTTAGAATAGACAACCAGTCAATTTTGAATCATATTTGAACATTTTTGAATCATATACAAATCATTTTTTTAAATTATTATTATTATTTATTTTTTTCCAAGGCATGCGAACATAGAATTGCTCTTACTAGCAATTGGTTTTTAGTAGTAGCAGTGTGGGCAACGATATTACAAAGGGACATATTTTTGGGGTTAGTTCCAAGCATCATTATCACCCCCACACTGATAAAATAAGGTAACTTTATAGGCATAAAACAAAACAAAACAAATTAAATCCAACCCCTACTCTGCTACATGACCACTTCATAGCAAAGACTTCTATAGTTTTATAAATTTTGTTCTGTGCTCAATTTTCTCACCAGCCAACATGTCGATATTTTGAGCTCCTCCTGAGCTGTATGCTGACATTTGTCATTTTGTCTCTGGCTTGAGCCCAGTCTACCTTTCTTTAGCCTAGCCGGCATATACGTGTCTAAACATAAATAAGATTTTAAGTGAGATGACAGCTTATTCAAATTACACCTTTTACACCTTTGTTGCCTTTAGTCTAGAAAGGTAATAAAGTTTCCCTTAAACTACCAGGGAAAAATAAGTAAACAAAAATAATAAAACAGGAAATAATTGGCTTTCCTAGAACATAAGGAGTTAGAGACTATAGTTTCAGATATACCTAATAATATCTGTATAATTAGGGCCAGATGCAGTATTCTGGAAGAAGTAACAGCTGATAAATAGTTTGTGCTGAGGTCACATAAATTCACATTATTTGACTCAAAGCCTCATTACCTGAAATGAGCCCTGTGAGTGCTAATAATGTGAAGAAATGAGGTCTCTTCTGGAACATTGTGTAATTCTAGAGAGCACTGTATTGAGACTTGCTTTCAACCAAGGTTTTCCTGAGTTTTTGATAAGTAGGATCACATGAAGATCTGGTTAAAAAAGAAGAAAAGTTATAGACCTAAAAGAATCCTACATAGTGATTATTTTTTGCCTACATCAAAGACTATACATTTCTACTTTAATAAGCAAGAGAATCAAAAATGCTCTTCAATTTTCATACAGAATGGCAATGCACTACCTTCAGAATGCCTCTCTACTGTTTCTCTGTGCTGTGTTTTGTGGAAGAACACTTAAATTTATTGCTAAACTGCATTTGGATTTAGTGTCACCATGAAATGTAATTTGTGTATAGTTGAAGTACTTCTCTGGTTATTCAGTAAGAAACAGTTTGCCACAAGCAACTAAAGTGCTGAGTTATGAGCTGCCTAGCCTCTTGCTTTCCTTTTTGAGAAACATTACACTCTTAATGATCTGACATAGCTTTCTAATAATAATACTGTTGAATAAATTTATAATTATTTATCTCTCATTACTCAAATATCTACCCAATTAACAAGATTGTTCTTTGCATGATGTGAGAAAAATCCCCAAACATAAAAAGTTGATTATTGATACATGTTGTCTGAATTACAGGAATAGCTATAGTGTGGGTACGTAGCTGGGTATGAATGCACAAATGTATGAATGTACGAATGCACATATATGTGTTATTCAGGACAGACCTCAGATAATACAGATGTTAAAGGTCCTTCATACCCTTCCTCAGTGACTTTGCTTCTCCTAACACCAACAGCTATTACAGCTGCCACAATGATTTCTAGTTCTACCTTGAGCTTTAGAGTTTCTAGTAACATGGATCATGACAAAGAGTGCAGTGTATTCAATGAAATTAGAGGATCTGGTGTGTTGTGTGGCTTCTATCTTTTAAAAATAAACTATAGTGCAATGCTTTCTGCATCACATCCCAAGACCTGGGAGAGATCTCTGTCTGTGAATGCAGCAGAAAGACAAATCCCCAACATTCTTTATTGTGCAGGTCTGACTGAATTTTGATGGATACAGTACAGGGAAGGCTGAGGTGTTTTTTGAATGAATGTCAGCAAAGTGCATGACAGTGAGCCTCTAGCAAACTCACAGTAATTGTCTACTTAAAAATAAAACGTAAAAGTAATAGAACAAAGTGGTGTTTTTTGGGTGGTGGTGGTGGTGAAGTTTTGATTTGTTTTATTTTATTTTAAAAGTGCAATATCAGAAACAAAATGGGCATGTTTTATATCTTTAGGTGAGCATGAGACTGCGGAGGCAGGAATGGTCTGAAGTTCACTTTGGAGTTATAATTTTAATTTTTTAAAGAAATCATTTTTTGAAGATGGACTTTGCATGACTCTTTGGCATGCATGTAGTACCCTTCTTCTAGCTGCATGATTCCATTCTATTCTTTTGTTGTTTGTTTGTTTGTTTGTTTTTTTCCTTAATTGCTTAAAAAAACTTGTTATCACTTGTGTGCCTGAACAATTCTGTGAAAAAAAAGAAAGAAACACACAGGAATCACTATTCACATACACTCTCCTCTAACAACATTCCTAGTACTTTCTTCAAGCAGCCTGAAATCTATTAGTTTAACATATCATTTTGCCTGAAATATTGGATTCAGATTAACACATTTGTTACCCTTATGCTATAAAAATTAACTAAACCCCAACAGCTACATTCTGCTTTCTTTAATCCTGTGTTTCATAGTCCATCGTTACTTTCACGACTATGTCAATATGATGTTAATTCCAGCATGATGCACTTTCACTGCTAATGCACGTTTTGGTGTATGTGATAAACCTATAACTGTTTTCTTATTGTATATACTCATCAGAATTTCCAGTGAGGCCAATCTTGTATCATTAAGTACTTCCCTGGGATTTTCTGTTTGGCTAGAGGGAATCAGCAAAAGCATTAATTGCAAATAAAAGACCATGCCCTATTGTTACATGCAAAGTATCTCTTCAGAGTTGCCTGTCATCATCTTTGCAGTCTTTCAATAGCAACATAATGATCTTTGTCAAATGAAGATCTAGTTACTGTCAGCAACAGAAGGCATATGTCCAGAGAGAACAAAGGAGCACTTATTTTCACATTCCACTGATGATATTGTGATAACGTTTTTGTATAGTTAAAAAAAAAAAAAAAAAAAAAAAAAAGTGTGCAGATGCTGGGGAATTGATAGAAATTGCAATTTCAATTAAATGTTTTGTAGAGGGAACATAAATCCCTACATATGTCCTATTTTTAAAATGTCTGTCAAATTTTGGATAAAAGTACTTTGTACATTATTGTATGCAGTGAAACAAGACACAAGATTCCTTCTTGTTTGCAGCCTTATGTATTTTACTGTTCTTTGGTACTGGGTAGGACTAAGTTGTGCCTGACAGCTACAATAGTCCCTTGATAAATCTGTGTGTATATAAATTTTCAGTGAATCTCTTGTGGGTTAATAAAATCCATGAAAGTAACAAGGGAATGAGTGGAATGAGTGGAAAGAAAAGCTCAGGAGAATTATGGATGAGTACAACAAAGATAATTGTAGTTTCCTCTTGACTGAAAAATACAGCATAAAGATTATGACATGTCACCTGTCTCGTCTGTACAAAGAGGAAGGTAGACAACATATGTCTGAAAATACATGCTATGTATGAGCCTGATGACAGCTGCCATTCAAGGTAATATTTCTTAGTCATTAATCCCTTACTACCATGTATCTTTCAATATTACATTGGCATGTCTCAAGTGATGTCCAACATCTACAAACTGCAACAAGGATACCTGAAAGAGAGCCTATTAGCTCTCAGGTATTAGTTAGACTGCTTCCGAAGAAACATTGCTGACAAACAATACTAACAGTTTCAGTGGTGACATGGTATGTAATATGTTCATATCAATATTTCCAGAGAATGCTTTATGTAAGTATTTCAGAAGAACATGTCATGAATATACAGTATGATGATGGATATAATGCACATGAAAGAAGGGATTGTTTTTCTTTTCCATATGTACATAATCCTCATCTCAGTGTGTACAAGGTAAATGAACTGGATTATTTCCTGGTTATTGATAGGAAGCAGAAGCAACACCTCTTATTGCACCTATGGAGAGCACACAAGGAAGAGATCCACTCCAAATTAAAAATATCTCTATGTAGAAATACTGGCTTCTCTGAACAGGATCTCCCTCTAGAATCTCCAAAGTTTTCATCAACTCTTGAGGGGCAAAGGAGTACTGTGGTAGAGCATAAAAGAGAGCTGTGGTGCTTTTGAGAACTTTTGTCAGATGCTTAGAGATTTGTTTACTAGAACTGAAGATCTGGGAGTAGGTTTCCTTTTCCTCTGGGATTGTGCTCTCTTCAGCGATGCTCTAACTATGAAGCTTCATGCCCTCCAGTCAGTTAAATCAGAAAATGACTCTTTTAATCTTCTTTATTCTCAGCCAGTGCTTACCTTTCACATCTTCAAGAAAATATGAGAATTGCCGGAGAATCATATTAATACTCCTCTTTTCTTCTTCCAATTTCAGGGTGCTGCTTGCTGTTTCTGTTTTAGGGTCCTGCTGTCCTATATATTTCCTCTGTGAGAGAAAGTTTTTTTATGTCATCACTTTCAGACTTACCTAATCTACTAGGTAAGTCTAATATCACTCTTCTAGGTGCTTCAGCACCTAGGAGTGCTGAAAGAAAGAATAACTGTTATTTTCTGTCTTTATCTTATTTCTTGAAAGCTATTCTCCACATTCCAAACAGCTGAGTTTGTCAAATGTTGTAAGGGTGCACAATGTGTCAAATGCTAACAATTGGCTAAAGCTCCTGAATTTCTAGTGACTAATCTACATTTTACATGCACTGGCCTTTGTTTCCATTCCACAGATGGCAGTGATGTTGACAATGAGGAAGGCAGTGTAGCTGAGAATGAAGAAAATGTCAAAGGAACAGGTTAGTGGGTGTGGATAACTTTGAGGCCACACTCAGGTATTTTTGATTATCTATATGAAACAAGCAAGACGGAACACCTCCCTCTAACATACTGCCTTCTCTCATGCTTTTGTTTCTGTCATAGTTAAAGAGGTGAAGAGAGCAACACCGAGAACCAGAAGGGGACATGCTAGAGGGAGAGCCAGACGTGGTGGTGAGGAGGATGGAGATGATGAAGATGAACCAAGGAGACCTGGGCATCGCAGGCACAGAAACCGGAGAGGACGGGGACGGACAGGTGGAAATGAGGGCAGTGATTCTGATGTGGATCCTGCAAAAGTGAAGAAGAACAAAGCAAATCAGAAATCCAAGGAAGATGGTGAAGAAGAAGAAGATGGTAAAGGTGATAAAAGTGGGAAAGGCAAAAATGAGAAGAAACAGGACAAAAAGGCTGATAAGAAAGGAAAAAAAGAGAAGGCCAACAAGAAGAAAAAAGACAAAAAAAAATCAGGATCTGGGTAATTCAGTGAATTATTATTTTTTAATATAAATCAATTATCTTATGTAAATCCTGATTTCATTTATGGCCGTGAAATATCAAGTGTTAGTATGATTCCCTTATTCATTAGAACACAATCGGAACTGGAGACTCAAGTCCACTATAGTGGAACATGGTGAGGAGGCTGTCACAGGTACAGGGTGGAACTTGGGGAAATGACCAACCAGACCCTTCTGGTAGCCTGAGGATTAGAGACAAATCTGTTTGGTCAGAACAGGAACTTGAGCAAGGGTCCCCTAACTGTTGTAAAATGTCCCAAGCTCTTGAGCTGTTCTCTGGAGTGACAGAGGAGGGGAATAAATGACAACGAGTTGAAAAGAAGCGAGATCTCTACTGCTTTTTCCTAAAACAAAAAAACAAGCAAAAGCTACAACAACAAAACAAAAGACAAAACATAAAGCTCCTAAACTCAAAGCTGATAACCCTTCCAAACTCCAGAGTCTAGCTTTATTTCTAGTGCAGAACTCCTGTCTTGACACTGTTCAGAAAATTAATTTCTTGTTTCTCAGCCATGTTCAAGTCAGCTTTTCTAGGAGACTGATGCCAAAACAAAGCTCAGAGCCAAGAACTGAGATGGGACTTTCTAAAGTTCCAAGTCTCATGGTTACTCCCATTGAAATATTATCAGTAACTTTTCCAAAGCATTTAATGCAACCTGGAGTCTTTGCACTGGCACAGAGAACTCCTGAAAATTCTTTCTATTTTATATCTGTCATCCTGGTGTTTTCTTGCATCCTGTGGTGTTTTTTTTTTTTTTTTTTTTTTTTTTTTTTCTCCATATTATTGAGAGTAAATAGCCCCTGGGAATAGTGTACAATGAAGAAAATGGAGCTAGATATGCTTATCTCAGTGGAGAGGGACAGAAATTCCCCTTCTCTCATTCAATATTTCTTACACCGTGTTCCCAAATGAATCCCTGGAGAGCACAAGAGGAGTCAAAAGAAGAACAAAATACAGTAAGACATGCTGAGGTATTTAATTTCTTCATGATTCCATTTCAGTATACATCTACCTCATTTCCTTTCCCCGTGAGAATGACTAACATTTTCCTTAGTGATGACTATTCACTGTTAAGCCAATTATATTCCAGTGCGTTTTCCTCTAGTCATATAAGCAACAGATCTGAATCTGCCAATCCACATTCCTTTGCTTATTGCCAAAAATCTATTGTAAATATTTACTGAGCACTAATTTAAAGAGACCACTAAAAGTATGAAAAATTGAATGAGGGCATAATGCTTTTCATTGTCTTACAAAGTTCCAACTATTAAAATGCATAGGCTAAATATTTTGAAATCGCTACCCAGCTCAGGACATTGCTCTTGATGTAGAAATCACAACACTTGAGGAAAAACTGATGATGCTTTGGAAGATAATTTGAAAACATTATATTTTTAGACATTTAGGGGACTAGCTGACAAGGTTACATAGGAATAAATACCAGAACACTTAAAATAGTTTTCAAAAGATGAAAAGGAAAAAACAAATCGAAGGAAAATATGGTAGTGATCAGTTTAACTATGAGTCACATAAGGGATTTGCAAACCTTCAGAACAGAAAATAATGGCTTGAACACAGAAATTAAGCCTGTCTAGCAAGTCTTTTAGAGCCTACCATAGAAAAGACTATGTATTGTTTCAAAGTATATCTTATTAATGTACTTTGGTAATGGGGAAAAAAAAAAAGTAAAAAAAAAAAATATAGATGATATATTAAATGTGATATTATTCCACGGGGGAATGAGGTTGATTTTGCTGATGTTATTATGAATTTTGTTGTCCACAAACATTGCATATTTACTTTTTGCCTAGGTAACACTGAAAGTCAGCAGATTCTACTGTTGCTACCTTCTTCTTACCTCCCGCTTTTCATCTAAACCAGGAAAACCTCTTTATAACTGATCATTCTGCATAAAGAATTTCTAGATGAATTATGTGTTCATACAGTTGTTGTTGTTGTTATTATTATTAACATCATCATCATCATCATTTAAACCTGCTTGGGATTTTGATCTCTGCTGTCTTCTGCTAGTGAGTTTCACAGGGTAATCCCATGCAAAAGAGCGGTATTTGGGTTACTTTAATACTTTCTGCTCTTAAATATGATTGATACTTGTAAAGTAGTGAAAAGAACCTCTCTTTACTGTTTATAATCATAACCTCCAAAACATTTATGATAAATCGCTCCATATAGTCTTACTGTGAATATCTGTGATATTCTTAGGTTCCTGCAGTATTCCTAGGTTCAATGGCTCTGTTCAGAAGCTATTTTGTTCTTTAATGGCTTAATTTTGGCTGATAAGTCAAAATTATATATTATATAGTAAAGTATAGTAACTGTACTTGATAGCAATCATCACTTGAGCTATAGCCTCTTATGTTCTGTCTCGTATATGCATTTCTCTTTTTAATGTTTGGCTCTGATGTAAGTAAATCAATTGATTTTAGAAGAATTATTAAAGGGTATAGAGCTTTTGCAAAAGTCTAGAGCTACGTGGAAGATAAAAGCAGTACATGCACCTTTTTGCTGGTAAGAAAAGAGCTGAAGAGCACTAAATGACAGGAGATGTTATGGAGATTATCAATGACCAATAGAATTTTCACACAAAAAGTACAGGAAAAATGTAGTCAAATTTATTCATTCACCTCTCTAGTGTCCTAAAGTCCTACTTGTCACAGCATCACAGAATGACTGAAGAGGGAAGGAACCTCCAGGTATCATCTGGCCCAAACCCCCACCAATTAGGATCACCCAGAGCACATTGGGCAGGATGGCATCCAGGCAGGTTTTGAATATCTCCAGAGAAGGAAACACCACAGCCTCTCTGAGCAGCCTGTTCTGGTGCTCTGTCACCCTCACAATAAAGAAGTTTTTCCTCAGATGGAACTTCCTGTGTTTATGTTTGTTGGTTTTTTTGTCTTATCACTGGACACCACTGATATTTTCAGTCTTTCCCCTGACAACATTCAAACTCCAAGAAAATATTTTCTTCTTAATTTTCACCTCTGTAAAATGACATTAAAAAAAACAACACACACACACACATACACAAACAAAAATATAATTAAATCAGTACAAAGTAGATAAAACTAAAACCAGAACACAAATAAATAGTATAAACAAGTTCATTACGTATGTGATTTAAGGAAGTGCCATTGATTTCAAGAGTTCTACTGACTTAAGAAAAGATGCATTTTGTGCATTGAATTGAAATCAAGGAACACAGTGCTTGCTGTGAAATTACTGAATGATGTTTTATGATCTGTGTTAGTGTGAAAGCCAGAAAGACAATTTCTGGTCTTCAAATTTGAGAATCACACTTTTCAAGAACGTCTAAGTTTTTTTTCTTGTAGAAGGCAAAATTCTGATATTCTGGCTTGACTCTCTGAGTGTTCAACTAGTTGAGCTAAAGGAAAAAGCTGCTGCAACAGCACAATGTTTGACTGTGTCATGTAAGTAGTTATGGAAAAAAAAATGAAACAAAACAATTTTATGTGTTAAAGATGTTTAGAAATTTGGAAATTTGGTTATTTTTTCTGGTGCCAAAGGAAAAAGAAAGATGAAACATAAATTGCACTTGCAAAGATAAATAAACTGTTAGTGGGCAATGGCACAAGAATCATTTTTATCCTTACTTTACCTTTTGTGTTCTGCACAGCTTCTTCTTCTCAGTAAGATTACTAAGAAACGACCTGCCACTCATTTCTTACCACTATCATTGCAGCCTTGTAAATATGCCTATTTCAATTGTGCACAGCACAATTATTTTTATTTATTTATTTATTTATTTATTTTTCTGTCAAAGGAAATCCCCACTATTGGGTATATTGCTGTCAGCTTTCTATAATGCAAAGCAGCTGAATGTAACAAATGAGGATTTGAAGCTCCCAATAAAACAGTTTTTTTAAAATCTTTTGGTTTTTCATCCGTTGACATGACTTATTATTTTCTTTATAATGCATCAGAATCATATGTACCAATCTTTTTATTGACTTTTCTCCATTTGACCTAATCCTTCAAATAGTTCTTCACCTGCCCTAACAATATCATAATAACAATAAATATGTTTGGCTCAAAAATATTTCAGGACCAATTTTGCTTTCTCTAGATTGATGCTTTATGTGGCACTGTTTTTTTTATCACACGAAGCCTGAAATTTTATGCCTAGTGAATTCAACTTTTTAATTTTATAATATTCTCAGTATTTAAGTGTTTAATAGTGGGTCATCTGATTACTCTGAGAGTTTCTTTCCTATATTGTCTTACTCCTGTATGTTTGGAGATCTTAAACTGCTCCATTGTAGCTTTTGCTACAATGTTGTGTATTTCATAAAACCTAAAGGTGGATGAATAATAAGAAATTTTTATTTTGATATGTTGCCAAAAAAATTTGCTTTTATTGTATTTGTTTTAAAACTTCATAAATATATAAAAATATTCTATTAAGTATTGCAAGTTTGGGTTGGACTCTGAGGAGGCTTGTTACTCCTGCAGGACACTTACACCAAAGGAAAAGTCATTCTTCATCTGTAGTTTCATTGTTCTGGATGTAGTGCTGGTTCAGCTTTGGCTCTGCACTTCATGTGCAAGTTTTGCCTTTGATAAAGTGTAGGCAAAACCTTCACTGCAGCAGGGAAGGCATTTTCTAGGTGTCAGAGTTTACAAAAATTAACACCATGTATGCACTTCACTGAAAACTTTTTTCTCTCCTGAGTTTTGGTGATGGTTTTTATTCTCACTTTTATCTGAAGCTCTGATTCTGACTCTGAGGAGGAGCCAATTACAGAGGAAGAATTGGCCAAGCTGAAAGAAGAGGTAGAAGAAAAAAAGAAGCTAATTGCAACATTGCGAAACAAGCCATGGAAGATGAAAAAGAAGTTGGCAGTCCTGAAGTATGGTTTGACTTTCGTAATGAATATCTGCAACCCTGCTTTTTACTGTGCAATATTTTTTCTAAACTTTCACTTTGTTTCAACACCTACAGACAAATTTACCTCAAATTATCTCTGGTATCTCCTTTCCAGGCTGTGCTTTCAGATAAAGTAGAGGTTAATGGCATTGCAGACCAGTGCTTTCTTGTCTCTGTCAGATATGAAAAACTCAAGTCTTTTTTGTTTGCTTTTTTTTTTTTTTTTTTTAAGTTTCCATTACGACCTCCTGTAAAATCTTTTGTTTTCTACAGTTGTCAAATTTATGTTGGTAGCTTCTTCCACTGCTGTGTTTAATGTCTTATTAAGGAAAAATGATCCAATTTCATAAATACCCCAACATTACGTGAGCGAAGAGAGAGATTTTTTCTTTCTATCCTAACTTTCTTGGGAGAACAGATTTTTTTTTTTTTTTAAACTTATCAAAAAGAAAACAAAGAAAACATGATTGGAATGTGAGCTTGAATTTCCATTAGTCAAGCTACATATAAATCTAGATTTTTTTCCTAGCAAATCTATCAATACATTTTCATTATGAAAAAAAATACATTTCAGTTAAATTATCAGTTAAATTTCCACCAATCACAAGAAATTGGGTTATTATTATTATTATTATTGCCAAAGCTGCTATGCTCCTGTGTTTTAAGTAGCTCATCCACTGTGGTACTAACCAAGCAACAGCAAAATATATGGTTAGGCACAAGTAACAGGAAAAAGATGAGTTCTCCTCCAGACAGTTTTTTGTTTGGCAAGGAGACATGGACATAATGGAAGGAGACAGCATATGAAATATGTCTGTGTGGAACATCTATGATTGCTTTTTTCTAGAAAGTAAGATGAGCTTGGGGAGGATACCGTTGCAAAAGGAAAACTATGCACCAAGGTACTCCAAGGTACTCCAAATGAAAACAAACAAACAAAAAAACGTTTCCCTGTGAATGCTCAAAAACTTTTTACATTTTCATGACAAAATATGAAAAATACTTTTTTGCAGTATTTTGAAAAGCAAATATTAAGGTTGTATATGACTTTTTGTTCTTTACATTTTTTGAAAGAAAAACTAATTCGTTAGAACAACATTTTTTGGGGGAAAGATTTAATTTTCATCAATTTGCCTGCTTCTAAAAAGTGACAAAAATAAAATGTTTTTAAAACATTTCTAAAATTTTCTTTAGGAATTTTCAATGGATAATGTATTCTGTGGGTTGATTCAAATCCAGTTTCTTTTCCAAATGCAAACTAATTATAATATATGCATATTTTAAAGAAGTAAGCTTTGAAATTAGAATGTATAGGATGGGACACACATTTTCTACTTAGGTCTAGTGACAATTTTGTGAAAGATTAATCTTTTCCTTCATTTTTTTTTTTTTTTTTCTGAAAATCCATGGACGAGCAATTAATTTTAAAACTTAGTCACAGAACTGGTCACTTTGTAGAAAATGCCTTCTGTCAAAATGTGACTGAAACCCTGTCTGCTGAAATGGAATTCTTAATTGAGATGCACTACAAAATTAGACCAGCTCTAATTTCTAATTTGGATCCCCATGTCTAGAAAGATGCATTTTATTAGCCCCCCTGGTTATTTTCTGTAGAAGTGTGATGCAGAGTGTTCCTCTGCATTTTGGAGCTATACTATCACCTTCAGACTCTCATCTCAGCTTCAGACATGGTCAGGTCTCTATTGGTCTGAAGACATGAAAAGAGGTAGAAAGAAACCACTGAAAGGAATGAAAAGATGTTATGTGACAAACACCATTGCTTCTCTCCCCTAACAAGTGGACATGGCTGTGAACAGAGAGCATTGCAGTCCCTGCTGTTGAGAACCTGTGAATGGCTGGAGCCTAGACTTTTATCTCATTTCAGAGAAAAATATTTCAGAGAAAGCTCTTCAAAAGAGCTTTCTGGCATTTCTCATTTTCCTTTTGCTGATTTGAATTGTTTGTGAGCACCCTTATTTTGCCTTTTCTATAGGAGAAGATAATCATGCACTTTTCCCTTTGACACGTGCTACTTAGGACAGCATGAAATTAACTTAAGAGCCATCTGATAGTAATGACCATCAGTCATTATTTACAACACTGAAATTAAGAGAGAGAGGGTTAAAATATTGAAAAGATTTTTGAATTAGAAAAAGACACAAAAGAAAAATCTCATGGGATTGTTGCAAGTTGGATAAACTCTGAGGAAAGTTATCACAATTTACAGCTAAATGTTTGATTCGGGGGACTGCATCACTGTCTATGCATTCTTGATTGTTTTTTGAATAGATATGAAGCTAAAGGGAAGGTTCAAAAGCTGTGCTACTGTGTTTGGATCTGGAATACTAACCTAATTATTGGATAGATAAGGGTTTGTGCTCCATAATAGAAAGACTATTAATAGCTAGGTAGTTTACCTCTGCTAGAGAATTTTATTGAAGTTCATATAACCAGGCAATTGTACAAAGAATCCAGAAACATGCCAACTGTGGTCTCAGTTTAAGACTGTATCACAAGACAATTAACAAACTATCGAAACAAACAAGATGATGATAGGAAACAAAGCAAAACAACAACAAAACAGCAGACAATTCTCAGGTTTTGGCCTTTCAAAGGAATTCCAATTAAATACTGTAAAGACAACAATGAAAACTTACTAGTTTTTATAAATAATCCAAGGAGCACAGCAATCTCTTCATATACCAAGGACAAATCTTTCTTCTTCTCTTTCTTTTACATTTTTTTTTCTGTTTTCTCTCTTTCTTTCTTGCTCTTTTTTTTTTTTTTTTTTTTTTTCCCCAGGATTTTATCAAAGAATCCAATGAGACAGATAAGTAGAAAGAAAACACATATATGTATATATACATATTAAAATATAACGTACATAAAATATGTATACAAAATCCAAAGGTATCCATATACATAAAGTGAATATGTAAGATGACGGAAATTTCTCATCTTTGGATGGGATGTCTAAACTCCAATGAATTTGTGTTTCAAGTTTGTTGACATGGGCATTTCAGGATTTTTACTAGCAGTCCTGGAGGCCAGCCTGGCTGTCCTGAAGGTTGGCTGGGTATTGAATAACACTGTAATTTGCCCATCATTATTGCTGAACTGCTCTCAAGTGAGCTATGCCTGGCAACAGCTGTTTTGCAGTCAGCTTTTAGCCAATATTTCTAAGATTTGGAAAAGTCCTGGGTGATCAATATTGATATGACATTTGTTTTTTGATCTTGGTCACTGAAACCTTCCTGAACTGTTACTGAAAAATGTGAGCAATCCACTTGAATCCTGTTCATTAACAGCAACCTCTGAGAGCTGTAATTCATCCTTTCTGTGCAACACTGAAGTGCCCAAAGTACTGTACACCTAGCACTTTGTGAGCTGTAACTCCACACCTAGTATTAATAATTAACTCAGGCTTCTCTGGGACAATAATGCTGGGCCCCATGCAACATTTACTAGTTCCTTTTGTCTGTAATTCAATTAATAAGGCTTCTCTGAAGCCTCTTTAAATTCACAGTTAGCTAACGGGGCACACTTTGGCCTGTCTTGTGATATAGATAATTTACCTATAACACATGATACCAGCGATTACAAAGCTCAGTTTTGTCACCCTGTGTTGCTTTTGACACGTCCTCATGTTGGTGAAGTTGCACTGCTTCCAAGTGGTTGTGTGCATATTTGCGTGTGGTTTTTGGTCATTGCTGAGGTTTCTAAAATAGTTGTACTGGTTTAAGATTAATTTATATTTCTTGACCATTCTACCTGTCTTCATATTTTATTTTTAGAACAAAAGAAATGGAGAAAAGGGCAAAATGTGGAAAAACTCTGTTGGGATGATATACAAAGAATATACAAATATTCTTTTTTTTTTTTTTTTTTTTTTTTTACTGAGGTGGACTGGACGTCAGGGCAGAAAGCTGAATTAAATAAAATATTGAATTATATTTAACAGAGATGAGCACATGTCACAGACACTGACTGGAAAGGACAGTCCCTGACTGAATGCTGAAGCTTTAAGTAGACACTGGGGTTTTTCTTAGCCTGCAAATCATAGAATTTAGGAGTAGCCCAGTGGGACCAACAGACTGCAGAGCTGTTGAGGGAAGAATTGATGAGGGAAGAAGGAAAACGTTTTTTGTTTGATATCTCCAGCAAAATAATATAGTTCTGTTTTTTTTTTTTTTGTTTTTTTTTTTTTGTTTTTTTTTGTATTGTTTCCTTTTCCTTGTACATAACTGCATACACCTTCTCTGCCTCCTTCAGCTACAGGCCGTCTTTCAAGCTCTGCCTCTGCACTGAATTTGCTTTTTCAGATATTTCTTTAAAATTCTGATTGGAACTTTACATAGAATCATATTGTTATTGAGATTTGCTTTTAATTGCCAATTACATATGTTCTTTATATTAGTCATTCAGATATTCATGGATGCAGCTAACAGATAATTTGCTATGAGGCACATAACTCCTCTATATGTCTGCAAGTGATGACATTCCCTTATTAAGACCTAATCTCTCTAAATAAGCAGTACAAAAATGTTCCTTAAAATATTATTGGTAAAGAAAAATCTACCACGTACAGAAAAAGGTAAGACATGTTTGAAGATAATCAAAGATAACTTGATTTCACTTATTTCAATTGCAAGAGGACTTTCATTTTCTCTTTAAAAAAAAAAAAAAAAAGAATTTCATTTATTCTAACTGCATAATAATGCAATATAGCATGTTCCACCTTATTTACATGTGCTACTCTATTAACTTTTGGCTATTTATTTATTTATTAACTATTTGGCTATTATTTCACATGAATAAGAATCACAGAATCACAGAATTTCTAGGTTGGAAGAGACCTCAAGATCATCGAGTCCAACCTCTGACCTAACGCTAACAGTCCCCACTAAACCATATCCCTAAGCTCTACACCTAAACGTCTTTTGAAGACTTCCAGGGATGGTGACTCCATCACCTCCCTGGGCAGCCTGTTCCAATGCCTAACAACCCTTTCAGTAAAGAAGTTCTTCCTAACATCTAACCTAAAACTCCCCTGGCTCAACTTAAGCCCATTCCCCCTCGTCCTGTCACCAGGCACGTGGGAGAACAGACCAACCCCCACCTCGCTACAGCCTCCCTTGAGGTACCTATAGAGAGAGATAAGGTCGCCCCTGAGCCTCCTTTTCTCCAGGCTGAACAAGCCCAGCTCCCTCAGCCGCTCCTCGTAGGACTTGTTCTCCAGGCCCCTCATCAGCTTTGTCGCCCTTCTCTGCACCCGCTCAAGCAGCTCGATGTCCTTCTTGTTGCGAAGGGCCCAAAACTGAACACAGTACTCCAGGTGCAGCCTCACCAGAGCTGAGTACAGGGGGACGATCACCTCCCTAGCCCTGCTGGTCACACTGTTCCTGATACAAGCCAGGATGCCGTTGGCCTTCTTGGCCACCTGAGCACACTGCTGGCTCATATTCAGCTGACTATCCACCATCACTCCCAGGTTCTTCTCTGCCTGGCAGCTCTCTAACCATTCCTCTCCCAGCCTGTAGCTCTGCTTGGGGTTATTGCGCCCCAGGTGCAGGACCCGGCACTTGGCCTTGTTGAACTTCATGCAGTTGACCTCAGCCCATCAGTGCAGCCTATTCAGATCCTCCTGCAGAGCTTTCATACCCTCAAGCAGATCAACACACGCACCTAACTTGGTGTCATCTGCGAACTTACTGAGGGTGCACTCGATGCCCTCGTCCAGATCATCGATGAAGATATTAAAGAGGACCGGCCCCAGCACCGAGCTCTGGGGGACGCCACTAGTGACTGGCCTCCAACTGGACTTGGCTCCATTCACCACGACTCTTTGGGCCCGGCTATCCAGCCAGTTTTTAACCCAATGAAGCGTGCGCCAGTCCAAGCCAAAAACAGCCAGTTTCTTGAGGAGAATGCTGTGGGAGACGGTGTCAAAAGCCTTGCTGAAGTCAAGGTAGACCACATCCACAGCCTTTCCCTCGTCCATCCAGTGCATCACTTTGTCATAGAAGGAGATCAGGTTCGTCAAGCAGGATCTGCCTTTCATAAACCCATGCTGACTGGGCCTGATCGCCTGCTTGCCCTGCAAGTGCTGCGTGATGACTCTCAGGAGGATCTGCTCCATGAGCTTCCCTGGTACTGAGGTCAAACTGACAGGCCTGTAGTTTCCCGGGTCTGCCCTCCGGCCCTTCTTGTAGATGGACGTCACATTTGCTAGCCGCCAGTCAACTGGGACCTCCCCCAATCGCCAGGACTGCTGATAAATGATGGACAGTGGCTTGGCCAGCTCCTCTGCCAGTTCTTTCAGTACCCTTGGGTGGATCCCATCCAGCCCCATCAACTTGTGCACATCCAAGTGCCGTAGCAGGTCACCAACCAGTTCTTCATGGATAGTGAGGGCCACATCCTGCTCCCCATCCCCTTCCACCAGCTCAGGGTACTGAGTATCCAGAGAACAACCGGTATTGCCGCTGAAGACGGAGGCGAAGAAGGCATTAAGCACCTCCGCCTTTTCCTCATCTCTTGTAACTAAGTTTCCCCCCGCATCCAGTAAAGGATGGAGATTCTCCTTAGTCCTCCTTTTTGTGTTGATGTATTTATAGAAACGGTTTTTGTTATCTTTAACAGCAGTAGCCAGATTGAGCTCCAGATGAGCTTTAGCCTTCCTAATTTTGTCCCTGCACAGCCTCGCTACATCCTTAAAGTCCTCCCTAGTGGCCTGCCCATTTTTCCAAAGCTTATAAACCCTCTTTTTTCTCCTAAGATCAAGCCACAATTCTCTGTTGAGCCAGGCCGGTCTTCTTCCCTGCCAGCTCATCTTTGGGCACGTGGGGACAGACCGTTCCTGCGCCATTAAGATTTCCCTCTTGAAGAGCGCCCAGCCTTCCTGGACCCCTCTGCCCTTCAGAACCGCCTCCCAAGGGACTCCACCAACTAGTGTCCTGAGCAGCTCAAAGTCAGCCCTCCGAAAGTCCAATACAGTGGTTTTACTGGTCCCCTTCCTGGCCTCGCCAAGAATAGTGAACTCCACCATTGCGTGGTCACTCTGCCCAAGACAGCTCCCGACAATCACATCCTCCACCAGTCCTTCTCTGTTTGTGAAGAGAAGGTCTAGCGGGGCACCACCCCTGGTAGCTTCACTAACCAGCTGCGTCAGGAAGCTATCTTCCAAGCTCTCCAGAAACCTCCTAGACTGCTTTCTCAGGGCTGTGTTGTGCTTCCAGGATATGTCAGGGAAGTTGAAGTCCCCCACGAGAACAAGTGCTGAAGATTTTGCAACTTCTGTCAGCTGCCTGTAGAATTCCTCATCCATCTCCTCATCCTGGTTCGGCGGTCTATAGCAGACCCCGACCAGGACACTAGCCTTGTTGTCCCTGCCAATCCTAACCCAAAGGGACTCGACCTTGTCATTCCCAGCCTCAAGTTCTACAAGCTCGAAAGACTCTCTAATATAGAGAGGCACCACCCCTTCTGTGCTGCCTGTCCCTTCTGAAGAGCGTATAGCCAGGCATTGCAGCACTCCAGTCATGAGACTGGTCCCACCACGTCTCCATGATGGCAACCAAGTTGTAGCCTGCCTGCTGCGCGATGGCTTCCAGCTCCTCCTGTTTGTTACCCATGCTGCGTGCATTGGTGTAGATGCACTTCAGCTGGGCCATTGCCTTATCCTCTGGCCTTGCCATTGTTCCCCCTGGCACAGCCCCAACAATCCTAGCTTCAGCCCCATCCCCCTTCCTACCTAGTTTAAAGCCCTCTCAATGAGCCCTGCCAGCTCCTGGCCCAGGATCCTTTTTCCCCTAAAAGATAGGGACCCGTCTGCGGCCATCAGGCCAGGTGCTGAGTAAAGTGCCCCATGATCGAAAAACCCAAGATTTCTGCGTTGGCACCAGTCCCAGAGCCACGTGTTTAACAGGTGGGCTTTCCGTGTCCTCTCTGTACCCCTCCCTGCCACCGTAGGGATGGACGAAAACACCACCTGCACTCCCGCTCCATCCAGTAACCGACCCAGCCTCCTAAAGTCTCGTCTGATAGCCTTCAGGCTTCTCTCTTCAATGTTGTCACTGCCCACCTGGACTATCAAAAAAGGATAATAGTCAGAGGGGTGCACCAGGTTGGGAAGCTAAGAAATATTAATATCCACATTTTTTATGCATGTTTGAAATATCTTCTTATTATAGTCATTGTGAAATATACACTAAGAGTTATACTAATACCAAAAGCCATGCTGTTTTGTAACTGGATTAGAAGGTAAATACAGTCAAAATGGAAAATTAAAATAATTTTATAAATCCACCATTTGGAGTTAATTGAATCTTTTGTGGTTTATACAATGCATTTTTACGTACAGACCAAACAATATATAAAAGCATGAAAGGAGTTGCCTCACATTTCATTCATGAAATAAAAAGAAGCTTTGCAAACTTATTTCATGCATGGTTACAACCATTTTTGTGCTCCAGTCTTCTGTGTGTATGTCAGTTAACTGCATGTACAAAATACCCAGTGGGAATTTGAACTACTATCAGACAGTTGTCTGTTTTGGCTGTTTTGTAATGATGAATTTAGTCTTGTGAAGGACAATGAAGTGAAAATATGAGAAAAATGGATTATAAATCAGTCACATATAGAAGAGGCTTATAATAGTTCTGTAAACAGTGCACACTAGAACAGGGTAGCGTTGGAAGAGAGGGAGAGAAGAAACCACAGACACTGGTGGGGCAAAACCAAAGGAAGCATCCAGGAAAGTTATCAGCATTAACCATGGGAATCTGGATCACCACCTTCAAAAAGCAATATTTTGGTTTGTTGTAGAAAGCCAGAAAACTGAGTAAAAGCTTAAATACTACAAAAATCTAACTTTGAGTCAGAAAAGTAAAAGAAATACTGTTTTTTTTTTTTTTTTTGTTTGTTTGTTTGTTTTTATGTACAAAAACTTGTAAAAAGACATTTCAAACCAGCAAACACAAAGCTTAGATTGAGAATTTGGAATAAATTCTTTTATGACTTTCACTGTGGAAAATTCTTTTTAGTTCTGGCTTAGAATAATTTTACCATACAACAAGTTTGTGGAGAACTGTGTTCAGCCACAGAGGCAAACTGCGTTCATATCCACCATGAAGAATTTTAAGTGACTTAATGGTTGTTTTTATATTATCCCCTTAATTTTCAAATTTATTGCTTCGCTTGAAACAAAACAAACCAACCAAACAAAAACCCAACAACCCCAAAGCCTACATTTTGAAATCTTAATGTTCTGCAGCTTAACTATATATAGTTATTAACTATATATAGTTATTAACTATATATAGCTAGTTATTAACTATATATAGTTAGTGACTGAAAATATACATGTATGTTTTCTAAAGTTCTGCAGACTTTGATTTCAGTAACTTTTCATGAACTAGCTTGCATTACATGGTGATAGAAATGATGGTATAAAGCTTTTCTTTTAAGCAAAAATATGATGTGGTGACTTAGCTAGCTACATGCCCAGTTTATTGATACTGGTTGATGTTATGGTATGGCTCCAGCAGTGACTGTGGAGTTTATGAGGACGCTGCCACCTACTGTTAAGATTGCCTTATATGTCTCCAGACAGTGCAGTAAGATTTTAAATCATGACGTCATGGATTTAATTGCGACTCTTGGACACTTTTCTTAAAGATGGAAGAATCTATTTTCTTTCATTTATTTGAGATGGCTATAATGTAAAAGTAGAATTATTTTGCAAGTCAAAGTGAGAGAATGAGATGTAAGCCAGAATATCTCTGAAAAACCTGAGTGACTTGGAAAATGCTAGGGTCTCAATCACTGTCAATGTTAGCTAAGTACTGAAAAATCAGAATCAGAGAACCAGAATATGAATGTGATCCAGAATCATAGAATAAGTATAATGTGATGCAGAAGCACAAAGTAAGAGATCTCAAGAGCCTTAAAAAGACTCTGACTATATTTCTGAGGAGCAATTGGAAGTGGTGAGGAGGAGATAGTACATATGAATGTGCATGTCTGAAGGGGTAGCTGTGTGATTTTTTCATTTTTAAACTGAGTCTGTGCATGCCTTTTGTCACAGGAAAGAATATAAAAATAAAAATAATAAAAAAGGGCTATCTTGGAACCCATGTCACAACTTTTTTTTTTTTTTTTTTTTTTTTTTTTTTTTTTTTTTTTTGTGTGTGTGTGTGTGTGTGTGTGTGTAGCCTGAATCCTTAAAGGAGAAAACTAGAAAATTGGTGAAAAAAATCATGCTGTAATCTTGTGGCTGTCAGGAGAACTGACACTTGTCCTTGTCCTGATGCCTCACCATTTAGATTTAGGTGTGAGTGGGAAGGTGAGAGTGCTCAGAGAGCTATCAAAGAGTGAAAGTTGAATTCAGTAATTCAATCTGAATCATCTGGAAAACAAATATTTATTGGGAGCCTTGGTACTGGGAGGTAAAGAGAGTAGTGTGATGGGTGTCTAGTTTTTACAGGTCTTCAAAAGAAAATAAAAAAATTACCCTAAGCATCTGTAGTTACTAAATCTACAGTATTATACAATAAAAAACATAGTATTTTATAAGATGCAGAAATTTTAGCCCTGAGTTGAGAGGAATTTTGATGTGGCTAATAGCATTCTTCACATATTACTTTAATTCTCTTTTATCACAGCAACACCACTGTACTGCAAAGCCAATGTCAGATTTTGCAGTTTGACACAATCTTTTTGCTTGCTCATATGCGTAAAATCTGTGAGCAGCAGATATAAACGTGATAATTATTTTCACTCAGTGTCTAAAGAAGCATCTCTAGAGGAATGTACATCCCAATTAACATTTTCCCAATATTTTTTCCCAAATGCTTAGTGTAGTATTTAGTATAATATAGAGTGCTCTGCAGTTGTCCAGTGTGATGATACAGTAGTTGTACAGCGAGAATACACTGACAGATAAGAATTCTTACTCCATTTGTCAGTGTTTTAGGGAAGGATAAGTGACTTTTAGGGCATATTTTGTCAATAGAGAGATACATGAAAGTCATGCTTATAAATGAAGATGAGATGAAATGGAGGAAATACTAGTACATTATTGGCCTTACATGTTTATTATTTTAATCCATGGACACCATACCTTTTAAAACAATTTTAAAAATCTTTCCAAATTTGTGTCATCAATTTGTGTTCTATATCTTTATAAGCAAAATTTCAGTTTTTGGGGACCTCTACAAAATTTTTCTTTATAGTCAAAGATGATATATGCAGAAATTCTGAACAGCTGAATTAAACATAGTCTTGGGAAAGACAGGCACAGGGGAACCAAAGCTCTAGCATATATATATCTCTGAACTAAAATAAGAAAATAATTTTTTTCTTAGGCAGATGGACAACAGAATCTCAGAGCTTTTCTTTCTAAGCTTTACTAAGGGAACAAGTTCACACAAAACTCTATGAAGACTAGAAAAACTACATTATTGTGGTAGAGACAATCTTAAGTTTACTGCAGCATCATTTATATCTCTCACTTGCACTTATTTTCCAGGGAAGCCCAGCTTTTTGTTGAAAAGTTTGAAGGTGCTCTTGGAAAAGGAAAAGGAAAAAAATTCTATGCATACAAAGTGATGATGACCAAGGTAAGTATGTACTAGCTTTCTGTAATGCAGAAGGGGAGACTTTTGAAGATTACTGCCACATGTACCCATCTTCTTTATTTGAAATTTAACACTTCTGTTTGCACTGTTCTTACATGTAATAATTTCAAATGCAAGCTCACAATTTGATTGAGACATATATCAAGACAAAAATGAACTGTCTTTCAAGACCTGCACTTATCTGGTCATGTATTTAGTAAAAGTTATTTTTTTCTTGGCACAAATTATGTTTGTCTGTTGACTGGATCCTAAGACCTGTCTTTCTCTTGATCTTGTGAAAGATCAGAAAGTGTTGTTTTTGTCCCACAGAAAAAATACTGGGGCATCTCCACTAAGCCAAGAGCTATATCCTAGATATATTACAGAAAGCAATACAGCTCTGTAGAATTGTGACTGAAAGGCTGAATGGTGGTTGCCGGTCCACATTATATGTGTTCTGGCAGGATTTACTTTGGCCTAAGTCGTACATGGTGCCATGGACTAAATATCCACTTCTAGACTACAGATAAGTTTTATGCTTAAAAAGCTTGATTTTATGCTCTGACACAGCTTTAAAGTGCAAAGATATGTGCTGTAAATTGGGATGATTTTGGAGATTCACTGGGGAAAAAAAAAACAAACAAACAACAACAAACAACAATAAAGCAAAACAAACAAACAAAAAACACATTCCTGATCTAAACTAAAATGATGATGCAGAATAACGTTAATCACATTTGGCAAGACACATTTTAATCTGCCCAGCATCATCTTTAGGTAGACTGGCTTTTCTGCAGGCAGGTGTGTAGTCAAATCTTATTAGCATTAATATTCACACAAATAAATAATTAGGCTTTCAAACTCAGATGTGCACCAGAAGCTCAATTACAGAAGTTATAGTTATCCGTTAGATAAAATACTGAGTAGAGTAATTGCAATTAAATGACACAGTTTGAGCTCCAAATCTGAATTTTGAATATCAAAGGAAAGAACAAATTAAAACAGAAACAATAAAAAAAAAAAAAAAAGGAAAATAGAAAAAAAAAGACAAAAAAAATGGCATGAAAAGAATGGATTCTTTAATCATTTTTCTTGTGGAAGACATAGGGACTTCATGCAAAGCCAGTAGGAAACATACTCAGAGGAAATAAAAGAAGATACTTTTACCTAGTGTTCCTGTTGCAGTGGGCTCTGCCAAAGGATGCTCTGCATAAGGGTTTTCATTAGCTCAAGTGGAAAATGCACATCTGGGGTCACAGATTATATGTTTTTTTTTTTGTTGTTGGTTTTTTTTTTGGTATGTTTTTAATATGTAACCCTTTTCAGAAATGGATGAAATTCCAAAGAGATTTTGAGAATTTTAAGACAGCCTGCATACCCTGGGAAATGAAAATTAAGGAGATTGAGAGTAAGTACTTGTGAAAGGTAATAAAGAATAATATCTGTTATTGTATTTCTGATGTGTGTCAAAATTTTAAATTACTTTTCAGTGCTTTAGAAATATCTATAAATGTGTGGTATAAATGCAACGAGTATTTCTTCTTTCATTAATACTTATTAAGCTTTATATAATAGCTTGTTGAAAAGTTCCTTGAGAGAGTGTTAGCCAACTTAAGCAACTATGAACAGTGAACAATTGGGAACCAGTGTTAAATTTAATCCTGGAAAAGAGATATTAGGATTAGCTGTTGTCTACATTTACTTTGCTTGTATTTGTATTATAATAATTTCTGTGACTTTTGTTGTTGGTGGTGGTGTTTATTTATTTATTTTTTTCTTCATCATCTTGAGCCTAATGTTAGAGGTCTTACAAAGTTACTTCTCATTTTTAATCATATAATACAACATGGAGCAAAAATTAGTGGTCTTGGACATCACCACATATTAGACATAAATATAAGGAGAAGAATGTAGTTAGTCCAATGGATATGTTTCAGAGTAAGTTTTTGGCATAGGTTTTATTTGTCAGTTCCATGGATGAATTTAAACTGCATGTCTCTCTTTGAAGGAAATTTGGCTTCATAGGTACCTTACTGAGGTTCTGCCTCATGAATGCAGCTGAGAATGCAATAGTGCCTGACTTTAAAGAAGATGTCTTTTGGAGAAGCTGTGGGTTGCGTCAAAGTGCAATAGTCAGAAGAGAAGGAAAATGATGAATTGTGAATTCTGTGGAGTTTTGGACTACAAAATAACCCTTGAGGAGAACTTATATAATGTCCTTAAACATATGGTCTATGGATTGCTGAACAGATTATCTGTATACTTAGGGTGATGTTTAGGAGAAACTGCTGCTTGTGCATAGTTAAAGTCAAATTCAGCAGCAGGATGAACATGGTAGTTTATTGGTATGGGCACACAATAGACATCTTGAGGATGTGTGTGAATCATGTTTCTGCTAGTTTCCACAAAAAAAAAGTAGTCCTGGAACAAACCGTTCTTTTAGTAATGACTTTCAACAGACACTTTTATTTCTTTGTAAAATATGAATGCAAAAAGTGAAGTAGATGTTTATTCCAGTCTTGCTTTCACCTGGAAAAAAGCATAGCAGGATAATACCTTTTCATAATCTCAAGAGGTAGGATTGTGAAGTTTACTTTTTTTCTATTATATTTATTATTAGATTTGTTCATCTCATTGCTAATGCAAATTGTTTTTATTTGTAGAAACAATCTTCTATCTGAATACTAGTAAGTTAAGAAGTAGACTTAGATTACAGTTGAGTACAAAATTCTGTAGTCTAGAAAAAAGGCTTCAAGGAAAGCTCTGAAATACTGCATAAAAATACATTTTAAATCACAATTTATATGATTCTGGTTAACCCAAACAGTAGCTCTTAGCATGGACATCATATTAACAAATATACAGTACTGAGACCAAGGTAATCTTAATGATGACACTGATGAAATTGCCAACTCACAGATGAAAAGCATATTAAAAAGATATTAAAAAATAAGCGAGAGAAACTGAAATTGAAGAAAGCCAGTCAGTGTGTAAGGAAAGAGTATAAGGAAAGAGTGAATATTAAGATACATTGAGACATAGAAAACAGACTGAAAAAAGTCTGCTTCAAATTTGACCTGATTGTCACCTTAATGTATACATAGATAGGATATATATCAGTATTACAGTATTGGTAATACTCTAACAAGCTTAGTAAATGGATGTGTTCTTAATAATAGACCTGATTGACTTTTGACTCCTAGGTCACTGAGCCAATGGCTTTCTCTTTTAAGTTCAGTGCTTTGTAAAATGACAGTAATGGTACTGCCTTAAGCATGTAGTATCAGACAATGAACAGGATGTGTCTGATACTATTTATGAAGAATTCAACAATAATAGAACTTTGGTTGCTTAAAATTCCCTTGGGACCTGCAGAACATTGAACATCTGAGAGTATCTTGTTGGCACAGGTAACACCACACATGTAACCACTCAATCCTCCTGTACACCCGAAAGACTGAAGAGAGATTGAAGAAAGTGATTGAACATTGGGATTGGACACCAGAATCAATATTTAAAAAATAGATACTGCTATTAGACAGCATTATGTTTGTGAATTCTTGGTCACGTTAGTTCCCGTAGGTTGTACTCTCATGGTAAAGTACAGTTGCATGAAGGAAATTGAACACGGTCTACACAACAGTTCATTTCCAGAGGAGACAGTACAATGAAATAAACTGTAAATTATATCACAGTGTGTAAAGTAGACTGTTTAGACTAGTCTTGGAAATCTAGTGATACAAAACGCACATTTCACTGCTACAGAACTGGGTCTCTACAACTGCTTTCCATATTGCTACACAGTACAGCATGTGAAAAATATTTTGTGTGTGTGCATGTGATAATTTTTTACCACCAGGACACGGAAGGGTATCTGGCATATTTCTTCCTCATTGTCAAAAGCAGGCATGGTTGCAGAGAGGTAGCAAATGAAATGTAAATTAAGTATGTCCTACATGACGGTGAAAGGTCAGTTAGGCACTACTGGGTAAGATTGCTTTGACGTAGCAAGAAATAGTGTACCAGTAAAACAATGCTAAAAGAAAAAAAAATGCTTTCTTTCATGCAAATGTAAAAGCATAGGTAGCTATGCTGCCCTACCATCACCGAATGATGCTGTAAAGCTGGTGGAAAAACATTATAATAAAAACACTTCATGAGAGCAATAGAACTGTTAAAAATCACATGAAGTCAGTAGAAATAGTATAGCTTTATGTAAAAGAAGTCAAATGAAGAATGGGTTGTACTGGTGCAAGTGCTGCACCATGCCTGTGCCTAGGAGTACTACTGAACTGAAAAATTCTTTGGGACATTGCTTGTACACTAGAAAGACCTAAGAAGAAAATCATTCATGCTAAGCAAGCTCTGTTGTGCCTATGGACCTGAAGCAGTGGGATTGCTAATGTTTAGACACTAAAATTCTCGAGTTTTCCTTTCTGTAATAACTGTAATCTACAATATTATTTAATAATAGTAAATGAAATAAGTAAAAAGGATAAAGAAAAAAAAGGAATTACTAACTATTTTTAAGCCCTAGCAAGCAAACTTTTATCTTTAACCTTCCACTTAGTTTTGTAATATTGACCAGTATAATGAATAGGGACCTTGTTCTCTCAGCACTCTTCCATTGGGTCTGACTCTTTCAGGCTGCTATCTAGAAAGACTGAGTATCAGCTTGAAGTGTTGTGTTACCTCAGACAGGCTCTCTGCTTCAAGCTCAGAGTCCTTTCTAGCAAAGGGAGCCCAGGAGCCCAGCTTCAAAATAACATACATCAAGGTCTTTTTTTTTTTTTTTTTTTTTTTTTTTTATTTCCACAAGCAGGAGAGGTAGAAGTTGATAATTAAACATATGAAATGCTTATATTTGAAAAAGAGGCACTTTTATTACAATGACACTATTAATTAAATAATTAATATTTTCCTTACAGAAGAGACATTCAGTAGTATCTTTGCAACAAGACTCAATGGGAAACACATTGCTATATTGGGGCAGGGGAAGCTTCTCTGTTCCACAGCTGTAATTCACACGATTCATTCCAATGCATAGTATAAATAAAGTATTACACTTTCATACGTACCTGGAACTTGTTGTACCTCAGAATAAATTTAAAATGCTGGTGAAACTAGGACTGTTTTTGTTCATGGCTGATTCACACTATTTGTAGTTTTCCATGATCCTTGTTACTCTCTGTTTTGACCTGCCTACTTCAGAGATCTAGTTAGAGGCATCCATAGCAAAATTATCCTTACCCCCAGCTAACTTTTTCATTTGTTAGAGATTCCTTGTTTTACCAGAAAATCAATAAAGACCATAAGCAGTCTGTGCAGCGTGACTTGCAATACCTGTATGGAGGTGTGCAATTTCAATGCACTGCCTTAATACACATGTTCCAGTTGGATAACTGTGATTTCATCAAGATAAATGATGAAAAGCTGTAAATAGATTAATGAAAAGAAACCATTCCTAAAAGAAGAATAAGGATATTAATATTGACCAGGAAGAACACATCCAGCGTCATTAGATTATTTTATTTATTTATTTATTTATTTATTTATTTATTTATTTATTTATTAATTTATTATTTTTTAGTCCATAGCATCACCAAAAGCTGTAGGTGGGTTGTAACTGGATAAAAATGGCTCATGACAAGCCAAGCTGACCAAAACATGTTTGCACACAGACCTTTCAGCAGGTAGAACACTGATAAGATTAGCTACTTTTTCTTGCAGAATTTCAAAATTGTAGTTTCATTCTGAACTGTGAAGTAGATTTTGAAATGCTGAAATCCTTAACAGAGTTTTTTGTCATCGTTGTTTTTTCTTCCCTTTTCATAGCCCAAATAAATATCTCTTATCAATAGATCTCTGTTTACTGTTTACACTCTGGGATTATGCCAGTTTAAGCATGTTAAATCTTTTACTTTTTTTTTTTTTTTTTTTTTTTTTTTTTAAATAATAGAACATGCATAGATTAGCTGCAAATAGTACCAACCATGTTAACCTAATTTAAAAAAATGGAAGAATTGTTGCCTGCTTTGCAAAACAGTCTGCGAATACCAATGTAAACTCCTTTGCACAGCTTATTGTTTGTTGTAACAGTGCATCAGGCTCCTTAGCTAGACTGTGTGTGAGAAAACCTGGGGAAAGGTCTGCTTTTACATATGAAATCTGGTATTTTCTAGCTCAGATGAGCAAGGTTGCCATCTGTTCTCTATCTAGCAGAGTGGTGCTGTAGCAGCTTGAGTTTTGTTTGACCTGTTATTTCTGATTGGCCTGATTTGCAGAGGTATTGGTAAAATCAGGCACTTAGTGCTCTCTGATTCTCCTGCTACTTCCTCTTCACGTACATTTGGGTCAGTGGTCTGGAGTGGGGAAGGTCCAAGGTCTGGTTTGATGGGTTAGCCTTTGCACATGGGTTTGAGGAAAATACATAGATAGCAAATTAAGAGAAAGAAAGAATAAAGCACTTGCAGATCTTTTTGTTCTTCCCTGGTGAACAACTCTATCTCCACTAGCTAGCTTAAAAGAGCACTTTCAAGTACTCTATGTCATTGGAAAAACTACTCCCACTGGCTAATTCTGTGGTACTTCCTATTAACACTGAGGTGGTACTGGCTTACATGTCAAAAATGCTCAAAATACACATGTATTTAAACAAAAAAAAAAAAAAAAAAAAAAAAAAAGAGAGAGAGCAGAGAGAAAAAAGTGTGACTTACTTTGATTCCTGACATTAGAGGATTTCATACAATTAAATACCATAGTATTTACATGAACGCAAGTACTTCATCCAAGTAATATTTTTGCTTTTTCTTTTTGCTGTTTCTGTTTTCTCTACCAGGTCAATGAATACAAGTATGTAAATTGGAAAAAAGTTATTAGAATTGTAGTAGTAAAAAAGACAAAAAACTCTGCCATATTTAGTTTATTTTAACTATGCTTTGAACAACTTAATTTTAAGGTAAAGTATCATATAAAGTTTTTCACATCTTATGTTTTCATAGGTCACTTTGGTTCATCAGTAGCCTCTTACTTCATATTCTTACGCTGGATGTATGGAATAAACATGATTCTCTTCGGACTGACCTTTGGACTTGTAATGGTACCTGAGGTGGGAATTTTTTTAATTATCATTTTTTAAATTGTCATTGAGAATTTCTGCCTTTGCTGTGACATTTCATAGGATTGGACCTTCAGATAAATTTCTAATCTCTTTATGCTCCATGTTAATGTTAAAAAACATTAAGGTGTACTAAGGCCATGAAGGTGTACTTCAAGGAAAGTTGTCTTTAGAGAAGTGTCTTGGAGTAGACCTATGAGAAAAATGTATTGTCATGGTTCCGCTCGAGTCGGCAGCCGAGCTCCACCACAGCCGCTCTATCACTCCCCCTCCTCAAAGAGGAATGGGGAGAAAATACTATGAAAAGAGCTCAAAGGTTGAAATAAGGACAAGAAGATCACGCAGTAAGTATTGTAACAGGCAAAACAGACTCTGCATAGGGAGATAGTAAGATTTATTGCTTATTACTAACAAGCTAGAGAAGTGAGAAACAAAGGAAAGAAACCAAAAGCACCTTCCCCCATCATCCACGCTCTTCCACCTCCTCCCCCCCGAGCAGCATGGGGGAATGGGGGTTATGGTCAGTCTACAGCGCTTCTTCTCTGCCACTCCTTCTCAGTCACTCTCGTCCCCTGTGCTGTCCCACCCACGGGATACAGTCCTTGATGAACTGATCCGGCGTGGGCTTCCCTCAGGCAGCAGCTCTTCCAGAACTGCTCCAGATATGGGTCCGTACCACGGGGTCCATCCCTCAGGAGCAAACTGCTCCAACCTGGCTCCCCTACGGGCAGCAGCTCCTGCCAGGTCACCTGCTCCACCGTGGTGTCCTCCACGGGCTGCAGCGTGGAACCCTGCTCCACCGTGGTACTCCATGGGCTGCAGGGGGACATCCTGCTTCACCATGGTCCTCACCACAGGCCACAGGGGGCTTCTGCTCCGGTGTCTGGAGCACCTCTCCCCCTCCTTCTGCACTGATCTTAGCACCTGCAAGGTTGTGCCTCACTCCTCTCACTCTCCCAGCTGCTGTGTGGCACAGTGTTTTTTTCCCTGTCTTAAATATGCTCTCACAGAGGCACAAAACAACATTGCTTATTGGCTCGGCTCTGGTCAGCAGTGGGGCCCTTACCAAACATGGGGCAGCTTCTAGATTCTTCTCACAGAAACCATCCCTATGGCCCCCTGCTACCAAAACCTTGCCACGTAAACCTACTACATGTATGTGAGGATGTGTCCCAAAAGTGTTTTTTCAGAGACTGGGATGGTGTTAAACTACTTTTTATTTTTTATTTTTACATTATTTATTTTATTTTATTTTATTTTATTTTATTTTATTTTATTTTATTTTATTTTGTTTTGTTTTGTTTTGTTTTATTTATTTTATTTATTTTATTTTTTTTAAATAGAGAAGTAAGTAGAGGAGCTCAGGCAAAGAAGCAGTCGAGTCGTGTATTAAAATGTGCATTGCAAAGACAAACATATATTCGAAGGTGCTGAGGCACCCTGGACCCTTTTCAGTAGCCTTTGTACTCACATGTTAAGAAGGCTGAACAGGCTGCAAAGTCACAAGAAAGGCACAAATTAAAAACTGTGCCCAGAATATGTACTTCAAGCAGAAACCACTTTTGTAAAATAAAATTTTATCTGTAAAATAAAAATAAAAATAAATAAAATATTTATCTAGCACCTTTAAGGCACTGTAGTACCTTCTTAAGAAGAAGGCTTATTTGGAATTAAAAGTGTTGTGCCATCCCCTGATTTCACTCTTTCACATTTCTCACACCTTCTAGTCAGCAGATGGGAAACCATAAGTTAGGAATTTCCAGCAGTTTCCTAGTACACCATTTCAGTAATGCGATTCATCTTCCACTGAGGCCAAAACAGAGAAAATGACAAACTAGTTACAGGGAGAGGCTTAGAAAGGGTGCTGAAAGGACATATACTGTGGCTGGGCAAGTATCTTGCCAGAGCAGTGGGACTCAAAATCCAAACTGAATCGTAGTATTTTCCCACACATTTCAGTTAACAAACCAATACAATTCATTATGCAAGAAAAATTAATCTTCTGGTCTTGTCTGTAAGACACAGACCACTCATCAATTTGAAATTCTTTGTTGCCTTTGAATGTAGGTGACACAACTTGATAGCACTTTGTTGCTAGTGAAATGTCACTTTAAATTTAGAAAAGACTGTTAGTGAATACTTTAGGCATAGTTTCAATCTTAAATGTCAGAAGCAATGAAAAGAAGTGGAGAAGTAGGTCACTCTCACTAGGGAACTAAGGAGCACAAAATAAGACTTCCTAAAAAGTGACAGATCACTATCCCTTCCTTTTGTTGGTATTTTGCTTTAAAATGTAAATTGCTCTTATTTCTTGGTTCCAGGCTTTGATGGGGAAGCCATATGGCTCTCTACCTAGAAAAACTGTCCCAAGAGCTGAAGAAGCCAGTGCTATGAACTTTGCTACCCTCTGGGATTTTAGTGTAAGTGCATAATTTTGCAATATTGCATATTCACATGACCTTTTCATCATTATGGACTTTGGCTTCATTATTTAATAATCAGAGATTTAATATGGAATATTTCTGGAGAAAATAGAAGTAGAATTAATTTGCTCTTCCCCCCCCCCAAAAAAAAAAAAAAAAAAAAAGTAATTTCTATGTGTAGATATTTATTTCAGGTAAAACGTACCAAACTCAGTGTCTACATGCACATCTCACTTATGGGAAAAAGTTTTAAAGTTGGATTCATAACCCTGGGTGCAGTCTGTACATTACTTAAGGATGAATTCAGTCCTCTGTATTTATGGTATTAGGATTCCACATTGGAGGATGCAGAATGGATAAAAAAAAAAAAACATAATCCAATAATGTGCTCTGTAGTTTTTTTTCCTCTAAAATTGAATGTTGTTTTTAGTTTTTATAACTTATATAATATATAAATATTTTAGCTGGATTAATAAGGGTGTTTTAATTCTTTACAGTTGATGTAATGCCCAGCTGAACCTAAGGTTCTATACCTCCTATACTGACAGACTATTTCTAAATATGTCATACAGCTTTTTCTTCCTGAAAACAACTAACCTAATTTTGCATGCGGCATTTCTCTGCAGTTGATCTCATTATACATGTATATACGGATGATCCAACTTTGTATAAGGCTAGGTGATGATAAATTCAGTATTGCAATAAATTGTTTAGAAGGTTTTTATAATTCTCTACGGGTCATGGTCAACGTTATCAAAAGGTACTTTTCACCTGTGAAACAGTGCAACCATCTAATTAAGATTTTCCTTCAGATCAATGAAAGCAGCATCCACTGAGTTAAGAGTGATTTCTACCTCAATCTACTGCATTCTTTCTTTTCTATAAGGAACATCAAAACTTAGGGACTTATACATATAACTATATTCTAGCACTTAATTTATTTTAGCAGCAAGAAGCATGAATATACTTCATACAACAGCTTGAGTTGGAGGGACCTTAAAGATCACCCAGTTCCAACCCTCTTGCCATGTGTAGGGATGCCACCCACTAGATCAGGTTGCCCATGGCCTCATCCAACCTGGTCTTGAACAGCTTGAGGGATGGTGCATCTGCAAACTCTCTGCACAACCTGTTCCAGTGCCTCACCACCCTCACAGTGAAGAATTTCCTCCTAACCTCTAACCTAAATCTCCATTCTTTTATTTTAGAACCAATCCCTCCCTTGTGCTGTTATTGTTTACCCACTGTAAAAAGTTGCTCTCCATCTTTTTCATAAACTCCCTTTAAGTATTGAACAGCTGCAATAAGGTCACCCTAGACCCTTCTCTTCTCTAGGCTGAACACCCACAGCTCTCTCAACATTTCTTCACAGGAGAGGTGCTCCAGCCCTTTAATCACTTTTGTGGCCTTCCTCTGGACCCATTCTAACAGACCCACATCCTTTGTGTGCTGAGGGCCCTAGACCTGGATGCAGCACTCCAAGTGGGGCCTCACAAGGGCAGAGCAGAGGGGCACAATCACCTCTCCACCTGCTGCCCAATCCTATTTTGATGCAGCCCAGGATATTGTTGGTCTTCCAGGCTGCAAATGCTCACTGCTGGCTCATGTTGAGCTTTTCATCCACCCCAACTCCTAAGTCCTTCTCTGCAGGGCTGCTGTCCATGAGTTCTTCTCCCAGTCTGTACTCATGCCCAGGATTGCCCCGACCCAGGTGCAGCACCTTGCACTTGGACTTGAACCTCATTAGTTTCACAAGAGCCCACTATTCAAGCTTGTCCAGGTCCCTTTGGATAGCAACCC